>NW_012117821.1:3677596-3681691 GCF_000951035.1 Colobus angolensis palliatus | reverse complement strand
ACCCACCCATCCACCCATCTATCCATCCACCCACCCATCTATCCATCCATCCCTCCATCCGTCCATCCATCCATCATCCATCCACCCACCCATCCACTCACCCACCCATCCACCCACCCATCCACTCACCCACCCATCTATCCATCCATCCATCAGTCCGTCCATTCATCCATCATCCATCCACCCATCCACCCACCCTTCCACCCACCCATCTATCCGCCCATCCATCCATCCGTCCATCCATCCATCCGTCCATCCACCCATCCACCCACCCACCCACCTATCTATCCATCCATCCATCCGTCCGTCCATCCATCCATCCATCCATCTGTCCATCATCCATCCATCCATCCATCCATCCACCCATTCGTCCATCCATCCATCCATCTTCTATTATCTGTCTGTCTGTGTCTGTATCTATCCAACCCATCCATCTCTCCATTTGTCACTATCTAGCTGTCATTCTTTCTCTGGAGGCCTGGCTAGTGCCTTTGGGGATACACTGTCTTCTGAAATACTCTTAGGTACCACTCTGAGAAGCATGGGGAATGTGAGGTACCCCAGTACACTGCTCCTGTGCTGGGGGGGCCTTCACCCTGCACTATAGTGAGAGTGTCTGGGGGAAGAAATGACCTTCTGCAGCTGGTCATGGGATGTGAGCACAAGCCTTTTCCATGGAGGACCATGTGGGACCAGGGACCTCTTGGAGCACCTGGAGCCCTTGCTCACTCCCATGCTCCTGACTGGGGCTCTGCCCCTCATGCGTCTCAGCCTCCCCATCCCTGAGCCAAGGAGCTGAGATGGGTGCTCCCGATGTCCTGGGCATGAGCACTGTGGGTCACCAGACATAACACAAACCTGACTCAAGCCCAGACCTGCCAGGCACCACATGCCCCAGTCACACATGGGAGCCACTCACAACCTTTCTGTAGCCTCTGGGTGTCTGGCCCTGCCCAGGGACATTTTGTTCACCACTGCATCTGGCTGGTGGCACAACCAACACAGACCTCAGGCCAAAAGGGCAAGGCTGTTTGCTTCCCCTTGAGCCGTGGTGGTGGTGGTTCATGCGTGTGAGTTGGAGCCCTGGCCTCCTTCATCTTTGCCATCACAGCTCTTCAGAGCCTCCCGTTCAGGAGGCTGAGCATAGTCTTTACTCCCGTGAGCCTTCGGTGGCATCGTCACTGCAGAATGACACCGGCAGCACTGCCTGGCTTTCTGAACAGGGTTGATGCTTTGTGCCAAGTTTGGGGAATGATGGAGAGTGTGGGTGCCCTCTGGTCTAGTAGGTTGGGCTTCCCGAACAGGAAAGCCCAACAGGAAGCTGGGGGCTGGGCTGTCCTTGCAAAGGGACCCTTCCTCTTTGGTTGACTGCAGAAGCCTCACTCAGGTTACCCAGAAGCCTGTGGGTGCTGGCTTGTCCTCTGCGCCTTGGTGAACAGACGCTGCCTCCTGGGTTTCGCCCTTGGCCGCCCTTCTTTTGCCTTGGGCTTTGGACTTGGTAGTCTTTGGGGCAGTCCATTCACTGAAACAGCACATGCATCGCAGGTCCTTTCTACGCGCTGGGTGCTCTGCTAGGCTCTGAGGACTCTGGTGGTCAAACCAGACATTCCTCTGGCATCCAGAGAAGAGCACCACCTAGTGAGCAGCACTCAGGAGTGGTGGCTGTGACGATGAAGGACAAGGGGGAGTCAGGGAAAGGTCATAGGCATCAGAGTCTGACCCAGAAGGTCCAGGGAGGCCTCCTGGAGCAGTGACATTTTTGCTGAGCCCTGCAGGAGGGACGGAAGTGGATAGGTGAGGTATGGAAAGCAGGCAGAGCTGTGGGGTCAAGAGGTGAGGAGGCAGGGGCTGGCACAGGGCCGAGCCCAGCAAGGGAGACGTGGGAGTGGGCTGTGGGCTGCAGAACCTGCTGGGGCGGCCAGCTGCTTGGGGGGAAGTTCTTTATCCCAAGGCACTGGGACCTACTGAAGGTTGTAGCCACACACGGGGAATGGCACCGAAGGTTGTAGCCAGGGGGAGTGGCACTGAAGTTTGTAGCCAGGGGAAGTGACACTGAAGGTTGTAGCCAGGGGGAGTGGCACTGAAGGTTGTAGCCATGGGGAGTGGCACTGAAGTTTGTAGCCAGGGGAAGTGGCACTGAAGTCTGTTTGAAACGGCTCTGATCCCAGTGTGGGGCAGGAATGGGAAGGGGACCATTCCAAGGATGTGAAGGGAAAGCCAGTGGGATGTCTGTGCTCATCCAGAGAGGTCTTTTGTTTACTTATTTTATTTTTTTGAGACGGAGTCTCACTCTGTCACCCAGGCTGGAGTGCAATGGTGTGATCTCGGCTCACTGCAACCTCCACCTCCGAGGGTCAAGCGATTCTCCTGCCTCAGCCTCCTAAATAGCTGAGATTACAGGTGTGCACCACCATACCTGGCTAATTTTTATATTTTCAGTAGAGACAAGGTTTCACCATGTTGACTGGGCCAGTTTCAAACTCCTGACCTCAAGTGATCTGCCCGCCTCAGCCTCCTGAAGTGCTGGGATTACAGGCGTGAGTCACCATGCCTGGCCCAGAGAGGTCTTTTAAAAGAGCTTGGATATTCTGGCCAGACAGATGCTTCTAGGTGCTAGGATGCCAGGCCTGAGTGTCTGCATGCGTGCATGCATGTGTGTGTATGTGCATATGTGTGCGCGTATGTGCCTGTGTGTGCGTGCATGTGTGTGCATGCATGTGTGTTTATGCAAGTGTATGTGTGTGTGTGTGTGTATGTCTACCTTCCATATGAGGGCTGCCTGCCCTCTGTGTGCCTGGTCCTACCTTCTGCAGAGCTAGTGTTGGTCTGTGGACCTTGACACCTTGACTATGGGCCAGACATGGAAATGGTGGGAACATAAGCTGCTATGTCAAGCCAGCTGAAGCCAAAGGAAGAGGAGTGGGTGTGAGCAAAGTGCTGCTTTGCCCCTTGGTCCTCGGGCCAAGGAGGGATCCCAGGAGCCCCTTCCCGGGAAGGGGGAAGACCCGCCCTTCAGATGCACCTGCCCACCAGTGGAAGGCCTCTTCTAGCTGTGTTTGGCTTCTCCAGCGGAAGGTCCCCTCTCAAACTATGTTTGGCTTCCCAGCACGGCCATTAGTGGGACTGTCCACTCTTTCCTAAGGGCAAGAAGACAGGTGCCCACAAGCAATTTGCCAGGGAGAAGGAAGGTTAAAGGGACTAGGGAATACATTCTGTTCCACAGCTCCAGTCACAGGGACTCGAAATTCTTTGGCTTGAATTAGTTTATAAAGAAAACAGATGAGCAAGACGCCTGCTGGGAGCCCCAGATGGTGATTTGGCTGAGCCGGTATTGCGCTCCCTGCCAGGGCCCTCGCACCTGTGCCTTGGGTTGCAGTCGTTTGTGTTGCAGGATTAAACCTGTGGTCCAGGTCATCGTGGGACTGTTTTAGGGTAGAGGGTTTTCATTCTGGGGGAGGATGGGAATGTGTCAACCTGGCAGCCGGAGCTCATTCGCACCTAAATGCCGGGAGGAACCAGGTTGGCCGTGGGCGTCCTTGCCTGTAGAATGCCTGTCGCTGGAAGAAAGCAGATGTTTTGTTAATTTTCATATGCAAATATTTATTTGAAGCCAAAGGATATCACCATAGTAATTGAAGAACTGGAACCAGAGTGCATTGTTAAAAAGCTACATAATTAACTCATCATCATAAATGGTTTTATTAAATGCATTTCAAAATGGGAGGCTCTAGGAAGCAGTTTTGACTCTGGCAGCAGATGAATGAAAGATGATGAGAGGAAACTTCTCAGGTGGCCTCCAGCCATACAGAGCCACCTTGGGTGGAGCATCAGAAACCAGTCAAGATCAGCTGGGCGCGGTGGCTCACAGCTGTAATCCCAGCACTTTGGGAAGCTGAGGCGGGTGAATCACGAGGTCAAGAGATCGAGACCATCCTGGCCAACATGGTGAAACCCCGTCTCTACTAAAATTAGCCGGGCATGGTGGTGTGTGCCTGTAGTTCTGGCTACTTGGGAGGCTGAGGCAGGAGACGCGCTTGAACCTGGGAGGCAGAGGTTGCAGTCAGCCAAGATCACGCCACTGCATTCACTCCAGCC
>NW_012117821.1:3671983-3676478 GCF_000951035.1 Colobus angolensis palliatus | reverse complement strand
AAAAAAAAAAAAAAAAAAAAAAACAGAAAAAAACCAGGACCTTTTCTTAGGTGTATTTAAGAAAAAGCTTGTCCCCTCCAGCAGCCTCTGGATGCCTTCGATGAGATTTAATTAAGTGACTGAGAACGATGGTCATGAGATGTGGCCCCAGCAGAGCAGGGGCAGGGCCTCGCCCCAACACCTGGGATCCCAGAGACAGCAGCAGGGGCCAGGTCCACCACAGACTCACCCGCCCTGGTCAGGAGGCCCTCTTTCCTCTCTTGAAAGGGGTTTGAGAGCTGCAGAGGCCTCTACCAGAACTTTCTGGGAGGGGAAGGCCCAGGCCGGCTTTGTGCACATTCTTCCCACTGAGGGACATTGAAGCCACTCCTTGGGTGGAGAATCTGGACACAGACCCAACAGGCGGGCTGCTCCTACCTGTCCAGGATGCCACTCCAGAACGGATTCCTGCTGGGATGAGTCTTCCAGTGGCTGAGGGGCCGAGCTGGCCTGTCCCTCAGCTGACCGGAATGTACCCACAGGCTACCCTGAACTCCTCTGGAACAAGCTCTGGGGCACTTCTCATGCCCGGTGAGCTGACATGAGGCTCATGTATGAGAACTCAGAGCAGCAGCTGTCATGTGGGGGTGGCCCTAGTTCTGCCTCTGCATGACTTTTCGAGGCGCTCGAGGCTGGGCCACAGCCTTTGTCCCACTCAGGAGAGTACTCTGGAAATGTCCAGCCCTGTAGACACTGGGCGATCAGCTGCGTGCAGAGGCGGGGGACAGGCTGGGCGGTCAGCTGCGTGCAGAAGCGGAGGACAGGCAGGCTTTAGTAGCCACAGATCAGCACCAGTGCCTTCTGCCCCTTACTGACGGTCAGGGCCACCTTGAGGGGTGCACGCAGGCAATATTTGACTCAGACGTTTTGATGACATTATGGGCCAGAGTCTTTTCATCCAAATAATAACAATCATAAGCTTTTCCCCATCTCTCCTTCTTTCTCAAGGGCAACTCCGGAGGTGACGGCCCAGCTGGCCCTCCTGGTGAACGGGTAAGCAGCTAGAGCCTTCAGGGGTGTCTCCGAGGGCAGAGCCTGCCTCGAATGCCCCCTGCACTTTGTTCTGGGGTGGGCTGGGGCCAGGGAAGCCTCAGACCCTGCTGAAAGGTAGGGTTTTTGATCCCAAGGGTAGGTCACGCCCAGGGAGTGAACTCTTCCATACGTCAGGGACCTCGACCCCAGCCCTGGTCTTGGGGTTTGGGAATGGCCGAGATGACAGGAAATGGGTCCCAGGCTCCATCCTGCCCCCAAGGGTGGGGCAGGGTGAGGGAGGGGCTGGAATAATAGAGGAAAGGCCATGGGGGTGGCGAGAAATAACACCTGCATTCTGAGAGCCACCGGCACAGACACGTCAGCCGCAGGAGCTGCTCGGAAGAGACCTCTTATCCTCAAACTGGCCTTTCTCTGTTCCCAGGGACCCAACGGACCCCAAGGACCCACGGGATTTCCTGGACCAAAGGGCCCCCCTGTAAGTAATGGCTTCCTTGCTGGGCCAGCACTGCCTGTCCCTTCCGACACCACCTGCTTTTCTCCGAGGTCTGCTGGGAGCTCCTCACCGTGCCCGGTGGGTGGAGGGAGGCCCGAGGTGAAATTCTGGCTGCTCAGATGAGGGGGAGACTTCTGCCCAAGGCTACTGCGGGGCAGTCTGTGACTGTGTCCCATTGCTGGGCCGCCGGCGCTGGAGAGAGCTGCGCGCTGGGATCCTCTCTCCTTTAGACTGAAGTGGTTTTCTCACCGAATTCTGTGTTAGTGCCGTGGGGCCGCCATCACGAATGACCAGGAACTGGGTGTGGCTTAGAACTGGGTATGGCTCTTCTCTCACAGCCCTGGAGGCCAGAAGTTGGAGAGCAAAGCGGTCAGTCAGAGCGGGCACCTTCTGGAAGCTCTAGGGGAGACGGGGTCCCAGGCTTCTCCCGGGGCGCTGGTAGCTGCTGCCAGTCCTTGGCACCCAGTGGCCTGTGCACACTTACCCTGGCCGCTGCCTCCATCTTCACGTGGACTTCCTTCTGTGTCTTTCTGTCTTCTAATCTCTTTCTTTTTTTTGTTTTTTGAGACAGAGTCTCGCTCTGTCGCCCAGGCTGGAGTGCAGTGGCACGATCTCGCCTGACTGCAACCTCCGCCTCCTGGGTTCAAGCCATTCTCCTGCCTTAGCCTCCAGAGTAGCTGGGATTACAGGTGTGCGCCACCATACCCAGCTAATTTTTAGTAGAGATGGGGGTTTCACCGTGTTGGCCAGGATGGTCTCGAACTCCTGACCTCAGGTGATCCACCCGCCTCGGCCTCCCAGATTGCTGGGGTTACAGGCGTGAGCCACCGCGCCTGGACACCTCTTTTGTTTCATAAGGACACCAGTCACTGGGCTGGGCCCACACCCATCTAGGTTGGCTTCATCCTAATTCAGTTACACTGGCAAAGACCCCATTTCCAAGTGAGGTCACAGGCACAGGTTCTGGGGGGGACATGTCCTTTTGGGGGACACACTTCGCCTTACAACAGGTGCGATGTATTTCCTCCAGTATCAACATCCATCTAGCAGTGGGATTCTGATCCAGCAGGCATGGCAGGGCTGGTGGGGAGGGGGTTGGACTTTGCAACCGACAGACTCAGGTCCTGGCGCCGCCTGTGCCACCTGCTGCTGGACCTCGGGATGCCAAGTGGCCTCTTCTGCCTCGGTTTCTCCCTTGGGAGGTGAGGGTGACAACAGCACATCCCTTGGGGCAGTTGTGAGGATTTTGTAGGATGATGGGCAGGTGCCAAGGGCAGCCTTAGATTTGTTGTCACTGTCCCCCTGCCTGCCAGGTGATTGTCCTTCTCAGAGGATGTGCAGGGACAGGAGCCATGGAAATAACGGTCACTCCACGTGGCATTAAATCTCAAAGGTGGGTGCTTCTCAGGCACGAATGAACCTCCTTTCCTTTGGTTTTTATCTTCAGGGCCCTCCAGGCAAGGATGGACTCCCCGGGCACCCTGGACAGAGAGGCGAGACTGTGAGTATCCTGGGTGCTGGGGGACATGGCTGGCTGGCTCTCTGAACACCCTGCATGTGGGCACAGCCCTCACTACCCAGTGCCATCTAGGACCCTTCCGCTGACTCAGCCAGGCTGTGAGGCAGGGCTGGGGCAGAGCAGTCATGCTGGCTGGCGGCGCCTTGTGGCATCTTGGGCAGAAGGCAGGTGCTGACTGTGGGCTGGTTTTGGAAACTTTGGTAAAAGGCCACATTTAAAGATATACACAGATTATCCTGGGCAGACTGAAGCCTCGTGCATCCAGCCTTATTTTCCCTCTGGAATAATGCTGAGTGCCACCCAGCTTGAGGGATACATCTTTTAATTGGGAAAGTGCTGGCAAAGGGTCTACCTGTTACTCAGTGTCATTCAGTCATTCGATGCTGCAGCACTTCTAGAGGGCGGCTGTGGGCCACGTACCATCCCCACCTGCGTTTACCCGGGCCCTTCCAGCTCCAATCCAGGGGGTCTGGAGGATGCCTGCGATGTCCCCTTTACAGTAAAGAAGACACGCACCAGTCAAATGGAAGTGGCCTCTAACTGGTCATGCTGCAGGGCACATGGTCTTTGCAGCCAAAGACTCCTCATTGACCTTGCCCTTCACTTTAGAAATGCATATCACAGGCTACTTCATCTAGACCAGAAAGGACTCCAACGTTTTCAGTTGGGAGAAAAAGCCCTCATCAGAAACGGGATCATTTTCCTGGCCCCATCAGCCCTTTGGAATTTGACCCAGCTCCCTAAACGTGTGTGTCAGGAAAGGGTGCAGGCACGCCTGTAACCTGGCCCACACCTGTGAGCTTGGGACTCCAGGCTTTGACTATCTGGGGACGTGCAGCGTCGGGCGACTTCCTCATCACCACGCTGTGTTCCTTCTCTGAGTGCCCACCTGCTCTGTCCAGCTTAAAGGATGAATGGCACAGATGCAACATTTCCCACCAAGGAGACTGGGGGGCATGTCAGGGTCACTGCAAGGGTCTCTGCAGCCAGGTTTCTAGGGGTCAGGATCTCTAGAGGACCAGCAAAAGCAGGTCCCCTCGCGGAATGGGTCTGTGAGTGCCCTGTTGAATATATTCTCCATGCCTGCTTTGAAAAAATCCCCTTTGTCTCTCTTTGGTTCATTGTGATGAAACCTCTTTTAATTATACCTTCACTGGTGTTCTGCATGGCACGTGCTGCCTGATAAATGGAGATTGCTTTGCTCTTTTGTTGATAGAAAAAATTAAAACATTTCTTCTGAGCTTTGCATGTTTTTCTCTAATGCCTTTTCAAGGAGACAAGATAGAAGGTTTTACATATTACGTGCTTTTCTCCCTCTGACTTATTCTGGACGGAGGCTGGTAAAAGAATTAAGCGGCTCGTCTCTGCTCAGAAAGTTGCACATGTACTTCCAGCTGCCTTCTGCCACCCCGGCCGCCTCCCTAGACACAGGGCACTGGAGTGATGCCAGT
>NW_012117821.1:3616628-3667758 GCF_000951035.1 Colobus angolensis palliatus | reverse complement strand
AAAAAAAAAAAGGAAGCTGAATCTGCTGTGGGTTCATATGACCCGGTGGCTTGGTGTGAGATTGTGCCACTGGCTGCTGGACAGTGAGACAGTGAGCCCAGGCCTGGGGCCGCTCACCCTCCAGCCCTAGCTTGGCCTCGGGGCCAGCCACCTTCTCCTCCAGAGTCTAGAGTTTGCCTCGAGGCCTTCGGGTGGAAGGTGTGCATGTCTCCACCAGTGTCATGTGGCACCTACAGGTGGCTTCTCACTGGCACCTGTCACGCTCTGCAGACATGCCCGGAAATGAAGCTTGTGTTGCCTTAAGGTCATCTTTCTCCTTTGAGGGCAAGTACAGAAAGCGTGGCGACACCCACAGCCAAGCCAGGATCGTTACCTATGCGTGAGCATGCAGAGCGGCCGTGAGATATTCCCGCTGAATCAAGCTAAAAATAACGCATCCAAGCTGCCGCGTTATGAAAGCAGCTGGCTCTCGCTCTAGCCTGTTTTAAATCCATGCTGAGGAGCACACGGGCAGAGTCACCTGTCGTGCATCAGAGGCGTTCACGCCAAAGCAGGGCAGTCACCACAGAGCCACTGCTGAGAAACAGCCAGAGGTAGCCCCGGGTCCAGGAAGGGCACCGGGCCGACTCAGAAAAGGAACGCTTGGTGACATGATAAAGGTGAATTGCATCAGCTTAAAGATGCAGAGGCAGAAGAGCAGCCAGTGAGATGAGCTTGTGTGGCTTCGTTACCCTCGTGAAATGAGTGCAAATGCACAGTGGCTCACGCCTGTAATCCCAGCACTTTGGGAGGCCGAGGCAGGCGGATCACGAGGTTGGGAGTTCGAGGCCAGCCTGCCCAACGTGGTGAAACCCTGTCTCTACTAAAAATACAAAACTTAGCCGGGTGTGGTGGTGCGTGCCTGTAATCCCAGCTACCCAGGAGGGTGAAGCAGGAGAATCACTTGAACCTGGGAGGCAGAGGTTGCAGTGAGCGGAGATCGAGCCACTGCACTCCAGCCGGGGTGACGGAGCGAGACTCTCCATCTGGGGGAAAAAAAAATGAAACAAGAGACATGGGCCTCTCACACAAAGTCTGGAACGTCTACTATGGGGAAAGGGAGATGGGGGGCAAGCATCCTGCTAAGAACAGCGCAGGGCGGGGTGGCGCAGGCCACTACAGCACCCTCAGTGCAGTGACTCTCTCTTGACAGGGTTTCCAAGGCAAGACTGGCCCTCCAGGACCCCCAGGCGTGGTCGGCCCTCAGGTAAGCTCCAGCCTTCCCGAATGCCGTGGGTCACCCGGTGTCACTTGCCCGCAGGGAAGAGGGTCCCAGCCCGGGCGTCTGTTCCCTCCACGATTCCGGAGGTGCAGGTGCTGCTGTGAGGTTGTCTTAGGTCCTGAATGCCGGTCAGCGTGAGGCTCGCCCCCACACACGAGCAAACACGTGTTTGCCCTCGACGCGAACGCAGCACGCAGGGCAGGGAACGCTGCCCGAGGCTCACAGTGTGGCTGGGGCCGGACCTGGGCCAGCTCAGGAACTGGGCTTATCTCTGCTGTGGGTGTCCAAGGCAGCCAAGTCTTCCTGCCACTGGGCCCTGTGGGTGCCGCGGGCCTGCGGTTCTAATCGCAAATTGGTGGCAGATCAGTGGCAGGAGCGGCTTAGGGCCGGGATTGATGGCTTAGAGCTGCAAAACGGGGAGGGGTCACCTTGGGTCCTAGAAAGCACACACCTCATGTAGTGGTAAGATGTGGACCCGCTGCAGCCACAGAACTGAAGGGCATGCGGGCTCTGCCCCTGGTGTGGCTTTTCTCCCATCCTCAGCCTGTCCTGTGGCTGAATCAGCCTCTCTCAGGGCACGTCCCAGGAAGGCAGGCTTGACTGTGCCTCCTGAAGGCGCCACGTTGGGGAAGAGGGCCACGCGGGGCCCAGCAGGGGCCAGGTAGTGAGCAGCGCACCAGCACCCACCCTCTGGATTGTTGCCAGGAAAAGAAGGCTTGCAAAGGCACTTGGAGGTTTGGTGGGCCTGCAGCAGGCCTTTGCCTCCGTGACCAGGGCTGTTCTTAGGTTTAGGAAGAAATGCTCGCTCCCTTGTAAGTCACTCGAAGCATTTGTGGCTGACACTGATTTTCCCCACAGGGTCCCACGGGAGAAACGGGCCCAATGGGTGAGCGTGGCCACCCTGGGCCCCCCGGACCCCCCGGTGAACAGGGGCTTCCGGGCCTTGCTGGAAAAGAAGGGACGAAGGTGAGTTTCTGGAACCTTCTGTGTCAGCTCAGGCGTTTCCTAAGGAATCATTCTGGGGCTTGGTGTTTTTTTTTTTGCTCTTTTCGGATGAATGGATAATTCCTGAAACAGACGCTCCTCATGCCAGTTCACTTCCCATATGGCACGATTTGCTCACTTTTGCTTGATTCACTCCAGGAGTCGTGCTGACCTGCTCAGGGATGGGCTTGAAGGGGAAGTGCAGGGGTCACCACCATCCTCCGCCGTCTGCTGTCTCCCCAGCTGCCAGCCCTGCTCCCAGAAATGGTTAAAAAGCTCTGGGACTTCGTGCGTCCATAACACATTTAGCAGAAAGTGATCCTTTTAAAAACCCCTCACCCCAGCCGGGTGCAGTGGCTCATGCCTGTAATCCCAGCACTTTTGCAGACTGAGGCAGGTGGGTCACCTGAGGTCAGGAAGTTGAGACCAGCCTGGCCAACATCTCTACTAAAAATACAGAAATTAGCTGGGTGTGGTGGCTTGCACCTGTAATCCCGCCTACTTGGGAGGCTGAGGCAGGAGAATCGCTTGAACCCGGGAAGTGGAGGTTGCAGTGAGCCAAGATCGTGCCACTGCACTCCAGCCTGGTTAACAGCAATGAAACTCTGTTTTTTTTGTGTTTTTTTGGTTTAAAAACAAACAAAACAAAACAAAACAAAAAAAACAGCCCTCACCCCAAGAGCCTCAGAAATTATAAAAGTGAAAAACAAACATGTTTTTGTCCCACCTCTTGGTGCCAGCTCCAACTTACCCCCCTTTTCATATCTCCTCCCCTGGGCGCCCCAGAGTGAGTGGCCATAACTTGCTGTGTTAGCATAAAAATAGCCCTTCCCTTTCAGCTCTTCAATAAGGGATGCTGCAAAGGCAAGCTCTCCGGCCTGTAGGACCACAGAAGAGTAAACCTGAAAAATAATAAAGTGAAGCAAATGCTGAGAAATATTGAGAAAAACCACACACCCGTGTGTGCATGTAGATATAGGAATCAAAACACATGGGTACACACGCACACGTGTGTGTATTCTAGATACAAAGAGAGCTGTCCAGGCTTGGAAAGGCGGCCACGGGCATTTGACCTGCTCGTTTGAAACCGCACTGTGCTCCACATTGGACCCCAGAGAATATTTTGGAAGATATCAAAGCTTTACTGTACCTCAGGGAGAGTCGAGGCTAAGTGGTGACTTTTTTTTCAGAAAATGTGGTTTCAGGCTTGAAGAAGTCCCTTAAGCGATAAATCCATTTAGGACAATGCTTTTAGCGCTGTTTTGACCGAGATTTCTTTGAGCACGGTCTTACAAGGAGCCTCAAATCTATGGAAAAGGTAGATGTGCCCTCAGCTCCCACGGGGCCCATCGTAGCCCTTAAGGGCCTTGGGAGAAAGGACCCTGGAACTCCATGGAGCAGGGGTAGAGTCGGATTTGCACGCAGAGCCTGCCAGATGAGCATGGCTTCCAGGCAGAGGCTCAGGCTGTGCTCCACGTGTGGACTGCTGAGTCCAGTTTCGACTCTGGAAAGTAGCCAGGAGAAGCCCAATCCAGCCCAAGTCCAGGGGTGTCTGATGAGAAGGCCCCAACCCTTGGCCTCGCTCTGGGGCTGGTGAGAGGTCTGTGTTGCTGGCTCCAGGAAAACTCATTTCTAACTCTGTTTTCAGGGTGACCCAGGCCCCGCAGGCCTCCCTGGGAAAGATGGCCCTCCAGGATTACGTGGTTTCCCTGGGGACCGAGGGCTTCCTGGTCCAGTGGTGAGTGAGAGGCCAGGCGGGGAATGAAATGGGACAGTGTGCAGCCCTGGAGGCCTCTCCCCGCGTGCCCTTGACCAACCTTTTCATGGCTTTGCAGGGAGCTCTTGGACTGAAAGGCAATGAGGGGCCCCCTGGCCCACCAGGCCCTGCGGTGAGTCAAAGCCTTTGTCCCATCCTCTTTCTTGAATCCTACTCTCCAGGTCAGAAGGGGCAGTCCCTGAGAGCCCAGAGCATGCAGCTGCCCCAGACCCCTGAGGATCCTGGGGAGGACGTGGAGGGGGGAAGATGGCCTTTGGGGAGATGTGGACGGCGCATCCCAAGTCTGCAGCCAGGATGATGAAGGGTCCCAGGGGCACACCGAGGAAAGGAGAGCGCTGGGCAGCCTGCAGGGCAGGAGGAGCCCCCCTGTGTTGCCTGTGGAGCCTGCTCCCTAGAGGAGCAAGGAGAAAGCCTATACACCTAGCGTGGGTCTGGGCTGGGCCAGCAGGGGAGGAAACAGACACGGGTCTCCAGGGACTCTGAAGATGCACGCTAAAGCCAGGCTGCCCACGGCAGGGGCACACTGGGCAGGACGGCCCTCTCAATTAGGCCAGGTACCCACCCATCCATATGCCAGCCCCCAGGCAAGGCATTCCCTGGAAAATGCACACCGTGGAGGAGCACAGCAGAGAGGGGCATGGGTACCCTGTGAGCATGCGGGCCCTGGAGGGGAGTGGGTGCCCCGGGGGCATGTGGGCCCTGGAGGGGAGTGGGTGCCCCATGGGCACGTGGGCCCTGGAGGAGAGGGGGTGCCCCACAGGCCCTGGAGGAGAGGGGGTACCCTGCGGGCCCTAGAGGGGAGGGGGTGCCAGGCTCCTAGAAGAGGGAGCCCATTGAAGGCAAGCACACCACAGGGCACACTGTCAGACACCAAGGAGAGGAGCACCTGGGAGCTTGGAGTTACAGGAGGACACAGAGCCCCGAAAGCTAGACCAGGTAGTTTATGCTTGCCAAGGGCCGTAGGCAGCCACTGTGGGCTCTAGAGTGAGTGGGTAAGTGGAGCGATCAGCTGGTACTTTACAAAGTCACGTCCACGCAGTTTGAGAGCCTTTGAAACAGACTGTTTTCTTGCTTCACCTCAGGGATCTCCAGGGGAGAGAGGTCCAGCTGGAGCCGCTGGGCCCATTGGAATTCCAGGGAGACCTGGGCCCCAGGGACCCCCAGGGCCAGCAGGAGAGAAAGGGGCTCCTGTAAGTACTGCCTTGGATCGGGGGAGCCCTTCCCTCAGAGGTGCTGGGATCGTTCCGTGTCCAGCCCTGTCCCTCCCCCTGTGATGACCCCAGGGGTGTTTCCTTGGGATTGGGGATGGGGTGGGGTCTGTGGCCCTCTAGGACAGAGGAAGTGTCCCACGGTGACCTGGTGACCTGCCCGAGGAGCACAGGAGGAGCCCCGGCGCCAACCACATTCTTCCTGCCATTAGCTGAGCCAGAGGGGCCCTGCGGGGATGATGCCGGGCAGGGCTCAGCCTGTCCACGCCTGCACGCTGGTGTTCCCCACCCGTGTGGACAGAGGAAGGGGCCAAAGACAGTCAGTGTCCTGTGGACTTGGTCTCCGTCCACCCTCAGTGCCACCTGTGGTGGTCGGACCACAGCTGCCCACTGTGTGAACTGCTCCCCGCTACTGGCCTAGACCTATGGCTGGGCTCTTCATGGGAAAGCATATTTGGAACTGGGGAGTCCCGTTTCTTGGTTGGGGGGCAGGTGTGGAGACCAGATGTCCAGCAAAGAACGGGCAGGGGATGGGTGGATAACGGGAAGACGAGGCACCTTCCTTTGTGTCCAGGAAAGCCCACCTGCTGGTGAGCCCCAAATTTTGCAGGCTTTGTGGAGCCTCAGGAGTGGAGAGGAGCATGTCTTGAGGCCGCCCAGATCTTGGTCCCCATGAAGGAAATGAGTGAGCGCCCTTGACTAGATGCTTCCTGCCAGCCTGCTTTCGTGAATAACCCACAAAATACCACTTACCGTCCAGAAGTGGTCCACCCTGACCCGTGTTTGACTTCTGCCACACAATTTTGCGACGTCCCCTACCCCTGCATTCAATCAGCTGTGGAGACCAATTTGATCTCCGCTTTTCCTTCCCAGTACAGACGGTCGGAGTGAGCTTGAGTTCACCGGGGCAATCAGCAGATATCAGTGCAGACCATCTCAAATTGAGTCAGGTCTGAGTGCTGATGGTTAGAAAGCTGTTTTCTTTCTCTTTTTTTTTTTGAGATGGAGTCTCGCTCTGTCGCCCAGGCTGGAGTGCAGTGGCGCGATCTCGGCTCACTGCAACCTCCGCCTCCTGGGTTCAAGCGATTCTCCTGCCTCTCAGCCTTCCCAGTAGCTGGGATTACAGATGTGCGCTACCACACCCGGCTAATTTTTGTATTTTTAGTAGAGACAGGGTTTCGCCATATTGGCCAGGCTGGTCTCGAACTCCTGACCTCAGGTGATCTACCCACCTCAGCCTCCCAAGGTGCTGGGATTACAGGTGTGAGCCACTGCGCCCAGCCAGAAAGCTGTGATTTTCTTGTACATTTCAGTCTCAGTGGCTCATGGGTGGCAGGAACAGCCTACATTCCCTGGGCAGGAACTTCCCTGGAAACCACATTGGAAACATCTGGGCCATTGAGAATCTGTTTAATATGTTATTGGCAGTTTTGATGATTTCTAATCATTTCCAGTGAGGCACCCAGGACATGGATCCAGCTGGATTCTGTGCCAGAACACTGAAGCCAACTGGGCAGTCAGTGCATAGAGTGCACACAAAGTCAGTTGGAAATGGCTCGGTTCACGGTTTCAGGAGAGTAAATATTTAAGCAGAAACCTTGCAGGAGTTGCTCTATCCAGGGAGAAGCTCGTTATCCTCCCAGAATAGCTCCAGAGGGAAGGAAAGGCCAAGCAAAGGTCGGACATCTCCGAGAACTCCCGACCTGACCGGGAATATAGGACAGGAAACTTCCACAAAAGCCCCACACGTGGTCTTTGCATTCTCTGGTTTAAGTAGGGTAGAAATTTCTATGAATAGGAGCTAAGTTTGAGGAGCAGGACGTGCATTGTGGAGGGAGGAAATGGTAAGACGAAATAGTGATGGATGACTAAATCCCAGCTACATTTAGACCAGAACATTGCATGTACATTCCCTCTTCCACGTTTCCCTTCCCGATGTGCACACTCTCCTCCTGTGTATCTGTCGGAAGACAGGGATTCCTGTCTGGAGTGAGAAAATATAGGCTGCTCACCGAGTGATGTGATGGCTGGTAAAACCGAGCCAAGCAAGAACTTAAGAAGGATCATTTGAGATTACCAAGCAGGCAGTTAGGAGGAAAATGAAGTTACAAGGACAGGAGAAATAGGGTGTGCGTATGCATGCAAGCATGTCCTGTGTGTGTACGTGTGCACGCATACTCATATATGCATGCACATGCCTGTTGGTGTGCTTGTTTGTGTGTATGTCCTTGTGTGTGCATGCATGTCCTTGTGTGTACATGTCGGTGCGTATTCGTGTGTGTGCACGTGCATGTGAGTATGCTTGTTTTGTGCACGTTTGTGCATACATGTATATATGTATATACACAGGCATATTTGTGTGCATGTATGTACATGTTGGTGTATGCTTGTATGTCTTCATATGTGTGCATGCACATCCTTTTGCGTGTGTGCAGGGAGAGTGCAGAGAATATAAAGAATCAGAAAGTTGGTGAAGGCTGGAGCTCAGGCTATCCCGGTCACTGGGCTTGGCTCCCAGTCACTAGCTTAGACGATCCACATACAGGCTCATTTTGTTTGAGCCTGAATTCAGGCTGGCTGGGTTTGGATCCTGTCTCTACTGCTCACTAACTGTGCCTCAGTTTCCCCATCTGTGAAAGAGCAGCCTTTCATGGGATGAGTGTGGATTAATTGAAGCGATGCACCAGAAGTTCACGGTCCGGGGGCGTGCTCAGAGTCGGCCCTCAGTGGCCCTGGCTGAAATCCATTAGGACTGTGGGGACAGTCAACCCTCACCAACTCCCACTCCCTGCCGACGGGTCCCTCTCTTGGGTAATGAGCTGGGGGAGGGGATGTTCCCAGGTTGGAACCACATTTGACCTGAGATCTTCTGTATTCTCTAGGGTGAGAAAGGCCCACAAGGCCCAGCCGGCCGAGACGGTCTCCAGGGTCCTGTGGGGCTCCCGGGTCCAGCTGGCCCTGTGGGTCCCCCTGGAGAAGACGGAGATAAGGTAAGGCGAATCCAGAGTGACCCACGGCTGGGCCTGGCTGGGCAGGCGGGTGCGAGGGAGGGTAGCGAATTTAAAGGATAGGATGCCAGTGGGTAGAGCGGCTCAGCTGGTGGAGTGATATCGCACCCACCCTGCAGCCCTGGCGTTAGGGGATAATGTCCCAGCAGCCCACAGATAAATGGTAATACACGCAGTCCCCAGCATGCTTGAGGGACTTAGAAACCACGTCCTCCTGTGTCATTTTGAGGTTGCCCACGACATTTGCTGTGAGTAGCCAGAGCAGAGAAAAATGCTTCCCGGTCCCTCCCGAATCATTTCCAATTCTGAAGCTGCAGAGCCCGGTTTAATGAGGTTTTGCTCAATATCTATTTTTAAATGTCTCCACTTGAATTATCCAGGCTCCCGTTCATTAAGAATGTGCTTTACAATTCTCAAATGATGACTGCAGGAGCTTGTATTTTATCCTTCGTTTAATGGAGACAGTGAAATTTTGCTCTGCTGTAACTTTCTATTTATGACCCCTCTCTGGGGACATTTCCGACTTGGTCACCTCTGCATGGATGATGCCTTACATCTCCGGACGGGAGACAGCCTTGCACCAACAGGAACAACAGAGAGGATTTTAATAACTTCTTTGGCAACACAGTAAATTGAGTTGTCTGTTATTATGTTGTCATGGCAGCGGCCCAATTTGAAAAACAGAGTAAATATTTTCAGTATGACTTTCCCCACATTTTCAGGTCTACTAAAAGCCCGTCTAGCATCAGATCAAGACCTCATCCCTTTTAGCCCGTGTATTAAAAAGGAAATCAAGCTAATATATGGAAACATTTATGCGTAGGAAAGTTACAGGGCCACCTGGAAAGGACACTGTTCTTAATCTCCAAGAAAAATTCATTATGGGGAACAGAAAAGATCCAAACGGTTGTCAAGCTGTCTAACAGAATCCCACACACCTTCCCCTAGGGAGAGATCGGGGAGCCAGGGCAGAAAGGAAGCAAAGGGGACAAAGGAGAGCAGGTAAGAGTTGGCGCGGGGGGCGTGGCGGCCCCCAGGTCCCCAGGGGCCTCGTCCCAGGCTGTAGGCCGTGTGCCATGCACGTTCTCTTCCAGCATTGCTGATGACTGGCAGGACATGCTGTGAAAACCTCCCGTGCATGTGTGTTCCAACAACATCTGTGTGTGCACACGCATGCATATGTGGGAGTGAGTTTCTCTGTGTTAGAATGAACAGGATGCATCCTCCCGTTTTGTGAAATTAAACACATCAAGCGTTTCTGTCCTTGAGGGTTTGGGTTCTGCAGACACACCCATTGCCCTCTGAGGTGAGGGGACCAGACTGCTGCGGCACAGGCAGCACCATTGACCAAGTGCCTGTTCATGTTTCCTCTTTTTGTTTCTTCATCTGTTCAGAAATCCTAGTGTGTTCTTGCAAAAGCCCCATCACTCTGCCACCAGCTCCCTCCCGGTGGGTGAAGTGTCTCCTTCTCTCCTGTATAGCCAGGCCTTTCCCCCAGTCTGTTGATTCCTAGTCAAGCAGGATCCGTGCTCCTGGGAGGCCTGCCGCAGGGGCTGTGTCCTTCCAGCCGTGGGTTGGGCTACCGGGGCCAAGGGCACTGTGCCCTCCTTGCTTGCCTCCTTCCCGTGGTCCCATGCCAGAGGTCTCTTGAGGATGGCACAGCAGGGGACATGGTGCTGGGACCCTCACTGTTGAAGGGGACCTCACATGCCCATGTTGTGGGTGCATGGTGGGAGCTGAGATGATGCACGGTGCTCTCGAGAGACATTGGGGGTAGCTCTTTGCCATCCAGAAATGGGCTCGGGGTGGAACGAAGATCCTCATCTACCTCCCAGAGGCTGCGGCAGGCTTGCACCGTGGTGCAAGGAACGACGCAGGTGGAGACCGAACTGACGATGTTGGATGCATCAGTCCCCGGGCTCAGGATGTGGTCCACCCCTCCCTCAGCCTTATCCACAATCCAGGCAGCCACTCACGCCTCTGTCTTGTTCCCCACAGGGTCCTCCCGGGCCTACAGGTCCTCAAGGCCCCATCGGACAGCCGGGTCCCTCTGTAAGTATCCACGGTCAATGACCTTCGGAAAGCCCCGTGCCCCCTGGAGCTGCTGGGGTGCCAGCATCCTCACCTGTGGCTGATTATTCCCCTGCAGGGAGCTGACGGCGAGCCGGGGCCTCGGGGCCAGCAGGGCCTTTTCGGGCAGAAAGGTGATGAAGGTCCCAGAGGCTTTCCTGGACCCCCCGGGCCAGTGGGGCTGCAGGTAACTGCGGGGTTCTCACCACGCCGGTCTCCGCTTCTGACGTCCCCTGTGTCTTCCCTGTGCTCTCCCCTCTTGTCTTTCTAAGAATGGAAAACTAAAGCCAGGCTGCAGGGGGCCTCCTGGGCCTCCTCATTCCAACTGGAAGCACTGTAGCTTCCCAGAACTCCAGGCCTGCCTGCATTGACCGCTCTTCAACAGTCTCATTTATGTCTGTGCTCACTGTGGAAACTGACGATTCGTAAGAAACACAGCAAGAGTGACTTCTAAATGCACCCCCTAGAGATGACAGCAGTAAACATTTGGGCACGTTTCATTGCCATGCCTTTTAAATGTGTGTATTCTCATACACAGAGGCACATATGTAATCGTATTTGGTCTTTGAAGAATGAATCATGTCGTCAGTCAGAGAGAAAGTTTGTACCTAGCTTTCCCCATTTTCCATCCTCCATTCCCATGTTATGTTATGAGTGTGTTGAACGCCATTACCCGTGACTTTCTATTTATTTGGAAAACATGATTTTTAGTCACTGCACAGTAAGTCAGCATCTGGCGGTGACATAATTTACCCAGGCGTCCCCTGCTGCTGGCTCCTTAGGCTTTATTGTTTTATGGGATCCTGCCACAATCACCTTTGTCGTAAATCTTTGCGATCTCCTCTGCTTGTTTCCTCGGGCTGATTCTGAGACTGGGAACCCCAGGAGGTCCTCATGGGTAGCCATGCACAGAGAAGCACCTTCCCGGGACTTCCGACACTCAGTGATGCTGTGTGGGTGGAGGTCATGAAAGTCGTGTGTGTGTCTGACATACACATGACAGAACAGCGCGTAACTGGGAAGTTTCCTGTTCTCAGGGTTTGCCAGGACCTCCGGGTGAGAAGGGTGAGACAGGAGACGTGGGCCAGATGGTAAGTGTGCCTGAGACTCCAATGCCTTGCCGTACTGGTGGCTCAGTTTTGGGGAAACATTTGCATTTCCTCTGGGCTCAGTGATCTCTCCCCTTTCCTAGGGCCCCCCAGGTCCCCCTGGCCCCCGAGGACCCTCTGGAGCACCAGGTGCTGATGGCCCACAAGGTCCCCCAGGTGGAATAGGAAACCCTGGTGCAGTGGGAGAGAAGGTGAGGCTTGTGCCTGCACTGGTGGCAGATTTGTGGTTGTTTGAGGTGTGTATGTGTGTGTGTGTACGCGCGTGCTTGTGGGGGTACATGCATGTGTGTGTACCTCTCTGTGTGTACACAGAGATGAGATGTACTCATCTCTATGGGCATGGCTGGGTTATTCCAATGAAAGGCATTTTGAAATGTAGGCAAATACTTGTGAAATGGAACTGAGAACTCTGACTGTCCATTCGTGACAGCCTTTTGCAGAATTTCCAGACAACACCCCACCAGCAAAGCCCCTGCCTCCTTCTCCAAGGCTCAGTTCTGGTGGAGACGATATGTTCCTTAAAGAACTGGTGTTTCTAAGCTTGCAGTTTCCATTTGAGCCGAATTATTTTCTCAAATGGGTCCTCTCCATTTGATCTGATTGGTTTTGGAGCCCAGACTCCATGAGCATGATGGACCCGTGTGTGTGTGCGTGCCTGTGTGTGTGAGCTCATGTGTGCACACAGGTGCATGTGTGTGTGCCTACATGCTGGACGGGACGGCGCTGAGCTGTGACTCCACATCCTTGTTCCTGCATTTGCCTGACTACAAAAGCACCTCTCCCAGTTCCCCTGGACAAGAGGGAAGACACAGTGTGCATCCATGCACTCGAGCCTCCTGTGCACTGTTTCCAGAGCTTTCTTTCTGACATCAGTCAGGCCATTAAATTGGAAGACACCTTCCACCACTGCTCATTTTTTATGATACAGAAATTAAAGAGAAATACGCCCTGCTGAGACCACAGGGTGATGGTGTGCGGCTTCTGTGCAGAGAGGTGGTGTTTGCCTTGGTGTCTCCGCTGTAGGGCATGTGTTTCCGTTCACCTGCTGCCACTGTGGGTGCCCCCTTCCCTGCACCCCTGTGGTCTGTGTCCCTGAGGACTGCATGCCTGTCCTCCTGCCTTGGCCCTGGCCATCCCCCACCTGGAGTGCCGTCGTAGCCACTTGCCAGCTTCTCGTAGTTGCCCTCCACAACCCTTGGAGCAGTGCTCCGGGAAAGCCTTCACAGCCAGTGTTGCTTGCAACCTGGACACTCTGCCCTGTATCCATCACGTGTCTGCCACATTCCTCATGCACCTCCAATTCCAAGAGTGTCTGGGGACAGCAACTACTGCTCCAGGAGCCGCTGGGTCCTGGGTGCCCAGGGGCAGGCAGGCAGCAGGCAGGATTTGGCAAATGCTTGAAACCATAGCACTCACCGCTGCCATAACCACATGCACTATCTCCCTAGGGCGAGCCCGGCGAAGCAGGCGAGCCTGGCCTTCCAGGAGAAGGCGGCCCCCCGGTGAGTGAGCGGGCACTGCGGGAGGGTGGGATACGACCGAGCAGGTGTGTGGACGGGGTGCTGGGTCGGAGGCTCTGGCTCTGCCTTAGCTTTTCCATCCGTGAAATGGGAGTTGTAACCCCTCTTGTGCCCGTTTCATGGAATGACTGTGAACAAGGTGTGTGAGATGTGGGAGTGAGCGTGTGCACGCAGACTTAGCAATAACTACCTGTGTCCAGTCACCTGCAGGGACTCTGTCCTCTGTAGTGTTTGCTCCCGGCCCCTTCGTGGGCTGCCGTAAGTGTGAGGGTGTCTGTTGTCACCTCATTCCCCCAGACCATGAGGGCCAGACTAGGAATATCCAGGCCTTCTCAGGCCGGATGAGTGTTCACTGTGAAGCCAGCCCAAAGGTGGCTTTCAGGCCCAGGACCAGCTGGGTGGGCTCAGGTCTCCTGGTTCTAGCTGCTCCCTCCCCATGAGATCCGTGGAGTCCGTGGACACCGCTTGTGGTCTTCGCTGACTGACGTCTGGTCCAGGAGTCGGTCCCTCCCACCTAGAGCTGAATCTCAGCCTTCGAGGGCTCCCAGAAAGTGAAGGCTCCTCAGGCCCCCCCTCAGGGTGCACACAGGAGCTGACTCTGCCCAGGGCTAGGGGAGCGACCCGGCAGCCGGCCCCCTGCAGGGCTCAGCAGTTACTTGGAAAGGCTGGTCTGAATGGGGTGAGAACCGGGGAGACCCACCGTAAACCGGCACCTGCCTTGCTCTGGGCGGCGAGGTGGTTGGCTCTGAGAACTTGACCCTGGTGTTTCTCCTCCAGGGACCCAAAGGAGAAAGGGGAGAGAAGGGCGAGTCGGGCCCTTCCGGTGCTGCTGGACCCCCTGGACCCAAAGGCCCTCCCGGAGACGATGGTCCCAAAGGCAGCCCTGTGAGTATGCTGGTCACGCCTCAGGGACCCTGCAGTAGGAGTGGGGCTCTGCACTGGGATCCTTCTGACTCATTGTGCACTCTGCTCCGAGAGCAGCTTCAAGACCATTCCATGTCTGGCTAATTTTTCTAGACACTGGAGGTTTTCATACCAGCTACTGAACCAAAATAGCAGAGATGAGACAGAGGGCGTGGACTGGAGGAGGAAGCCCTGAGTGGTTCTTCTCTGTGGGCTAGGCAGCCAGCTGAGATGTACGAGTGACAGCTGGGCTTTGGGAAGATGCCCCTGCCCTTGGCCGGCCCTGTTTTTGCATCAGAGGGGCTTTGGAGAGGCACATTCTGGAAGTCTGAAGGTCCAGGTTCTACTTGCAGCCTGGAGCTCCCAGGAATGGACCTATGGGCGGAACGCCTGCCCCTTGCTTGGCTCTGGAAAGCAAGAGATAGCTGAACTGTGCTGTGCCCACTGGCCGGGCTTGCTGGCTCTGGGACATGCTGCACATGGGAGGGTTTCTGCGCCATAAAGTGCGCTGGGGTGTTGGAATTGCTGGAATGTCCTAGGAGCTGGACAGTGGCAGGTGGCCGTCTTGAGGTAGCAACATGATTGGCCATGTGTGGTGTCAGTCAGGTTGCTGATGGCCTTGGCTGCCTCTTTCTTTCTTCTTTTCAGGGCCCAGTGGGTTTTCCTGGAGATCCCGGTCCCCCTGGAGAGCCTGGCCCCGCGGTAGGTGCACAAGAGGGCAAAGCCACTGGATCCCCACAATGCTGGCCTGCCTCTGGCAGCCCCATGTCCCCTCTTTCTGGTTGTTCTTTGTAATGAACTCTCACTGGGGCAGGCAGTGTCCCAAAATGCACTCATGTTCTGGTGATCAGAGCAAGAAGACACCTTTGACCCCACTGAGCATGCTCTGTGCTGTACCAGGATGGATTTGGGTTTTGGGAAGGGACTGGAGATGCACTGGGAGCTGGTGCATGAACTCAGGGTGCCATCTGGGGGTCAGCAAGGAGCTCGCATTTGTTCCCACAGGGTCAAGATGGTCCCCCCGGTGACAAAGGAGACGATGGTGAACCCGGGCAGACGGTGAGTCCACAATCTGGGCTGGCTTCCTGGTGGAGGTGTCAGTGTATTCTTGGGACTTTGCAACTTGCTTGGCTCATGTCTGGGAAAAACTCCAACCTAGTTGATATTGACTCCTTTACAATATTGATTCCCTTATGATATTGCTTCCCTTATGATATTGATTCTGTTACGATATTGATTCTGGACAGTGACAGGGCTCATGAACTCCCTCTGAGATGTACGTGCCGTCTCAGCCGGCGGTTTGCAGGCAGCCCCAGGGCTTCCACGACCCGCCATGGGCTTGCACAGGAACGTCAGATCTTACCCACAGCTCTGCCTAGCAGGGCCAGTGCCTCTCCTCACTGGGCCCTTCCTGCCTTACTTTGACCGAGATCACACTAGACATTGCATCTGATGCTTGGCGTTGAGTGTTTTAAACACTGCTTCAAGCCCGGATGGTCTCTCTGGGATGGATCGACCCCCACGGGCCCTGGGCAGGACTGGGCCTGGAGGTGGCCCCTGAGGCCTTGCAGGTGTCCTTACCCCACCTTGCACCCAGCCTGGCCAAGCGCAGAGGACTGCGGACCTGAGGGCAAAGGCCACGTCACCGAGTTGAGAGAAGTGTCCACTCAGAGAAGGCGTTAGGGATCAAGCCCCGGGCTGGATTTCCCCAACAGATGCCCCCCTTCCACCACTTCCCGGCCTGTGTCCTGGGACGATTCTTGTTCCCCGCTTCTGTGAAAGGGGATGCCAGTGCCTCGTCCCTGCCCGGGTTGTGGCGAGGACTGAACCAGTCATTGTGTATCGAGAGTCAGTACTGTGAGTGGGAAAGTTCTCTTCCAAAATGCAGAAGACCCGCGGGATGGGAATCAGGGTTCCTTACGCTGTCACAGCCTGGGTGCCACACTCTCTTAACAGCCTCTGTGGTAGCCCCAAACGAAGAGAGAGGCAGCTGCAGGACGGCCAAGGAGAAAGTAGACTGAAATCTCCGTGTGTTTTGCCTCAACTGAGTCTAACAGACCCCAGTTCCTGACACTGTTCTTTCTCCCAATACCAGGGATCCCCCGGCCCTACTGGTGAACCAGGTCCATCTGGGCCTCCAGGAAAAAGGGTAAATAATTCTGCAAGCACATCCTCGCCGTCAGCTCCCTGCCTGAAGCACCCCCACCCCTTCCCGTCACCTTTTGCTTGGGCCCTGGGTGCTCCGAGCCGCACTGATGTGGAAGGGCTTGGGTATGGCATGTTCTCCACTTAGCCTCCACCGTATCACAAAATCACAGGCCTGCCCGGCGGACGCGGCTGCCCCTTTTAGGACAGGCCGGCTGCCGACACCGTCAGTGGTATTCATTGTGGGAGAAAGACTCCCACAAAGCTGCGAAAGACCTTTTCCCCTAGCTCAGGTTTTACTGAAAAGCCAGAGCAAATGAGAAGGCATCCTTTGCAGATTGAATGGCCCAGCCACTTGCTGGCGGTGCAGTAAACAGCTGCCTGGTGCACCCAGGACGGAGGCCATACGGAACTCGAGGCGTGCACTGCGCCTCCCCATGTGGCCTGAGAGGCCTTTACCTGGGACTGGAGTCTGTAGGACTCATACTGAGGACCCGTGTCCCTGTGGGTGGCCCGGAAGCAGCCTCCATGACCCTGCACCCCTGCCCTGCAGCCTGGCACACCCTGAGCGCCTGCACCCGAGCTCGTCCCCCCGCCACTACAGCACACCCTCACCACCTGTTGTTCTCTTACTTGTTTTCAGGGTCCTCCGGGCCCCGCAGGCCCCGAAGGCAGACAGGGAGAGAAAGGGGCCAAGGTAACGTGTTGTGGGGCCAGGCCATGACCGCATGGACCTCCCCCAAGGGAGCCCAGTGGGCGGGGAGTGAACAAGCGTGTGGGCAGAGAAGGCCACGGAGGCCAAGAGTGGCTGCCCCAGAGGCACCTGGCTCATGGCCTACCTGGGGAGGAGACCTGGTTCTCTCTCAAGGAGGCAGCCAAGTGCTGGCCACAAGACTGGGGCCATCTGTCCTGCCCGCCTGAGGAAGGAGGCGGGTGGTGGGTACAGGATTCAGGGAGCCCAGTGCTGAGTAGTTCTGTCCCCGGGAGCCCTGCGACCTCATGCTTGCTCTTTGAGCTGGCCACACCGCAGCTGCCTACCTCTAAAGTGGACCGTGTCCGATGGTGACCATGTCTGCTTCGGGGCCTGTGGAGAAGATGGGATGCCATCACCCATGCAGTTGGCTTGGGACCTGGCCCGGAGTACATGGGAGGTTGTTCTGTTGGCAAGGTGTCGGGGGCCTGGCCTGGCGCTGTCTGCCTCCCTCCTGGAGGTGCCTGTTGTTAAGTGAGACGGGAGGTTGTGCGGTTCCATCCCTGCTCGGACAGTGGTGCTGTGACCCCCGGGCTGTGGTCGGCACTGTCCACGGAGACTGGGGATCCCTGCTGGCCGGGGAAATGTTGGGATGGAGATTGGGCCAGGGTAGCTTCCACAGAGAACGTGGAGAATTAGGGCAACCCTGGATATGGGGTCACCTGGGGCTTTCCCAGAGGTGCCCAGGGTTTCCAAGCAGTGGTCCTGGGCCAGGGTGCCTGGAGCCTCAAGTTCCAGACCTCATTCTGCCCTCCACCGCCCTGCAGGGAGAAGCTGGCTTAGAAGGCCCTCCTGGGAAGACTGGCCCCATTGGCCCCCAGGGGGCCCCTGGGAAGCCTGGACCCGATGGCCTTCGCGGGATCCCTGGCCCTGTGGTGAGTAGGCTGCGAGGGGCGGAGGGGTGGCCAGGTGGAGGGACGGGCAACCCAGCAATTCATGCGGAGCGTCTCTGTGTTTCAGGGTGAACAAGGTCTCCCAGGATCCCCAGGCCCGGATGGTCCCCCCGGTCCCATGGTGAGTGAGTTTCCCCATGGTGAGGGCAGGGGGTGGGGTGAGTATGCCGCCCAAAACCCCTGGGATGAGGACTCTGATCCCTCTGCCTCCTCCCACAGGGTCCCCCAGGACTTCCCGGCCTCAAAGGAGATTCTGGTCCCAAAGGCGAAAAGGTAAGAGGAACCTCCCTGCCCCGGCAGTTGTGACTCGGGGCCTTCAAATTTGTAACCCTGGGTCTCAAACTCAACAAGCTGTTGCTCCGTCACCCAAATTTGTCAAGCACCTGCTGCAAGCTGGTGGTGGGGACCCTGAGAGGTGACAAAACAAAGGAAAATAGACATGCTGTGTTTGAGGCTTGGCCCCTGCCTTTGGCGGGTCCTGAGCAGTTCGGGAGATCCCAGAGGCCCCTGCGGTATTGATGGAAAACCTTCCGGCGAGGCACAGAGGCCCTGGCTGATGGATGTGCGGGATCCCAGGTTGCTGCTCTCCCTGGGCTGGGCAGCCTCAGATCCTTCCCGCAGGAGGTGTGGGGACATTTCTGCAGTGGGAGCAAAGCCCTTTTATTTTTCCTAACTGCTGGGAGTTGCTTTCCACTTGCACTGATTTATTTGCGAACATAAAAGGTACTCAGGAGTGAGACGGTTGTATATGAAGCAGAAGGCAATAGGGCCCTCTCATTTCCACTCTGACGTCCGCCACCACCGCCCCCAGCCCCAAGGCAGATGAGAGCTGGGGCTTCCTTGCGGGACTTGCCATGGGTTCCTAAAAGACAAACGTAGACAGCCAATGTCATGGATTCTTCTTTTTTTAAAAAAAACAACCCATGATTGTAATATCTGTAATACTCTGCATCTTTCTTTCCGTGTCAGTTGACAAACTTTGTTTTAGTTCCGTATAGGAGCAGGTGTTCGGATTTGCCATGAGGAAATTGGCGAGTGTATTATAAAGAGAAAGACAGAGATAAACATTACCACTCAGGAAAACCCCTTTATCACTTTGGTCTGTCTCTGTGTCTGTGGCTCCCTGTCTGTTTTTAGACATGACTCTGGCCAGCGAAGGGCTGCGTTGGACCTGCCATTTCGTCACCTGGCCTCTCTCTTGAGCTCGTTCCCCTTCCAGGGGAGGCTGACCATGACGTAAAGATTCCTGTGCCATGGCTGTGCTGCATGCTTCCTGGCCCACCGTGGCCGAGCATGAGGCGTGGCCCCCTCAAATGCCCCTTCCCGTCTTCATTTTCCCACAGGGTCATCCAGGCCTGATCGGGCTCATCGGTCCTCCGGGTGAACAGGGTGAGAAGGGCGACCGCGGTCTCCCCGGCCCCCAGGGCTCCTCCGGTCCTAAGGGAGAACAGGTGTGTGAGATGGCACTTCTTGCATGTGGGCTGTCGAGAGGCATTTTAGATCCCTGGGGCAGGCACCCAGGGGACCCAAGGCCCATCAGAGCCTGGAAGGACGTCCACGTGTCAGTTGAGTCCAGTCATCCTGCTTGGCAGATGGGAACGTTGAGGGGCTGGGCTCGCCCAGGTGCACAGGGAGCTGGGCAGAGCCGTCTCCCAGTCCCATGCCCTGACTGGCAGGCGAGACTTCCTCCTCATGACCATGGTGGCCCCCAGAGCTGGAGGGACTCAGAAGTCAGGTCATTTTGCCTGGTTCCCAGCCCTGTGGAAGAGCCTGTCACCCACCGCTTGCCCAGGAGGTCACTGGTGACAACCAGCCGTGTTTGCCGGTGCTGCGGGCAGAGTGGCTGTTCTGGCTCCTGCTCCCACCCTGCCCCCAGCTGCCCCCAAACTTCCCTGGAAGCCACTGTAGCTCACTGGAGTTTGCAGCCTCTGCAAACCATAGCCAAGGAAACCCCATGCAGGGAGCTTCACTCTGTCCTACACTCTGAGCGACTTGGAAGTGGCCTGGGGAGGGTGACGTGTGCCATGGAGGCAGGAGAGGGGATGAGGTGACCTGCGGTGTCTCTGTCCTTCCCCCATGAGGGCCAGGGGTCCTTATTCCCGTGTGGGAATCTTTCCGTCCCGAACAAGGTGTGACGGACACACACACACACAATACGCTGTGCCCACCTGCGCCCACACCTCATAGGATGCCAGGGACAGGGCAGGAGCAGGCAGAGCCCCTGCAGGCTGGGAGTAAGGTGGCATCCTCACCACAGGCTCCAGGAAGGTTGCAGGACATTGCTGAAGGGTGGAGCTCATTGCAAACCCTACATCGCTGGCCACTGTCCTCCATGCCATTGACCGTTTCCCTCAGCGGTGTCCCCAGGTCACAGCAGGGTCCTCAGAGGAGTGCCGCCCAGAGCGTGGTGGCGCAGTGACCATGAAAATTAGAGAGGCATCCAGGGTCCCCACGGCCAACAGGAAAGCACCCCTGTGTCCACGCTGTTTGCTCCCCTGCCCTCACCCCGAACTGTGGTCTTGGCGGCGTTGCTGATGAAGGTGTGGGGTTGGTGTGCAGGCCTGGGGAGTTGTGGGGTTCTTACAATGAGCCACAGCCCGAGTCCCTGCAGGGACAAGGTGAAGGCAGGGAAGCACTCCCTCCCCAGTGAAATATGGCCATCGGCCCTCCGCTACCCTTGCCTCCAGCTTCCGCCCAGAGAGAGCTCTGAGTGGAATCCGGGGCTGTGCGGGGAGGGGCTGCAGTGGCTCCAGCTGCCCAGGTGTCTGTGGCAAAGCTAGCCGAAGTTCTGTGCCAGCAGCTCAGCCCCCGAGGGAGCCAGTGGGGAGAAGGGGTCTGAGCGGAGGTTCCGTGCTCCAAGGATGCAGAAAGCACATTTACAGGCTGGACAGGACAGTCAGCATGGATGGGATTCCCTGCCCAACCCCTCTGGGCTTAGTTCTAGTGGAGAGACCAACACCATCAGCAGGAAACAGCAAGAGGGGCCCAAGCCGGGGCTGCGAGGTCAGGGCAATGGTTTCTGTATTTCCGATTGAACGTGAGAAGTGGTGCTCAGCCCGAAGTCCTCGGTGGCCTGGGGGATGAGAGAGAGTTCCTGGCAGCCCAGCCAGGGGAGCAGTGCCGAGGGCTGGCAGCCTTGGGGTGGATGCTCAGGTCGATGGCTCCCCCGACATGCAGAGCCCGGGATCGGAGAGCAGCCACAGGAGGCTGCTGAGGGGCCGAAGGGGCACCGTGGGGAGGGGACAGGGGGAGCCGAAGGGTGTGGCTGGGTGGCATGGTCATAGCTCCGTGGCTCCACCTTGTCTGAAGGTGATAACCTGCATTTTCTGCTCCTTTTCAGGGTATCACTGGTCCTTCTGGCCCGATTGGGCCTCCTGGGCCCCCTGGTCTGCCGGTGTGTATCTGGGAGGGGTGTGGTCCTTCCTGGGAGGGCAGGGAGGGTGGGGGTAAGCCTTGGGGCCTCAGTGTGGGGCTGGAGAATTGTGGAAAAGTCACACGAGAAGCTAGAATTGGGGCCTCCAGGGTAGCTTTGCCCATTCACTCAACATTGGGGTCCCAGGAGACAGAAGAAGTGAAGTGGTGTTGCCTGGCGCTGGCTTCCGGTGGGGAAGACAGGGACGGGAAACGGTGGCCATTTCAGGGAACAAGGACACTTGTCTGTAGGCATCTGGCAGGAGCCCGGCCAGCCTGGCCCAGACAAGAGGAGTTAGCTCCCCTCCTCTGGCACTGCCTCCTGGCTCTCACATTGCTGGGAGACCCCGCATCCCCAGGACATCCCCACAGCCACTGGGCTGCAGGTGCACATGGTTCCCGGGGCCCCTGCTGTGCTAAGGGCTGGCCCCTGCTGTGTGCTCTCAGAGAGGGCTGGGGGGTGCATTTCATCAGCCCCTTCTGAGCCAGGACATGCTCTTTTCCGCTGCCCCTCCCCTGGCTGTCTGAGCTGTGGTTTCCTAGCCAGGGTGTGTGGTAGGCCAGCCGGGGGCAGGTAGGACCACCCTGTGTCTCCACGAGGCGGGAGCACCAGCCAGGCCCCAACCCTCCTCCCACTCTCACCGGGCAAATACAGGTGTAGACTCCTGAGGGGGATGCGGGAGGGAGAGGGGCGAGGAGCGAGGGGCAAGACCAGGCTGGGCAGGACATGGAGCACGGTGGGGCTGGAGCTGAGACCCGGCTTGCTGACGCTCTGCCGTCCTCTCTCTGCAGGGTCCGCCTGGTCCAAAAGGTGCTAAGGGCTCCTCGGTAAGTGACACGCTGCCCCAGCCAGGCCACATGCCTGGAAGGTAGGGGAGGGCGGCGGGTCCCCTGGCACAGGAACAACCCACTCACACATCCATCCTAGCTCAGGCTCTGCTGCTCACGATCCTCCCGTCTTTCTACGCTGACCCCAGCATGGCAGACTGAGGCATGTGGGCTGCTCGCGCCCTGCCCTAGGAAGGGCTCCATCCTGCTCTGTCCTCATCTCAGGGATCCAGGAGGGTATGGGGGTCTCTGCCATTCTCTTCTCTCCTGTCGCTGTGAGGGCCACCTCCCCCACACAGGTCTCCAGGGACCGTTCTGGAGCTGAAGGTGGATTCAAAGTCCCCTCATGCCTCCGTGACCAAGGGTCAACTCTTTTCTTTCTCCTCAGGGTCCGACTGGCCCGAAGGGTGAGGCAGGCCACCCAGGCCCCCCAGGCCCCCCGGTAAGTAGCCCTCGAAGCCCAGCAAGCGGGGTGGGGGCTCTGGCTAGTTCCGAGGGAATCGAGAAAGCAACTGTGTGTGTGACCGCCCCCTGAGACTCGCCCGTGTGGCATGCCCGGGCCTTGTCCCTGGTGCACAGCAGGGGGAACGAGCCCCACAGGTCTGTCCACAGGAAGCTTACAGGCCAGCTGGCCCTGGGAAGAACAGCTGGTCAGGAGAGAGAGGACACACATGTGTGTGTGCTGTGTGTATGCATACATGTGTGTGAATGTGTGAACGTGTATATGTGTGTATGTGACTGGGCACGTGTGTGTGCATGTCTGTATGTGTACATGCATCCTGTATATGTGCCTGCATGTGTAATGTGTGTGTACATGGTCTGTATGTGCATGTGTGTACATGATGTGTGTATGGGTGTGCATGCGTATGTGTGTGGGACACATGTATGTATGTGCATGTGTGCTTGTGTATTTATATGTGTGTGCATGTGTAGTGTATGTGCATGTAGATATGTGTAGTGTGTGTATATTGTGTATGTGCATGCATGGCTGTGTGTATGTGTGCATGCGTGTGCGCGTATGTATACGTGTGCATGCGTGTCTGGGATATATGTGCATGTGTGTGTGTGTGTTTATAGTGTGTGTGTATGCATACGTGTGTGTTGGGATGGGGGAACACTAGACTCATGTATGTGTGTATGTGTGTGTGCGTGTGTGTGTGTTTATAAAGTGTGTGTGCATGCGTACGTGTGTGTTGGGATGGGGGAGCACCAGACGAGGCCCTAGAGGTGCAAGGTGAAGCCAGTTTGAACCAGGGCATGGCGAGAGCACTATCGAACACCCCCCTTTGGTTGCGTAGTCTCTCAGCTCCCATCATCATCTTAGCTGGGGTTTCCTGGAAGTGAATGGCTCCTTGCATCAGGAGGCATTCATGTGGCCCCACTGTGTTCAGCGCCAGCTAGGGCTGCAGAGGTGAGAGCAGGAAGACCTGGCCCCTTTCCTCAAGGCTTGGCCTTTCGTGTGACTGAGGGCAGGATGGTAGATGCAAGCCCAAGGCTGCAAACTGTTAAGTTTCAGCTCTAGAGAGAAAGGGAAGAGGAGCTAGGGATGTGGCTTAGAGAAGAGAAGTGCTCCATGCTGGCAAGCACCTGGCAGTGGGGATGGGTGTGGAATGTTCCAGAGACCAGAGGAAAGGAAGAAAACAGTTCTAAGGTGGACAGATGTCCATGTAGCCCAGGTTGCCAGGCCCCAGGGAATCCTTGCAGATGTGGCCCCAGCTGTCCCTGCTCTGCTCGTATCCTGGGACCCATCCCATCCTCCATCACCCACCACTGCTCCTGTTCTGTGCCCCAGGGCCCCCCAGGAGAGGTCATCCAGCCCCTGCCGATCCAGGCGTCCAGGACGCGGCGGAACATCGATGCCAGCCAGCTGCTGGACGACGGGAATGGCGAGAACTACGTGGACTACGCGGACGGCATGGAAGAGATCTTCGGCTCTCTCAACTCCCTGAAGCTGGAGATCGAGCAGATGAAGCGGCCCCTGGGCACGCCGCAGAACCCCGCCCGCACCTGCAAGGACCTGCAGCTCTGCCACCCCGACTTCCCAGATGGTGAGGGCCCAGTGGGGGCAGGGCTGACCCCCCAAAGTGGGCATGGACCTGCAGGACACACAGAGTGTGGCAAGGACAGCTCAGCCAGGCACAGCGGAAGGGACAGGATGGGCAGCCGCAGCCTCCCCATCTGTGGGGCAGGGGTGCACGAGAGCCTCCCCTCTTCAACTTTGTGGAGGCATCTCAGGGTGAGGCCGGGTGCAGAGGCCAAGGCTTTGAGGTCCGACCCTCCAGGTTCTCATCTGGTCTTAGCCCTTTTCTGGCGGGGTGACCTGCTTGAACCTCGTGTTCCTGACCTGTCAAATGGGAATCAAAACATCTCCCAGGAAGGGGTCAGTGCATGAGGCAGTGCATGAGAGGCTGGCACAGTGCCGGCAGAAGTAAGGGTCAGTGTTAGGACGGGCATCAGATGGCACGCTCGGGCAGACGACCCTCAAACTCCACAATACCGTAAAACATCCTCCTTCTCACTGTCATTGCATCAGGCACCAACTGAAGAATCAAATCACATTAGCTTGTCTTCCCCCTGGGAAGTTCAAATGTTCCCCTACAAGATTTGAGGGATGTTCATAGTTCCAGTAGACTCTGATCCTACATGCATGAGTTTCCAGAGTTCCTTCCAGAACCCTCTCTGCATTTCTGTCCGCCCAGAGAGTGGGCCGGACCCCAACCCTCCCGGCCACCAGAACACGTACCCAGCTGCTTGATGCCCCAGCTGTGTTCTTGGTGAATGAGTTTCTCCACATCTCTTTATGGGCCCAGCAGGAAAAGCAAAATGCAATAAAGTAAACCCCAGAAAGGTCCGTGCTGGCAGCATTCCTGGGGCATGCATTTTAACTGCTGGACTGAAATGTCCTCGTGGCTTCCGGAACCATCCAGGGAGCAATCCTCCTGAATCTGCCTGCCTCCCTCCCCGTCTCTGAAATCCAGGTGAATACTGGGTCGATCCTAACCAAGGATGCTCCAGGGATTCCTTCAAGGTTTACTGCAACTTCACAGCCGGGGGGTCGACATGCGTCTTCCCTGACAAGAAGTCCGAAGGGGTGAGTAGCTGCGTCCCTCGATGGCCCCAGGGGGGCAGTTGTCGCAGACAGGGCCATGCTAAGGGCTTCAAGCATTTCTTGTCTATGCAGCTTTAAGACTGAAAGCCAGAAATGAATCAGTTCCGTAAGTGAAACTGTTCTTCCAAAAGTAGACCTTAAATTGTTTTAAGAAATTTTTTAGCAGTAAAATAGGTTTGTGCAGCTTGGGGTCAGGAAAGGCTGGAGGGCTTTCCACCTGCCATCCTGCTGTCCCAGGGCTGGGACTTCACTCACCGGTTGATAAAAGCTTTTCTCCGGCGACTCCGTGGTCCCACTGACCTGAGACCCCCATCAAAACCCTTTAAAGGAATTGGGAGCAGGTGTAATAATGTGAGCCCGAGACATCTTCCAGAAGCTGCCCTTTGCCTCAATTCTTATTATCCAGCTTGTTTCTGTGGGTTGGCCCCAGTCCCTCCTGAGTGCTTTGAAGTCTGTTTAGTCAAGAATTTGGGGTGGGGAGCTAGGCTCTGTTGAGATTTTGTGGCATGTCACTTAAATAACCACCCCTGTGGCCTTTCGGAGGCCTCAGCTCTGTAGCAGGAGTTTGCGTGCCTGTGGATGGTGTGTGGGCGCATGTGGATGAGTGTGTGGATGGTATGTGGGTGCATGTAGATGGTGTGTGGGTGTGTGTGGTTTGTGGGTGCCTGTGGATGGAATGTGGGTGCCTGTGGATGGGTGTGTGGATGGTGTGTGTGTGAGTATAGATGCTGTGTGGATGGGGAGTATTGTAGATGGTGTGTAGGTGTGTGTGGTTTGTGGGTGCATGTGGATGGGTGTGTGAATGCTGTGTGTGTGTGTAGATGCTGTGTGGATGGTTTTGTAGTTGGGATATGTGTGTGTGTGGTCTGCGGGTGCGTGTGGGTGGGTGTGTGGATAGAATGTGGGTGCATGTAGATAGGTGTGTGGATGGTGTGTGTGTGTGTAGCTGGGGCATGTGTGTGGATGGTCTGTAGGTGCGTGTGTGGATGGCATGTGGTTACATGTAGATGGTATGTTGGTGCATGTGGATGGTGTGTGTCCACGTGTGGGTGTGGGTGTGCCGTGTGGGTATGCGTGGACAAGCATGTGGATGGTACATGGGTGTGTGAATGGGTGTGGATGGCGTGTGAGCGCAGGTAAATGTGTGTATGGTTTGTGGGTACATGTGTATTAGCATGTGGATGCTTTATGTGAATTTGTGAATGGTATGTGGGTGTATGGGTGAGTGGATGGCATGTGGGTGCATATGGACGGTGTTTGGGTATATGTGGATGATGTGCGGGTACATGTAGATGGTGTGTGCGTGGATGGCATGTGGATGGTGTGTGGGTGTGTGTGGCTGGTGTGGGTGTGTGGATGGTGTGTGAGGGTGTGTGGATGGTGTGTGAGGGTGTGTGGATGGTGTGTGAGGGTGTGTGGCTGGTGTGTGGGTGCGTGTGGATGCTGTGTGGGTGGGTGTCTGGTGTGTGGGTGTGTGGCTGGTGTGTGGGTGCGTGTGGATGCTGTGTGGGTGTGTGTCCGGAGTGTGGGTGTGTGTATGGTGTGTGGGAGTGTGTGGGGTATGTGGGTGGTGTATGAGTGTGTGTAGGTGGTGGGTGCATGTGGCTGGTGTGGGTGTGTGGATGGTGTGTTGGGGTATGTGTGGGTGGTGGGTGGGTGGGTGAGTGGCTGGTATGTGGGTGTGTGTGGGTGGTGGGTGGGTGTCTCTGGTATGTGTATGGTGTGGGTGTGTGTGGGTGTGTGTGGGGGGTGTATGGGTGATGGGTGGGGGTGTGTGTGGGTGATGGGTGGGTGGGTGGCTGGTATGTGGGTGTGTGTAGGTGTCTCTGGTATGTGTATGGTGTGTGTGTGTGGGATATGTGGGTGGTGGGTGCATGTGGCTGGTATGTGGGTGTATGGTGTGTGTGTGTGTGTATGGTGTGTGGGTGCGTGGGTGGTGTGTGTGTGTGGTGTGTGGGTATGTACATGGTGTTCGGGTGCATGTGGCTGGTGTGTGGGTGTGTAGATGGTGTTTGGGTGCATGTGGCTGATGTGGGTGTGTATATGGTGTGTGGGTGTGTGTGGCTGGCATGTGCATGTGTGTGGATGGTGTGTGGGTGTGTAGGTGGTGTTTGGGTGTGTGTGGCTGATGTGGGTGTGTATATGGTGCGTGGGTGTGTGTGGCTGGCGTGTGCATGCATGTGGATGGTGTGTGGGTGCATGTGGCTGGCATGTGCATGTGTATGGACGGGCGTGTGTTGCTATCCCTCAAGCATGCACCTGAAGCAGGTCCAGTGTTGGTCCAGGCCAGGCGAGGACTGGGTCTCCCTGTCGCTCCTGGAAGGTGACCAAGCCTGCAGCTCTCGTGCCCCTGCATCAGCTTGAACGGCCACTCCTTCATGAGCTCGTGGTTGTCGCGTGGCCCCAGGAAAAGGCCGCCTGTTTCTGGGGCCACAGCGGTTTGCTGTGCAGGTCCAGACCTGTGCGCCCCTGCAGCGTCCGCTTCCTAACACCCTCAGCGCCCCAGAAGCAGTTTCCTGCCAGGGGAAGAGCAGCTGCGTTCTGCCCGGGGACTGCCATCCTCTTACCCCTCAGTCACGCCCTGACCGTGCTGAACTCAGCACCCGCTTTGGGTCAGGAGCCCACTGGCTGCAGCGGAGGCTGCACATGGCTGGAGATCTGTGGGGTTCCGAGTGTAGGGGTCCCCTCCCCACCTGGAGTTTTAACTCCTTGAGAACCTGCCTTCCTAGTGACAAACCTGTTCAGAGAGAACCCAAACACGGGAGCCTTCCATCTCAGCTCTCCTTTCCCTCAGTCCAGCCAGAGAGGCCCTGCATGGAATTCCCTTAGAAAAGAGGTTTCTCGGCCCTCCTTCACGGCCTGCCTCTGCAGACGGGTGGCCGTTCCGCTGTGGAAATGACGGGACAGAGTCCTCCAGACTCAGAGGTTTCCTGGGGAGCCGTGGCAGGTGTTCACGGCACAGCTGTGTGGGGCTGCTGAGTGACCCCAGGCTCCCCCAGTGTTGACCAGCCAGGCGTCCACAGGCTGCAGCCTCGGGCTTGGGCTACAGCTGCTTGGCCAAGGGCAAGTAGAGACGCTGTCCTAGGTGGCCCCCTTGGACCCGGAGGAGGCTCACAGCAGAGGCTGGGGGAGCCCGCACTTGCCCACATCCTGGGGCTCTTCCAGGAAGAAGCTGCCTTCACACCGCCCGGGCTTGGCATCGACAGTGGCAGATTTGGAAACGAGAGAGGGTGGGAGAGCTCTGGGTGGGGTGAGAGGCAGGTGGGACACCCCTTTCCTCCAGGAGATCCCCTTTCTGGCAGTCTTGGCACAAGGCCAGCTCAAGAAGAAGGCTGGGGGGATCAGCCAAGAATCAGTCTTCTGTGTCCTTATGGCGCACGACGTGGGCCCCGTCAGTCCAGGTTGGGGACAGGCCGGCCCTGGGGGCCCTTCCACTCCACGCCTGCAGCAAGTGGACCCTCGGGCAGCCGGGGCTCCCCTTGTCCTGTTGCTGGGACCCAGCGTGCAGGTCTCCTCTCAGAGGAATGGCCGCTCACCCACCCATCCATCCGTGCCTTCCGTGGCGTCACTGAGGCCTGCCCTGCTGGGCCCAGCCTGTGTGTCTACAGCCTCGGCTTCTGAGGAAAGCAGGCCCTAAGCGGGCGCCCTCCCAGGAAGCGGGCACAAGTGGTGCCTCATGGTAGAGTGAGCTGGCTGCATATCATCCAGGCAGGCAGCCGAGGAGCAGCCCCCACCTGCACACGTGTCAGTCTCCAAGAAGCCTCTGCCACACACACACGCAGATGCACACCACACACAATACACACCACACATACCACACGCCCCACACACAGATACACGATACCACACACCATACACACCACACATATCACACACAATATACACCACACATACCACACACAGAGATACACACCGCACACGACACATACCACACGCCACACAGATACACACCACACATCAAATACACAGATACAGACCACACACACAGATACATGCCACACACAATACACACCACACATACCACACACCACACACACACATACACGATACCACACATAGCACACACCATACACACCACACATACCACACACAATACACACCACACATACCACATACCACACACAGAGATACACACCACACATGACACGTACCACACACCACACAGATACACACCACACATCAAACACACAGATACAGACCACACACACAGATACATGCCACACACAATACACACCACACATACCACACACCACACACAGATACACGATACCACACATACCACACACCACACACCGAGAGACACACCACACATGACACATATCACACACCACACAGACACACACCACACATCAAACACACAGATACATACCACACACGATACACACCACATATACCACACCACTCACACACCCCACACATACTACACCACACACCCCCCACACACATATCATACACCACACACCACACAGATACACACCACACACAATACATACCACACATACCACATCCCACACACATACCATACACTACACATCACACAGATACACACCACACATGAAACACACAGATACACACCACACACACAATACACACCACAGATACCACATATCACACACACAACACACACAGATACACACCACACATACCACACACAGATACACACCATACATCACACACCACACACATGACACACATCACATATACCACACAGATACACACCACATACATATGTGATAAACACCACATATACCACACAGATACGTACCATACACACATGACATACACCACACATACCACGCAGATACACACCACACACGCAGATACCACACACCACGCACACCATACACACCACATACCACACCACACACACCACACACCACACATCGCACCCACAGATAGATACCACACACAGACATTACACACAAATACACACCACACATACTACACTCCACACACAGATACACACATCACACAGATAGACCCATAACACACTACACACACCACACATACCACACACCACACACACAGATACCCACCACACATCACATACACAGAGACCGCACATTACACCACACACACACCACATACACAGATACACATCACACACACACATAGACATGCCACACACACAATCACACATCACACGCCACACACAGATACCACACACTCAGATACATGCCACACATACCCCACATACACCACACACACAAACACACACCACACATCACACACACAGATGCATACCACACACCACACCCTCCACACAGACACACCCCACATACCCACATGGCACACACCATGCACACACACACCACACGCACACAGTCTGGTGCCGCAGCAGCCAGGCAAGGCTGTGAGGATGGGCTGAGGATGTCCCCACCCCCTTGGTCCATCATTCATTCTTCATTCATTCATTCATTCATTCTCTCCCTCAGTGAGCGTTTCCAGCAGTGATTGAGCACCAGGCACTGGCCTGGGGACTAACATGCAAAACAGGACAGGCAGAGTGCACCCTTCCTGGGCAGCAGCAGGGGCCAGAGGGCCTGGGCCAGCTCCTCACGCAGCCTCCTGTCTCCCTGAGGGCCAGGGCCGGGCTCCTCACACGGCGTCCCTGACGGCCAAGGCCAGGCTCCTTACATGGCCTCCTGTCTCCCTGAGAGCCCCTGCCAGGCTCATCCTCATACGGCCTTCAGTCTCCCCAAGGGCCCGGACCAGGCTCCTCACGCAGCCTCCAGTCTCCCTAAGGGCCAGGGCCGGGCTCCTCACGTGGCCTCCAGTCTCCCCGAGGGCCCCGGCCAGGCTTATCCTCACACAGCCTTCAGTCTCCCCAAGGGCCCGGACCAGGCTCCTCATGCAGCCTCCAGTCTCCCTAAGGGCCGGGGCCGGGCTCCTCACGTGGCCTCCTGTTTCCCCGAGGGCCCTGGCTAGGCTCATCCTCACACAGCCTGCAGTCTCCCCAAGGGCAGGGACCAGGCTCCTCACACAGCCTCCAGTCTCCCTGAGGGCCGGGACTGGGCTCCTCACGTGGCCTCCTATCCCCCAGGCCAGGCTCATCCACCCAAGGGCCTGGGCCAGGCTCATTCTCACATGACCTTCAGTCTCCCCAAGGGCCGGGGCCCTCAGGCTGCATTGGAGGTGCTCGGTGGGGCCTCCCTGCAGCCCCTCGCCTGAGGACGCAGGTGCCGGGGCCGGGAGAGCGAGGGGCATTGCTCTGGAGGCCGGAGAAGTAACCCTCTTGTTCTGTTTCTCTCCCTCCCCACCTCCCTGCTGCACATTTAGGCCAGAATCACTTCTTGGCCCAAAGAAAACCCGGGCTCCTGGTTCAGTGAATTCAAGCGTGGGAAACTGGTAAGGTGGTCTCTGGCGTCTTTGTGGTTGTCGCTTTAAACCCGCCCATCTCGTATCTTACAGAGTAAAATGGCCCGCTGGCCCAAAGAGCAGCCTTCCACCTGGTATAGTCAGTACAAGCGGGGGTCCCTGGTAAGTGGCCACCTCGGCCCGGCCACCTCGGCACTGCCTGCTTGCGGCACGGCTGGCTCGCGGCTCTGCATGGCACCCATCGCTGCCATGTGTGCCACACCGCTCTTGCCAAACTGCTCCACATCATGTGACAGCAAGACTCAGCAAGACTCCTCTCCCCGGCCCCCGCCACCCCAACAAGAGTGTGTTTCAGCCTGGAGTAGGCAGACGGTTTTCCATTTCTGTGTAGGGCACCCAGAGCCGGGTGTGGGCCCCAGCCTGAGCTGCACCTCTGCCCACAGGCGGTGCAGCCCCAGGCACCTGGGCACTGAGGTCAGACGCTCCAGAAGCTGCTTTCATTGCATCTGATGGCAGGGCAGAGGATACGGATCCCAGACCACTTAAGCCATTCAGAACTCCTTTCTAGGACCTGCACCACGGATCCCCTCTCCCCAGCTGCTCAGAGCTCAGGGGCCGTCTCTCTGCCCGCCGGGCTGCAGATTCCCAGTTATGCTGCACACCACTGTACGAATCTTGCTTTTGCTTTTGGGGATCGAGTCTTACGGAATCCATCCCTGAAAGGAAAAGACGTTGTCCTCCCAGGAAGGAACACATAGGAGGTTCTTCTGGCCGGTGTAGTGCCCAAGAGCCAGTTTGGACACATTGATGTGAGGACAGCGGCTGCTTCTGCCACGTGGAGTGTCCCCCTAGGAGCCCCGCGGGAGCTGGATCTGGACCCTTTCCTGGAATGCAGGGCAGAGTTCCGTCTCTTCTCCCAGCAAGTTAAAGGACCAGGGTTCCAGAACACTGACGGGTTCTGGGTGCCATTTATGGCCCAGATTCTCCTTCTTTCCTTCCCTTCCTGGGATCTGGTGACCCCACTCCCAAGTGGCCCTCAAAGGAGGGCCTTGCTCACTCAGAAGCCAGCCTGTGGGTTCTGCGGCTTCTGGCCTGACCACTTGCCATGGGTTGCTGCACCCAGGCACCAGCCCGAGCCTCCCTGGGTGGACACGGAGGCCATACTTTCCCCAAGGACTCAGAGCACTGGCCCTGAGCCGCCTTTGCCCTGTCTGCAGCCCTGAAGCCTCTCGTCTCGTAACCTGAAGGCATTCACAGCTGATTATTAATCTCTCGTGCCCTCATTGTTATTGATTTCAAGTCGGACACCAGCTCCTTTGCAGACACTCCGAGGGTCTGTGCTCACTGTGGCCGTGTTTCTGGAGGCTTCCTGTTTTGTGGTTCTCTGTGGACTTGCAGTCCTCTTCTCCCTTCCTCCTCCTGCTTTTCCTTTTCGCCGCCGCCGCCTCTGTGCTGTGTTCCAAAAACAGCTGCTGGCATACAGAAGGACCTGAAACACCCAGGGACAGGGAGGGCCCGGGACCAAGGCTGCTTGGCCCGGAGGGACAGAGCGTAGGGGATGCTGGTGTGCGGGCTCAGGCAGGGAAGGACCCTGGGGATGCTGGGGGCCGAGGTGGCAGGGTCCATTCTGCAGTCTTGCGAGTGGTTACCGCCTGTGCTTGGCACTGCCCTCTCCCCGCAATGACAGCTCTCAGCCTCCAAAAAGAGCCTCTCACAGCACCCTCCAACATGGGAAAAGTAGAAAGAGCCTGTTTTCCTCGCTTGGAGGAAATGGCTGTGAAACCTCATTTGCAACCTTCAGCCTGAGTAGCCTATTTCCACCTCTCATCCTGTCCCATAGACAGTTGATGAAGGGTGGGGTGAAGGGACGACCCAGGGAACACGTCAGCTTACTTCAGGATCTTTCCACGGCCTTATTTCTAGCTCTGTGAATATCATACGTGGACAAGAGGTAGATGGAGGCCTTTCCTCAAAGATACTGGATTTTTCAGCTGGGTGCAGTGGCTCATGCTTATAATCCCAGCACTTTGGGAGGCTGAGGCAGGTGGATCACCTGAGGTCAGGAGTTTAAGACCAGCCTGGTCAATGTGGCAAAACCCCATCTCTAATAAAAATACAAATTTAGCTGGGCGTGGTGATGCATGCCTATAATTCCGCTACTCGAGGGCTGGGCATGGTGGCTCACGCCTGTAATCCCAGCACTTTGGGAGGCTGAGGCAGGTGGATCACCTGAGGTCAGGAGTTTAAGACCAGCCTGGTCAATGTGGCAAAACCCCATCTCTACTAAAAATACAAAAATTAGCTGTGCATGGTGGTGTCCACCTGTAATTGCAGCTACTGGGGAGGCTGAGGCAGGAGAATCTCTTGAACCCAGGAGACAGAGGTTGCAGTGAGCTAAGGTCGCACCACTGCACTTTAGCCTGGGGGACAGAGCTAGACTTCATCTCAAAAGCAAAAAAAAAAAAAAGAAAAAACCAGAAATGGGAATTGTATCTGGGCAGGGTTACCCACGATGAACCATATTGAGATAATACTGCAGAGACGCCTCCCACCAGGAGAGCAGAGCCTCACCGTGGGACCCTGGAGTTCTGATGCAGGGCTGCGTGCCCCATGCCCCCGGGCCCCCCTGCCGCCCCATGGGCACTGGGGGCTTCAGGTCCTTCTGTATCCGGTGCTGCCCACTGCCGCTCCCTGTGGTGCACACCCTTCCTCGAGTCAGTCACGTTCCCTCCCAGAAGGAGCGCCGGATGGCACAGCCTGGCGGTTGGTATTCACGTTTCCTCCTCAAGGTTTGCCTGTAAGGTTCTCGTGGCTGCATCCGAGTGGAGTTCGCGGATAGTCCTGGGGCCGCGGCGTGTTCCCTCGCCCCTGGGAAGGCCCAGGCCCCGGGCCGGCTGCTCGCCTTGGGCACGTTCTAGTGACATCTGTTGAAAAAGTGGGTCCTGCAGTGTGTTCACCCTCCTCCCACTCCTGGTGTCCAAATACCCGTGGCAACACTGAAGTCAGTTCCCTTCCCGTGTTCACTGGGGCTCTTCCGGAGCAGACCAGAGGCAGGGTCCGAAACACACCACCACGAAGCAGCAGTTGCACAGGAGTGGGCAGAGCAGGTCTCAGGCCCTGGCTTCAGCCTGCTTCGTTCCCTGACGCTGCAAACAGGACAGGCTGCCCTGCCCAGCCAGGCCTTCCCTGCAGAGAGGTCCTTCAAGGTCCTGCCTCGGCTGGGAGAGATGTATGCTTCATTTCAGGGAGCTAAGACGCATCCATGTCCCCTGGCGGTGTCAGGCTTTTCAGAAACCTTGAGTTTCCAACAGATGCAAAAGTGAGATGCATCATCGCTCAGGATGCCCCGCACGGGCCTTGTACCTGCTGGAGCTGAGCAGCCCAGTTCTGGACACCCAGCTAGTGATGCTGGAGAGGCCACCAAAGAAGCTGCACGTTGTCCTTCTCTGATGCCTTCTCTGGATTTGTGCAGAGACTGGGAGGGCTTTCAGGGAGGGTCAATGTCACCAGAGTCCCTGGCTGACCTTTGGCACAGGCGAGGCAGGCAGATGGAGCCACTCCGGCCACAGGAAGCCTGCTCACTGCCCTGAGGGGACACTTCTGGGAAGGGGAGGAGTGGCCTTTCTTGAGTGGTTATGCCAGACATCATCCAGGAACCCCGTGCCTCCAGGAGGGTCCCCGGTCACCCCAGCCATCTGCACAGCCCTGACCCTCAGGCTTGCCTCCCCCCGAGCACCTCACTACAGCTGGCCCACTCACTCCCTGAGGCCTCGTGCCCCCTCTGGCTCCAGCTTCTCACAGTCACCCTGGCCAGGGCCTTGTACATCCTGGGCACCCGGCAGATGGTCATTTGTTCACATAATCTTGTGAGCACCTTCCTTTGCCAGCGTTGAGGCAGGATAATAGCGGGCCAGGGCTGGAGTGGAGGGACATAGGGAGGGCTGGGATGCAGACCAGGGGCCCTAAGCCAGCCCTAAAGGCTGGAGGTGGGGAGGAGGCTTCCCTAGGGGCAGTGGTCTGGACTGTGACCCAAAGGACAGCAGTGGGGGCACCTGCTACCGGGTGGGGAGTGTCCCAGGCAGAGGGAGGAGCCGGTCAGTGGCTCAGGGGCAGAAGGAGGCCGCCTACTGTCCAGGGCGCAGGGAACAGTGTGGTTCAGCTGGGAGGGGGGCTCTAAGACCTCCTCCTCTCACCCCCAGGGAACCTAATGCCCCCCTCTGGCCCGGCACCCCCCGACTCAGGGGAAGCCAGGGCTCACCTGCTGCTCCAGGTGCCCCGACCCAACGATCGGGTGCAGAGCTCTGCGTTTCAGGGATGAGAGGCAGGTCTTCATGCAAGCCGTATTTTTGAGAATGGTTCTCTGTTCACTCAACACATACAAACCGGGCAGACCCAGATCACCATCTGGGATGGTGCACCCAGGTGGCAGAAGGGGAGGAGGGCTGTGGGTGGATGTGCAGGGAGAGCAGCTGCAGCCGGCACTGCAGTGGGCACTGGCCCAGGAGACACTGGCTGCCGTTCCCCATGCAGCAAAGCTTTATCAAGTCCACACTGGGGCAGCCATGGAGTGGGTACCAGGGCCAGAAACGAGCAAGAAGGATGCCATCCTGCCCTCTGTGAACTTACGGTCTATTAGGGAAGACACTGTGACAAACTAAGGTCGGGGAGGGCAGCCACAGAGCAAGTGCAGGAGCATCTATTCTGGGTAGGCTTCCTGGAGGAGGCAGCACAGGCGCCGAGCCCTGAAGGATAAACACAGGCCAAGAGGAGTGGGTGGATTATCTAAGGCCCCGAAGGACATGAGGCACGGTTCCCTTTGTTCCTGGGAACGCCCAGGAGAGTCCACGTGCGCTGGCCTCGGGGGTCTATGGGTGTAGTACGTTTCCAGGTAGTGCCCCCAAGAAGACCACAGTGTGGGTGAAGCCCAGGGCACTGCGGATGTGGGGCTTTGTTGCTGTGTGTGTCCCTGCCCTGCTGAGCCCCAACCCCCCTGTCCCCCCAGCTCTCCTACGTGGACGCCGAGGGCAACCCCGTGGGCGTGGTACAGATGACCTTCCTGCGGCTGCTGAGTGCCTCAGCCCACCAGAATGTCACCTACCACTGCTACCAGTCAGTGGCCTGGCAGGACGCAGCCACGGGCAGCTACGACAAGGCCATCCGCTTCCTGGGCTCCAACGACGAGGAGATGTCCTATGATAACAACCCCTACATCCGCGCCCTGGTGGACGGCTGTGCAGTGAGTGTCCCGCGCCGCCCCCAGCATCCCTGCCCACGCCTCCGTGGGGCTCACTTCTCACTCAGCACAGCTTTACCTGTCCCCAGGATGCCTGCCGGAGGGCAGTGAGGGCCTCGGACCAGGCTCTCGCCCCCAGGCAGCCCCACAGTTGCAGGGAGACTAGGAATCCCAGGCCTGTGTAGCCAGAGCTCTGGGACTTTTGGAGAGTTCCGTGAGTTAGGACGGGAAATCTGAGACCTGGCTGGAAAAGCCAGGGTCCTGGGTCCCTCGCCCCATCCAGGGCTGTGGCGTGGAGTGAGGAACGGAGGACCCACTGTGGTTCCAGTTGGGAGCTGGGAGCCTCCCTCTCCTTGGACAGGGCTCTTCTGAGAGTGGCCAGAACTAAGTTAAGCCTGTTCCTGAGAGCACGGCCATGCTGGAAACACGCTGCAGACTGAGAGTTGCCAGCTCTCTGGACTGCCCGCCCCGTGGGCCCTCTCCGTGTGGGGAGAGCTGTTCTACTCCCAGACAAGGGAACGGAGGCCTGAGCTGCGGGAGGCTTGCTCAGACCTCACGGGCAGTCAGGGCTGGTATTGGCGCTCATACCCCTGCCTTTCTGTCCCACCGTGGGCCTTCCCACATGCACGCCTTTCCTCCTCTCTCCTTAGTGAGCTGGGCTCACCTCCGCTAAGGTTTCCTCGAGACTGCCCCTCCCAGGGCTGCCAGGGCCATCGCACAGGTCTGGGATGTGCCTGCGTGTCCTGGAGGTGTTTAGGGTGCAGCTGTGCCCCAAGATCCCAGGCCTGCGGGAGCCTCAGACATGTCCCCATCATGTGGCCTTTTAGAGGTTGGAGGTGGGAGTCGCTGAGAAGCCCAGTCTGTGGGTCTTCCTGTCACTGACATTGGAGCCCGTTCTCTCCACTACTGATTCCTGCAGAAAGCACCCCCTAGCGCTTGGGTCCTTTTGCGTTGCTAGAAAGGAATGCCTGAGGCTGGGTAAATGGGAAGCGGTTGACCTGGCCCCCAGCTCTGCAGGCTGTGCAGGAAGGTGGTGTGGTGCCAGCATCTGCCTCCAGTGATGGCCTCAGGCTGCTTCCAGTCTCGGGAAGGTAAAGGGGCCGGGGTGTGGAAGGCACGGGAGAGAGGAAGCGAGGGGGTGCCAGGCCCTTTTTTCAGCTCTCACGGGAACTAGTAGAGCGAGAACTCGCTCATTACCCCAAGAGCAGCACCAAGCCCCGTGACCCAGACCCTCCCACCAGGCCCACCTCCAACACTGGGAGCACATTTCAATGTGAGATTTGGAGGGGACAAACGTCCAAGCCGTGGCACCGACCCAGGCCAGCTCCTGAGGGGAACGGGGCTGGCGTTAGGGCCAGCCCTGCAGGGTGCCCTCCTCTGAGCAGCACAGATGGGTCCTCAGAGTGAGGCCCGGGCAGGCAGGAAAGCCAGAGGGTGGCACTCACTGAGAATACCAGGCCCACCTGTAGCCCTGGGAGCAGAGTGGACCTGGGTTCCAATCCACCTCCCCCTGCCCAGCACCGCTGGGAAGCACCTGGCCCTCAGCCATAGGGCGCTCAGCTCCTTTTCTCTGCTGCCCAAGGGCTACACTGAGGGTTAAAGTTGTGTCTCCCAGGGCCATCCCGTGGCCACCGGGAGTACTTGCCGCCGCCACTGCCTTCTGCGATTGGTTGGGGTCAGTACTTCAGATCTGACTGTGGAATATGCAGAACTCATCCCTGTGTAAGGCTGATGGATCCATATCCCTTGAAAGAGGCATTTAAAAATGCCAGGGACCTTCCCTGTCCTCCCCAAATGAGGATAATGTAGCACCTGCCTCACAGGGCTTTCTGGGGAGCACATCAAACCATGCCTTTAGAGCTCAGAATTGTGTCTGACTCACTACAAGCCCTGGATGAGCACCCAGTTCCTGTGACTATTTTTAGATAATAATATGGACCACAAGTGTCAGGCAGTAAGCATGGAGGTGAAGAGAAATCAGGAACCCTGTAAAGGAGAGGCAGGACCTGGAGTGACAGACCCCTGAGTTTGGCTTTGAGCTTCTTGGCCTCCATGGCAAAAAGGGAAACTAGTTGGCCCAGTGGGTGTTGTCTGGTAAAGGGAGAGGAACAGCTTTCTAGAGAGGGGAACGTTTCCTGGAAGACAATGCTAGAAAGATGGATCCCACAGAGGACCTGTGGAGGTTAAAGGGCGGGCCAGACCCCGGCTCCCTAATCTGGCTTAGACAGGCTCCTACTGCCTTTAAGGCCTTTCTGGAAGATCCAACTTCTTTCATCCCAGTTCCTCTTGACGCTCCTGCCCCTACTCATTCCGTCAGCAAAACCCACTTCTGGGAGGTCCCAGAAGTCTTCGGCAATGCTTTCTGACTCAGAACCTGACTTCCTGGCTGCACCTGCATCCCAGGATAGGGTCAAGCTGGGATCGTTTAAACTCCACCAGCAGAGAGGGCTGTTGCTCAGCCCACTGTCTCCCGGTGATGAGGGTGTGCTGTTGGCATCTGGACATGTAACTCTGCCAGTCTTGGGTGTGCCAAACGCCACCAGAAACACTCCCCACTTCCGAAAGTGAACCTCCGATACCAGTATTCCCTTCTTTCTACATACGCAAAACCTGAGGCCCAGAGAGTTACGGCGGCTCGCCCAAGGTCCCCAGGGATGGCAGCGCTGAGGCTCCTAATTCCCACTGCAGCATTCTTCTCACCATAGCCCCTTCCTGGCATAGCTGCAGCTTGAATACCTCGGTTGACAGTTACCTTACTACCTCCTGAGACAGCCGAGGCCGTGGCTGCAGAGCCTCAGGATGAGGAAGCTCTTCTGAGAACTGGGCTCAAGTCTACTTGTCTGTAACATCCGCCCATCACCTCCTGGTTCTGGTCCCATCAGCCATGCGGAGGGAACCGGGTCCAAGAGCAGTTTCCCAGCAAGCCCCTCTGACATCAAGGCCCGACGGCTCTCTGACGGGGGACTGCAGGCTGTTTGACGTTCTTGGCCTCCACCCACTAGATGCCAGTAGGAGCCGCCCTACCGAGTGAGTGACGGCAACCCAGAATGTCTCCAGACACATCTCCCAGGGCCAAAATCTCCCCCATGGAGAAGCCCCGTTCTTCACAGAGAACTCAGGTTTGAAGGGAGTGCAGAGGGTTCACCTGCTGCAAGGGCATAGAGGACCTGTTCTTTCCTCTTCCCCATGGAACCCAAAGCAGCTGGCACTTCTGGGGCCAAGGATCAGGACCCTCGAAGCCGAGAACCAAGTGCAGCTGCCGTCCAGACCGCGCCACGTCCTCAGGCAGTCAGCAGCGTGGGTCTGGTTAGCCACTCAGTGCTACAAGTCAGGAGACACTGGCTCGCTCTCTCACCCCCTTCCCCATGGCGGGCGTTCCTGAGTTCCAGGACCGTCCTTGGAGTGTCTTTGCACACAGAGACGGGACTGGAAACACGGGGCTACCCAGACTGCACTCTGGGCTGGGAGAGGAGAAGCAGCTCCCTCCCCAGGGCCGTTTTACTTCTGGAAAGCAAAGATTCTGACTTTGAAAAGATGGAGAGAGAATGGCTCAAAACTGCATAACCCCAGAGGGCAGCGGCAGGCTGTGTGGCCAGGCTGGACGGGAGGTTTGGGTGGAATGGTGGGCAGTGGCAGCGGTGTGGAGCTGGGGTGCGGGGCGGCCATGGGGGTGGCATGCAGGGACGCTGGCCTAGACTGGCACGTGCGCTGCTGACCCTCATCCCTGACAAGCCCAGCCACAATTTGAAGTCACAACCCTCTCATTTAATTACGGGGGCTGCTGCAGGAGGCCCTGATGCCCCGAACTCGGGCCAGCGGCAAAAGCCCTGCCTCGGCCCCCGGAGGTCTGCGTGATTCATATTGTAATAACAGCCGAAGAAATTGGAATTCCAACGCGGGCACCGTTTGGCTGGGACGCCTGATTGACGGCGGGCCCAGTGGAGAGGCACAAATCACCTGCAGGAGGGCCCAGGCACCGCGCCGCATAAATCCTGGTGTTTGTGCAGCTTTCGGCGCCTCCGGGGGGCCGTTCCTGGCCTGTAATGGTTATTTATGCCTCTGGAATAACGGGGTAACAGAGCGGCTTGCAGCGGCCTACTTTAAATACGCCCCTCTCTAAGCGCTCTGATAATTGGAGCAGAGGGGTCCCATAAATCCCCTGAAATCACCAGACAGTTCAGCAAACGCTGCCCGTCCCTCCGGGGAAAGACTGATGCCATCGCCGAGAAGGCCTGTGACCGATGCCACCACTGAGAAGAACTGCTTGCCCGGCCTCCCGGGTGGATGAGAAAGGCCGGGCACTGCCCTGCTGGCTTCCTGACCTGTCGCCAAGCTCACGTAGCTCCCCAGGACAGCGCCGCCTTGCAGTGGCCCAGCGAAGCCAGGCCCGGTCATCTCACTGGACTCCTTGAGTGGGACCGGGCGAGGGAGCAGAGGCCTGAGGAGAGGGGCCTAGACAGGCAGGGGTGGTCTCTCGCTCCTTGCCAGTGGGAAGGGTGAGGACCCCCCAGAGCTTCACCCCTGGAGGGTATGGGTGGCCGCCTCTCATTGAATATCCTGTGTCCAGCCCTGCTGCCTACCCATCCTTCCCAGCCACCGCAGAGCTGCGACTGGCCCTGCCCTCCCTCTCCATGGGAGAGCTGTGGCCACCCCCAGGCAGGCCTGTGGGACAGCAGCATCCCAGCTGCGTTCTGCACGGCTGAGCTGGCCACAGGGTGCTGTCTGCCCCACACTTGGCATTCTGTGGAACCGTGTGCTTTTGCTGTCGAGCCCCGGGGCGCCCTGTGGTGAGGTCCTTTAGGACAGCATTTCTCAAAGGCCAGTCGTGAACATGCCTATCAGAATTATCTGAGACACCCATTTTTTAAAATGCAGATTCTGAGTCCCACCCCAGCCTGACGGAATCAGCCTCTCTGGGCGGGGGTCAGAGCTGCATGGGGTTAACCAGCTCCCTGAGAACTCGCGTTCGCTCTGAAGTTCCAATCCCAACTTGAAAATCATTCCAGGCCGAGCCAGCTGCAGTAAGGAGAAAGGTGTTCCTATCGAGGCAGGGGTGTGAGAAGGGCAGGGTCGTGGGGAGAAGTGGACATTAGGAGGTGAAGCTCGAGAGTCTCGTGGGTAATACCAGGGGAGGTGAGCTTCGTTCATTCTCACAGTGCGTCTGTGACGGTGGCGTGCCCATTTTCCAGCTGAGGAAACTGAGTCACAGAAAGTGAATTGGTTATCCGTTGCTTGTAACCAATTAGCCCCCCAAATTTAGCAGCTTAAAACCACAGATGTTTACTCACTCCGTGTCCGAGCCTCAGAAGCCTGGGAGAGGCGCGGCTGGCTGGCTGTAACTCAGGGTCTCTTAGTCCACTCGCTGCCACGACAAATCTCACCAGCTGCGTGGCTCATAAGCAACAGAGATTTGTCACCCACAGCTCTGGAGGCTGGAAGTCTGTGACCAGGTTGCCAGCAAGGCAGGCTCTGGTGAGCTCCCCTCCAGGTTGCAGACAGCAGCTTCTCACTGCACCCTCACGTGGCAGTCTCTTGGGTGCCTCTTTTATAGGGGCACTAATACCACTCATGGGGCTCCACCCTCAGGACCTCCTCAGCTCCCATCCAACGGCCCCACCTCCTAACACCATCCTTGGGAACAGGAACATTAAGATCACAGCCGGGGAGAATAAGGCCCTCCACGGCCACGCCCTCCCCATAGGTCAGGGAGCGGAACACTGGGAGAGCTGGAGCTGTTGTCTGCTATCGAAATCTCTGGCCTGGGAGCCTGTGCTGGGCCCTCTGCAGGGCTGCGTCCTGGGGACACTGCCTCCCACCCCGGAGGGAACCCTGGCTGGCTCGACTTGCTTATCTGATCATTTCTTCTGGGGATGGGGCAGTGGAAGATCCTTCCCAGGCCCAGATCCCGCTGAGACTGTAAATCCGGTGTGGGTCTGAGGTGGCAAAAGCCATTGCCCAGCATGCGTTTGCAGGCTCCTGGTTTGCGGGAAAGATGCGGCCTCCAGGGCCCCTGTCTTGGGGGAAGTTGACAGGACAGCAGGGCCAGCTCAGCCTCAGTAATAAATGCCCTGAACACCGGGAGTTACATTTGGGTGGCTTTGGGGAGGGACCAAAGAATCGCACACCTTCGCTGTGTTGTGTTGTGTCACACCTTCGCCGCCTGTGTTCTGTCTCACACCTTTGCCGCCTGTGTTCTGTCGTCTCACACCTTCGCCGCCTGTGTTCTGTCGTCTCACACCTTCGCCACCTGTGTTCTCACACCTTTGCCGCCTGTGTTCTGTCTCACACCTTCGCCACCTGTGTTCTCACACCTTCGCCGCCTGTGTTCTGTCTCACACCTTCGCCACCTGTGTTCTCACACCTTCGCCGCCTGTGTTTCTGTCTCACACCTTCGCCGCCTGTGTTCTGTCTCACACTTTCGCCGCCTGTGTTCTGTCTCACACCTTCGCTGCCTGTGTTCTCACACCTTCGCCGCCTGTGTTCTGTCTCACACCTTCGCCGCCTGTGTTCTCACACCTTTGCCGCCTGTGTTCTCACACCTTCGCCGCCTGTGTTCTCTCTCACACCTTCGCCGCCTGTGGTCTCACACCTTCGCCACCTGTGTTGTCTCACACCTTCGCCGCCTGTGTTCTGGGAGGGAGGAGGCCTCTCCTAGCCTTCCATCCCCCACCCCAGCGCCCAGGGTTTTGCTGGTTTGAGCAAGGGATGGGTGCCAACTCATCCTGCAGGTCAGGTTCATTGCGCTACCCTGGCCCTCTGTGCCTCAGTTTACCTATGACTCCTCTGGACCAGAGGGTATAGAAGGTCCCCACCCCTTCCCATACTTGTGAAGGTGAAGACCCAGCCCACCAAGTGCCTAAGGCGGTGTGAGGCAGGTGGTCGTAGGGGGGTCTTACTTGGCTCAAGGCTCTGCCAGTGCCACCTTGGACGCCTTCCTTTGCTAACCCAGAGCCCCCCTTTGTTTTTCTCATGTGCCCTATTTGTTCTGTAGCTGGCCCTGGGTCCTGGGGGGCTGCCTGGAAGCAAATACCTGGGGTATCACAAGGAGTCTGGACTGGACATGGGGGGAAGGCTGATCAGCTTCAATCCTGTGTGCGCCTCAGCTGCACCTGAAGCCTTGGGAGGGTTCTGTCGCCTCGCTGATGCCCACCCCACCCCCTTCCCACCTGTGCAAGGGGGACTCGCGGGACATCCACAGGGGTTAAGTGCATGCTCTGATCAACCGTATTTCCTCCAACACTCGCCCGGGCAAGCACAGCCATGGGTGGGAGACAGGACACCAGTCTGGGTTTCCCAGCCAGCCAGAGTGTGGGGGGCGATTGGTAAACCCCAAGACCCCCTACTGTTCTTACCCACCGGCCACCCGTCTCCCTCTTCCCCAGACCAAGAAAGGCTACCAGAAGACGGTTCTGGAGATCGACACCCCCAAAGTGGAGCAGGTGCCCATCGTGGACATCATGTTCAATGACTTCGGTGAAGCGTCACAGAAATTTGGATTTGAAGTGGGGCCAGCTTGCTTCATGGGCTAGGAGCCGCGGAGCCCGGGCTCCCGAGAGCAACCTCGTGACCTCAGCATGCCGTTCGTTCGTGAGTGTCCCGTGCACGTCCTGATCCTGGACAGCGAAGGCTTCTCCCTCCCCTCCCGCCTGACTTCATCTGCCCCTCGGCACCGCGGGGCGTGGGACCCCAGCCCGGAGAGAACAGAGGGAAGGAGCCGCGCACCCACCCCGAGCCGAATCACATGACCTAGCTGCACCACAGCGCCTGGGCCCGCCCCACGCTCTGTCCACACCCACGCGCCCCGGGAGCGGGGCCACGCCTCCGGCCCCCCAGCTCGCCCGACCAATCCTGTTCGCGAATAGCTGGCAGGGGTTGGGGGAGGGACTGCCAGATTTGGACACTGTATTTTTTTTCTAAATTCAACTTGAAGATGCGTATTTCCCCTGACCTTCAAACAATGTTCCGAGGTAAGCCTTGTAAAAGGTCATCCCACCGTCACCAAAGCCTCCGTTTTTAACGACCCCCAACACGATCCATTTAGAGGCCAAATGTCATTCTGCAGGTGCCTTCCCGATGGATTAAAGGTGCTTATGTTTTTGTGAGTTTTAAGTAAATATTTGTATTGTATTGTTATAAATGTTAAGTGTGCCTGGCTTTCAATCATGCACAGAAACCCAGCCTCAGTCCCGCGGACAGAATGGGCGAGGCATGGATTCTGGGTTGCAGTACAGTTCTGATTAGAAATAGGAAGTCTCCCCACCCCCGCCCTGGCCAAGAACGTGCAATAGATTGGAGATTTACCCGGGGCAGCAAGAATTGATGCTGCCGTTGAAAAGCAGATACCAGTGCCCCTTTTTCAGACAGTTTTTGATTGACTCTAGACCTTTTTTTAATAGGGAGGGAAAAAAAATTGATATTTTACTTTTTTCTACCTGCACTTAGACTAAAACACAGGTTTAGATTAATTTTATTTGCTTCCTTTTTCTGCTTTTCTTCCTGCAGAGCCTGATGGGAGAATGTCCAGGGCAGGGAAACCACATTTTTTTCTAGGTGATAACTCAATGAAAATTGGTGCTTATTTTTTACACTTCTCTCTTGTGGTGCTATCTGTTTTAAGGTCTCCTTGAAGGCGCACCGGGGTACCTGGCCATGCCTCGTTCTCCCTGCTTTCTTTATCCTCTTATTGCCTCCACAGTCTGTTGCCAAGGACTTTAAGATCAATGCACGTCACTTTCCTTTCCACTGGGCAGGATAGCCAAGCACTCTCCCTCCTGCGCTCTCCTGCGCCCTCCCGCCCCAGTGCGTCCACTCCCGAGGGCTGTTACGAGGACTGGGTTGTGCCTACTTGATTTGAAAACACACACAAGCAATAAAAAGCCTCTTTCTGCATTGTCTGTGGTGTGACCATAGCGGATTGTATTTGGTTCCTGAATGTTTGTGGTGCTAATTTCTGTGTTTGTTCCAAGCCGTTCAGTCGTGCCATGCGCTGCCTCGGTAGATGGAATAATGTACAATGAACTCCATGAGTCTCTTCTTTTCCAAGTAGCCGATTCGGATTCCCATTTCAAATGTCCTGGATGCGAGCATCAACAGCTCCAGAGCTCGGGGCGGGTCAGGTCCCCTTTGGGGAACCCTTTCCTGGCCATCGAGGTCGGGGGACTGCCGTCTGCGGGCAGGAGGACCCGAGGGGCAGCCAGGAAAGGCGATCTCTTCACTGTGAAAAGTTGTCCAGGTGCAGCGCCTTTTCCTTCCACCGTGGGAAATGCAGGCTGGGCCCTTGGGGTGAGCCCGTGGGGCTCTGGTGCTGTCCCCCACCCCCACCAGAACGCAGTTCCAGCTTAGGAAGCCACAATCAAGTCACCCAGGAGAAACACAATACCGCCAACGCGGCTTTTCCAAATTTCCCTGGAAAATAAGTCTTGCTCTTGCCAAAGAAAAGTCTGGCTTGGAGAGTCTCTGGAGCCCAGGATACCAGCATGTGCCAATGACTGTCACCTTCACCTCTTCAAAAGAAAAGCCATAGCCGAGGACTGCCCCGCGACGCCCCGTGGACTGCGTCTAGGTCATGTGATTCTGTTTTCATTTCTCATCCCATCCAATTTGTCCTTTTCTCCTGTCATTTGCTTCCTCTGTGGTCCCTTCAAAGTTGTTATAATTTGTACTGAACTTCAAAATATGTCCCGTTCTCCCCAGACCACTCTTGCCACAGTATATTGCAATAAAATTACTTCTTATATTTGCAGAAATTCTTTTGGTGTAATTTTATTTTTTCCTCCCAATATATATAATTGGACAAACGCTGGTGAAAAGAAAAAATGGTAAGCCAAAAAAAAAAAAAAACCCAAAGTAAAGATTCCAGGACATCAGGGACTTTGAAATACAATGTCAAATGACGCATTGTACATTTTCAAAAAATCCGGTAGACGTGTCATAAGTTTTAACTGTAATGCCCAGGAAAGGATACCTTAAAATATTCTAAACCTGTGTAACAAAGGAATAATTGTAATAGATTTTCAATAAATCGAGTTGGCTGTTTCCACCCTAAACAGATGTGAGTGGCTGTCTTCTTAAGGGTGGCCAGGCCCCTCCCAGGACGCTAGGGGCTCTGGAGATAACCACACTGGCCACCTGGAGAAAGGAAGGGATGACCCCGGCCATCCTTAGGTGGAGCTTGTCCCTCAGGAGAGGCCAAGGCTGGCGTGGACATCTTTGTGCCCTTGAGAGGATGTTAGAACATGGCCGGGCATCAGCCCAAGAGGTGAGTTTCAGCAACTGCTGGGCGTCCACACCACCGTGTACTGGCCTCACTCTTCACTCCGGGCAGTTAGCGCCCTGCAGGAATGTTCTGGAAGCTCTCCAGCACTGCCCTTCCAACTGTGTAGCAGGATTAGACTCCCTGGCTCCTTGTGACTAGGGGTCGGGGAAGGCATGGGGCTCGTTCCAGCCGGTGACCTTGAGCCCACATGGCGTTCACCACTTCCGGCCTGAAGGTGTGGTGCCCTCATGCATAGCACCTGCCACGTTTCATGGAGGGACTGCATCACCAGCAGGTTCCCTGAGTGAGCCCCCTGCCAGCTTGTGAGAACTGGTAGCAGGAGCAGGAGAAGCACATTTTTGCTTTATTAAAGCCACTGATATCAGGGACTGTTTATTACTGCCGAAGAACCTAGGCCAGTGGGTCTCCAGCGGGGTCCGGGGACCAGCAGCAATGGCACCACCTTGTTAGAAGTGCCAATCTCTGAGCCCCATCCCAGACCGGCTGGCCCACATGCTCTGGGAGAGGGCTGAGTCATCTGAAAGCAGGCCTCTGAGCAACTCTGCTGCACGTTCAAGTCAGAGAGCCGGTAACCTAGGTGATCCTGAATTGTGTAGGTGCCTAAGAATGGGGCGACTTTCACAACAGAAGGGTATTCTGCAGCATTGCCCAGGGAAGCTGGGGCTGTTGTGAGAGGATGGGAGGCTGTTGACCCATGTCATCCACAGGCAGAACATTGGGTACAATTGATCACTGTGATAGCTCAGAGGTAGATTACAAACTCATAGCCAGCAGCCCTTGGGGAGGAGGCTTGACATGCAATGATGATTGGCAGGTTGGATGCCTGGACTCTCTGTGGCAAGGTACTACGTGGCAGACCAGCTCTGGAAAGAGCCAGGAACGAAAGGAAATGGCCCACGAATCAAGGATGTGCAGGGCTGGAAGAGGCAACCGTTTCCCGACATCAACTGTTGAAATACCACATTGAGAGACGCCTTGAGGGACACACGCCAGTTAAAACTCAGTCATCATGAATTTGAGCAGCCCATCCCTTAAAATCCTGGAGTAGATTAGGATGGCGCCTAATAAATGCACTTGAGTTGGGAAAAGTGAAAAGTGACTCCGGCAATGGACGCTCGCAGTCGTCAAAGGGTGACAGGTCTGAAGGTCCCTGTCATCGCATCCAGAGCGGGAGAGAGAGCAAGGCAGGTGGGTGGACAGTCGGCGTGGTGCCTGCTGGTGGAGCCGCCAGAATCGCACAGGTGGGCAGCAGATCTGTCCTCCAGAGAGGCATCCTGCAGAGGGGCCCCAGCCTGGTCTGGAGGAGTCGGCGGCTCAGACTCACAATGACCCTTGGACCATCTCAGGCAGCAGGAGGCTTGAGGTCTGCTCAGCCTCCAGGGACTTCCCTCTCCTATGAAGTGCCCCGAGGGTGTGGGCAGGGAAGCCTGGGAAGGGAGGAGCCTCCCAGGAGCTGAGAGACTGGCAAATGCTCTGCTAGGGCAGAAGCCCCTTCCTGGGTGCAGCCTCTGGAGATATTCCCTTTGCAACTCGCTCCAGAGATGACTGAAAAGAGAGTTTCATTTAAAGGCACCACCCAGGTAGAGGTCAGCAACCCGGAGGGCCCTCTCTTCCCAGGGTCAAGCTCCAGGACAAGCTAAGTGAGGCTGGGCCAGGGGAAAGCCAAGGTCCTGCTGGGGGTGCCCTGGAGACAGAGTGACTCTCATCCAGGGGGTTACAATGCGACTCCACCCCGCTGCCTGCAGGCACAGAGCTCAGCTACCTGCCAACTTCATCTGAGGCAAGCAATGTGAACTCAGCCTCCAAGTGAGGCAACCAAGGCCAAGGCTCCCAAGCGAGGCCCGCCCCTGGCTCCTCTGTGCGCCCCACCTCACCCCTAAGAGCCTGGCTGATAAAAGCACCTGCCTGCAAGCTTGGCTGGAGGTCGGCACTGGGCCGGGTGCCCCATGAGTGTTCACAATGAGTGTCCCCAGGAACGTGAGCAGAGCAGCTGGGCTCAGCCCCCACACCTCTGCCTCCCACCGTCATGGCCTCAGCAAGCACCTGAGCATGTCCTGGCCTGGGCTGAGTCTCCTGAAGACAGGGTGCCGGTCCCCAGTCTCACTCAGCCTTGGAGATGAGATCTGCTCCCTGCCCACCGTGTCCCTGTGAGAAAGACGGAGGCTGGGGCTGGGGCTGTGTCGCCGCTCACTGTGTCTCGTGAGCCCAGAGTGGGACTCACGTGGAAAGCCCCAACAGGAGTGGGTGTCACTGTCCTTTTGTTTTAAGCATTCCCAGAGGGCCGGGTTGATCCTTGCTGGATGAGGGAAAACGCCTATCCCCACGAAAGAGAAAGCAGGTTGTCACTTGCCATCCGGAGCGGGAATTAATTCAAGCTTCCTGTATCGGAAGAGATGTCCCTCAGCCCTCTTTATCCTAGCACTAGTGCCCTGGGCCCAAAGGGTGTCCTCAGCATGACTGAGAGGAAGGAAGGGCAGGAGGGGAAATGTGTGCACACCAGCTTGGCAGCGTACAGAGGCTTTGCCAAGAGGCCTCATCCCTGCAAAGCTGGGCCCCTGGGCTCCAGGTGTGGGGTGGCAGAACCTCCTTGCCTGCCAGGGCCCTTGGCCACCAAGATCCTAGCCCGCCTCAGGCAGTGGCCTCCATGTGGGCCATGGGTGGGCTTCTATGTGGATGTGCATAGAGACCCCTGGCTGTCAGCCAACCTGGCTGGCTGGGGCCCAGGAGGGCTGGGATCCAACCAATTTCTCCATCACAGGGAGGCCGGCGGCTGAGCCATGGCACAGTTGTGACCCAGAGTTGTGGGACTCCCCTCACACCCGTCATGCAAGGGGAGTCCCATGATTTCTCGAGGTTGTAGGTGGCAGCTCTGGGAAGTTTCCTCGGGAGAAGGAATCCTGGAGCAGGGGTGCATGCCCCCAATCTGCCTTCCTTGCCTTCCTCCTCCCACTATTCACCATTTATCCATCCATCCATCCGTCCATTCACACATTCATTCACCCTTTCATTCATCCATTCATCTATCCATCCATTCACCCATCTATTCACCATTTATCTGTCCATCCATTCATCCATCCATCCATTCATCTATCCATCCATCCATCTATTCATCATTTATCCATCCATCCATCCATCCATCCACCCATCCATCCATCCATCCACTCTTTCATTCATCCATTCATTCCTCCATTCCTTCAGTGGCAGTTCATTGACCATCTGCTGTGCGCCAGGTGGGAGCAGCAAGGGACAACCCACCTTCAAGGAGATGCCACTTCAGGGGACACGGGCTGACCAAGACCCACAAGGCAGGGGTGAGGTGTGCCCAGAGGAATGAGACCTGAGGGAATGTAAAGGGGAGGAGACAATGTGCATATGTGGTGTGTGTGTGTGTGTGTGTGTGTGATGTGCATGTGTGTATGGCACGTGTGTATGGCACATGTGTGTGCGTGTGCTATGTGGTGTGTGTATTTGGCATGTGCTATTTGTGTTTATGTGAAGCGTGTGTGTGGTGTGTGTGTACCTGTGTGTGTGGTGTGCCTGTGTGTGGTGTGTGTGTGCCTGTGGGGAGCTGTGCCTGTGTATGTGGTGTGTGTGCCTGTGTGTGTATGGTGTGTGTGTGGTGTGTGCCTGTGTGTGGGAGTGGTGTCTGTGAGTGTGCCTGTGTGGTGTGTGTGCTGGTGTGTGTGTGTGTGTGCGTGCCTGTGGAGGGGTGTGCCTGTGTGTGTGTGTGGTGTGTGTGTTTCTGTGTATATGGTGTGTGTGCCTGTGTGTGTGGTTTGTGCTGCGTCTGTATAGTGTGTGTGTGGCTGTGGTGTGTGTGCCTGTGTGTGTGGTGTGTATGTTTCTGTGTGTGGTGTGTGCCTGTGTGTGTGGTTTGTGCTGTGTCTGTAGTGTGTGTGGCTGTGGTGTATGTACCTGTGTGTGCATGGTGTGTGCCTGTGTATGTGGTGTGCGTGCTTGTGTGCACCTGTGTGTAAGGGGCGTGCCTGTGTGTTTGTGGTGTGTTTCTGTGTGTACGGTGTGTGTACCTGTGTGTGTGGTTTGTGCTGTGTCTGTAGTGTGTGTGGCTGTGGTGTGTGTACCTGTGCATGGTGTGTGCCTGTGTATGTGATGTGCGTGCTTGTGTGCGCCTGTGTGTATGGGGCATGCCTGTGTGTGTGTGGTGTGTGTGTGTTTCTATGTGTCCCTGTGTGTGCGCCTGTGGGGAGTATGCCTGTGTGTGTGGTGTGTTTCTGTATGTGGTGTGTGTGCCTGTGGGGAGTGTGCCTGTGTGTGTGGTGTGTTTCTGTGTGTGGTGTGTGTGCCTGTGGGGAGTGTGCCTGTGTG
>NW_012117821.1:3610089-3616578 GCF_000951035.1 Colobus angolensis palliatus | reverse complement strand
TGTGGTGTGTGTGCCTGTGGGGAGTGTGCCTGTGTGTGTGGTGTGTTTCTGTGTGTGGTGTGTGTGCCTGTGGGGAGTGTGCCTGTGTGTGGCATGTGCTGCATGTGTATAGTGTGTGTGCCTGCGTGTGCATGTTGTGTGCCTGTGTATGTGGTGTGCATGCTTGTGTGTGCCTGTGTGTATGGGGTGTGTAGTGTGTGGGGGGTGAGGATTGAAGTGCTCTCCCGGGTGACCAGGGCTGCTGGGAAGGTTCTCTCTGCCTGGAACCCAGTGGGCAGGAAGGACCTTGCAGGAGAGAGAACAACAGGGCAGAGGCCAGAGGGAAGGGGGAGAGGGAGGGGAAGTGGGAGGGGCTGGTGTGGCCTGAGCAGAGACTGGGAGGGAAGCCGCATGGGGCAGTAACCCAGACACAGGCTGGGGGTGGTGCAGACCCATGAGAGCGGGTCACGCTCCAGCTCCAGGTGTTTCAAAGGTGGGGTTGATGGGATTTGCTGAGAAGAGGAGGTCAGAAGGGAGAAGACAGAATTCCAGAAGATGCTCGGCCACAGGCATGACCCCCACAGTAGCACACACGCGTGCACACATGCTTCCCCACTGACAGGAGCACACACACGCGTGGATACACGCCTCCCCACTGACAGGAGCACACACACGCGTGGACACACGCTTCCCCACTGACAGCTGTGGCCTGGTGAGAACGGGCTGAGGACAGCTGCCTCAGCGACCCAGGCTCAGACACCACCAGTGCCCCATGTGGCCTCGTGGAATCTGCGGCTCAGAGCTCCTGTCTGCCCATTTGCACGTAGGACCCATGAATGGAGGGGCACTCTGGCCATGTGGCTCTGCTCCTGTCCTGCAGATGTCTTGGTGACGAAACCCCGTCCATGCATGAGGAGGAAGGTAGGGGCATCCCTGGAGCTGGCCCGTGCCAGGCCAAAGTGCTCCTTTGAGCTGCCCAGGGCTGTCCTAGTGAATGCCCCCAGACTCTGACAGCCCAGGAGGGCCGGGGGCGTCTGCATTCGGGAGTCGGTTGGAGAAGGGGAAGAGGGGAGAGCAGGAAGCTTTCGTAGCTGCTCCAGGGCCGTCGGGAGGGCACAGTTGCCTGACCCCCAGAACTTCACTGATGCTTACCCCCCGTGCCCGCTGTGTGGGCCCAGCTCCCAGTGTGGACACCACCTCTTCTAGCTCTCACTGCCTCATGCAGGCCTCCAGGGCTTTCCTGAATCCATGTCTCCCAGGGCTGGGTCCTGGTTGTTCCCCACTAGGGAGCTGCACCTCTCCATCACCAACAGGCATGGGCTGACACCTTCCAGGAAGCACAGGATCACACCTCCCAGCGAGCGCGGGGTCACAGCCCCCAGGGAGCGCAAGATCACACCCCCCAGGGAGCGCGGGAGCACACCCCCCAGCGAGCACAGGAGCACACCACCCCCCCCCAGGGGAGCCACAGGTTCTTGATGGGACAAGGCCTGCGCTCAGCAGAAATGCTCCTGGTATTTCTTGGTGTCTGCCCATCAGTGGTCCCCAACCTGGCTGCCTGTCAGAGTCACCCAGGGAGCCCCTAAAAGTTCGCATTCTAGGTCCACCTCTAGGCCTTCTAAACCTAGAAGGTAGAACCTGTGGTGCTTGAGGTCCCACACCCCACCCCATAGGATTCTCTGCTCGGCTGCACTTGGAGCTCACTTCACTTCAGCTGCATGGAGACAGTAGCCCCACCTGTCCCCACACACCCACACTTCTGCAGGAAGGAGTCTCCCGTCAGAGCCCACAGCGGGCTGGGCCTGCGGCTGCATGAAGTCGAATACTAAAACCTCCTGAAGAGGGATCCAGGAAACCCCACTGAATAAAGTTAGAGGTGCGCACATGCAGCGTTATGTCTGCGTTAAAGTCACAGGTGTGCACAAGTATTTCATATGCTTTGGATGAAGTTAGAGGTGTGCACACAAAGCATTGTGTGTGCTTTAGATGGAGTAGGAGGCGTGCCCATGTAACAGTGGGTGCTTTAGATGCAGACATAAAACGTAAGCATATATTTTACATACGTGTCATAGGAAACATACCACTGCATGGGAGTCAGATTTAAATATTTCTAATGTAATGAAACCTACCCGGAACATAAAAGGGAGCCATTCATTCTGATCCAACAATCTCACAAATGAGACTTTGTCATGAGGACAATTTCAACAGAGGAGAAGAAACAGGCCGAGGATCCAACCGAAGTGAGGCAGGCCATCCAGGGAGGCGATGTGGCCGTCTGAGGGTGCTGGATGTGCACCTGTAGCACATGGGAGGAACAGACCCTGCGACAAGGTCCCACAGCCCTGGGGTGACCGCTGAGGCGTGGGAGGCATGGATGTTTGTCCAGATTTCCCCTGACAAGGCAGCCTGCAAGGTGAGAAGGCGGCATCGTCATCCTTGCCCAGGGGCCCGGTGAAGCCCATCCTGACCTGCCAGCAGTGTTCAAGGGTACACTGCTCCCCCAGGAGAGCCCCTCCAGGCATACAAGGCTCAGGCACACAGCCTGTGTTCCCAGTGTGGTCAGGTCTCCAAAGGACTCTGAGGCCTGGGAGAGACTCCCCAGCTCCGTGGGCCATCCCCATCACGCCCTCAGCCTGGGGAAGCCGGCAGGGGTTGGAGGGACTGGGCCTGCTCCTCCTCCTGTCCTCCCAGCCCAAGCTGGGAGGACCTGCAGGCTGCCTTGGCTCGACTCGGGTTGGGTTGTAATGACCCATAGCCTCTCTTGGAGACTGGGGACTGTTTCTGTACCCCAGCCTGAAACCCCTGACTGTTTCTGTACCTTTCTAATAATACCCCAGGAGCGAATACTTCCACAAAAGCCACATGCACTTTCCGCCCCAAACATCTTGCTTTTTTTTTCTTTCCAAATTGACAAATGGAAATCACGTAGGTTTGGGAGAAGCCGAATTCCCTGACATCTGTTGAGAACTGACATGTTCAACAGAGCAAGAATCTCACTACCCTTTGGGACTTTCTCAAACTCATTTTAAAACTAGAAGTCACTAGACTAGACTGAATGCTCCTTATACGGGTGGGGATGATTTCAAAGACTTCCTAAAGGTGGGCGACTGACCATACAAGAGCAGCCTCCTCCATGCTTGCATCCTTTACCACTGTATGACAAATGATCCCAAAGCCTGGAAGCTTAAAACGGTGCCTGTGTATCATCTCACAGCTTCCAAGGGTCAGGAATCCAGAAACATCTCAGAGGGTCTCTGCCTTGGGATCCCTCTTGCCCCAAAATTGCAATCAAGGTGTCACCTTGCCCCAAATTTATAATCAAGGCAAATTTTGATTGCCCCAAAATTGCAATCAAGGTGTCACCCAGGGCTGGGGGCTTATCCGGGGCTCATCTGGGGAGAGCTCCACTTCCAAGCTCACTCACGGCGGTTGGCAGGATTCGGGGCCCTGAGTGCCATTGGACTGAGGGCCTCAGGTGGTGACTGGCCGTTGGCTGGAGGCCACCCTCAGTTCTTTATGATGTGGGCCTCCCAGCACAGCCACCTGCTCCATCACAACCACAAGAGGAGAGTCTGCCAGCAAGATGGAAGTACCATCTTTTATGCCAATCACAGAAGGGATGCACCATGTCCCTTGCTATATTCTGTGGGTTAGAAGCAAATTACTACGCCCAGCCCAGATTCAAGGGGAGGGGACTCCACAAGGCTGATGGTGCGGGAGTTGGGTAGCAGCGGTGCCAGCTTTCAGTCGGCCTGCTCAGCGTTCAGGAGGTGTGAGTGTTGGTGCCCGAGTGCTCCTTAACTCTGGGACCTGAAGTATGTTTCTTAACCATCCATGCATGGGATAGGTCGGAAGCGAGATGTCCGGCTGCCTGGTTTCCTCATCCACAAAAAAGACGGAGCTTCCACAGCTTGCAGGGCCAGATGAGTTAATGGCTGGGAAACGCTTTCTTCCAGGGCCCCAGCAACTGTCATGCACTCAGTCACACCGGTGCTGCTCACCACGTGCTGGCCAGGGGATCTCAGGGTGCCACTGATCACAGAGCAATCTCTTAGTGTCCAGAACCTGCTGGGTGTGCGGCCCTGGTTGTCAAGTGAGTATCTTGAGAGAAGAGAATGTCCTGCCTGTGATGACCTCAAGTACACCCAAAGAGACCAGACTCACAACTGAGACCCCCCAAGAGTCACTCAGAGACCAGGAACTCCCAGGCTGAGCGCCGAGCCTGCTCTAAGCAGGCAGAGTGTTCAGGACAGGCTTCCAGGAAGAGGTGGGATCTCACCCTCCACAAGAAGGTAGAACGTGGAGATGGACCGAAGAAGCCGTTTGGATACCTTTCTCAAGTATGCCTTTGTGATGTCCGTCTGTCTGTCTGTCTGTTGGAGGTCTGCATGGAACGCTGTTCATGGAATAGCCCTCTGCCCTCTGCACTTGGAGGCTGGGTCCTGGGGCTGACCCTCTGCACCTCTCTGCCAGATTCCAAAAGATGAGAGCACAAAATGAGAAGAGGTGGTCTTCCCCCGTGGGGTAGAGCGAGCCCCTGTTTTCATAGCTGGAACCAGGGTGGGAGCTTGGGTCACACACCGCCAGTCCACGTTGGTCCAGTTCCAACCCTGTCCCACTGCAAATGTCATGGAGGAGGCAGCCGTGCCCTCGGGTGCTCGCGAGGCAGGTGGAGGTCGATGTGGGCCTGGGACTAGGGCCATCTGGCGTTTGCTGTGCCCCTCTTGAGCTCCCACTGCCCATGCAGCACCAGCAGGCTCTGGGGAGGGACGCAGATCCTGGGTGGAGTGGATCTGACCCAGGCCTGGGAGGATGAATTCCCGACCCCTGACCCTGCCTGTCTGCCTCAGCCCAGGGAAAGCCGCCCTGCTAAGCTTGGTTCCTCCCTCCGGGGAGCATTCCAGGAGTGAGGAGTTCCACGGGGCTGGCTGGGTCTGGGTGCAGCTAGCAAGCCCCCCACCCACTCCCAGCCACAGTCCTGATGCCAGATGCCACGCTGCTTTCTCAGGTTCTATTGGCTTCGACTCTTCTTGGAAACACACCACTCCTGTCGCATGCTCCCCAAGGCAGGGCAGGCCCCACGAGCCCGTGGCTCTGCCTCACCTCCCTGGAGGAGCCTTGCCCACCCAACTTTTGTGCCAGGCATGAAAGTCGCTTAGATCAGTGCCGGGCACACAATAAAGACTGTGCTAGTGGGAGTCAGCCGTGATCACTTCATTCTGCACTTTCTTGAGAGACAGCGGCAGGGCAGATATTGAAGCAGGAGCGTAGCCTGGTCCAAGGCTTTGGTTCTGATGAGCGTAGGCGGTGGGGGGGGGCACCGTTCGTCAAAGCTCCACATTCAGGCTCATGGTGGGCATGGAAGGTGTGGATCTGGGCTCCACGCTTGGAGCTGGGTGACAAGAGAAGATTGAACTAAAAGAAAAGAGGTTTGTCTCAGGTTGGGACAGCTGCTTCTCCTTCACCCTCAGGGGAGCCTGTGGAGACAGAGGGCAGGGCCTGGGAGCCCCTGGAAAGGGCTGACAGTGTTCTCACACTTCAGCCTGCTTCAGAGCCTGCTGGAAGGTTTCCTGAAACAGTTTGCAGGGTCCCCTGTGGCTCCCCCTCAATCCCCCTCCCTGCTGAGAGCCTGATTCAGTAGGTAGGGGGCAGCACTGAGAATGTGTGTTTCTAGAAAGTGCGCAGGTGTTGCTGCTGCTTGAAATAGGCAGGATTTGCTAGGCTTCCCAGACTTCTGCTGTCAACCCAGCCAGGTCGTACTCAAAGTAAGGTACATCCCGCGCAGTGGGTTCACAAAACCATACCCCCGAGGTTCCTCGGATGCTAAAATTCCACTGTCAAGAAACTTACTCCTCCCATATACAGCTTGAAATACCATTAAAATGCAAGTGTCTCGAAGACTTGACTGGTGTTTTTTGTTTTGTTTTGTTTTTGTTTGTTGTTGTTGTTGTTTTCCAGATGCAGTTTCGCTGTTTCATTCAGGCTGGCATGATCTCGGCTCACTGCAACTTCTGCCCTCTGGTTTCCAGCGATTCTTCTGCCTCAGTCTCCTGAGTAGCTGGGATTACAGGCATCCGCCACCACGCCCGGCTAATTTTTGTATTTTTGTTAGAGATGGAGTTTCACCGTGTTGGCCAGACTGGTCTCGAACTCCTGACCTCGTGATCCGCCTGCTTCGGCCTCCCAAAGTGCTGGGATTACAGGCGTGAGCCACTGCACCCGGCCAGGTGTTTTTCTTATAAGCCACTCTAGGAAAGTTCTGATCCTTTGGTAGAAATCAGTTTGACAACCTTTATTTAGGGTAGAATTTTGGTACAGAAGACAAGATCCTGAGAAAGAAGAGAAAGTGTGGAGGGCTCCTCTAATGGATGGAGGCCAAGAGTGTGCTGCATGTGGCACTAAGAGCCGATCTCGCCCACTTAATCCTTCATCAGGGGAGGCAGGTGTTATTTCTCTCCTGTTTGAGATCCCGCTGGACGTAACCATGGATGGAGGAGACTGCGGTCTCAC
>NW_012117821.1:3543038-3608853 GCF_000951035.1 Colobus angolensis palliatus | reverse complement strand
TGGATGAAGCTGGAAACCATCATTCTCAGCAAACTAACAAAAGAACAGAAATCCAAACATCGCCTGTTCCTATTCATAAGTGGGAACTGAACAATGAGAACACATGGACACAGGGAGGGGAACATCACACACTGGGGCCTGTCGAGGGGTGGGAGGGGAGGGGAGGAAGAGTCTTAGGAGAAATACCTGATGTAGACAGTGTATTGAGGGGTGCAGTAAACCACCATGGCACGTGTATACCTATGTAACAAACCTGCACATTCTGCACACGTGCCCCAGAACTTAAAGTATAATGAAAAAAAGAAAAAATATGTGCACCTGGCATTTGATGTGAAAGGTAGGCATAGGAGGCACAGAGGTGGCTTCAGCAGTCTAGAGAAATAGTAAGGACATGGGAGAAAGCATGGACGACAGTCACCCTGCTCGCTGCCACCCCGCTTGGTGCAGGAGGGGACCCCAGGGCACCTCTATAGTCAATGCCTTCCACGCTGGCTCCCACTACTCCTCTCCCACTCTTCTCCTCTCTGACAACTTGGCCCCTTTACTGTGTCTCAGATCCGCCAAGACTTTTTCCTCTTTCTGTAAGACTTTACCCCAAATATTGTATATCTGACTCATGTTTTTCAGTTCTTGACTCAAATGTCACCTTCTCAGAGAGGCTTTGTGGAACTAAAAGTTAAAAAAAAAATCACCCTTCAGACTTCTAGCATCTGACAGTTGAGAGACAGCTTACATTAGATTAACTCTCCTGTGAACAAAAATACTCTAGAAAACCTATGAAAATACAACTATTGGAAGGCAATGCAGAGTCACTAAAAGCAGGCAGAATCTGGATGTGGAGGAAGAGACAGGAGATAGGAGCCTCCCTGCATGACAGCTGGGCACCCCGATTTCCTCCCCTGGGCCCTTCCACGTCCATGGAATGCAGGGGACACTGGCCAAGCAGAAGGCAGCTGTCCTATGAGGCTGAGGACTTGCTGCCAGAGACTGAGGCGACCAGAGTGGCTGGGACTGGGGTGAGAAATCCTTAAAAAGAGGGAGCCGTGTGGGGAAGCCCCAGCATCTGCTGACAGAACGCTTTCATAGCCTTGCCTGCCTCCTGGTGTCAACATGCATGAGTGAGACTCCAATGAACCTGCTGGGGAGAAGCTGCTGGAAGGCTGGCATGGCTGAGCAGAGATTCCAGCAGCTCCCCAGTGTTGAGGAGTCAATTGGAGTTCAAGTCCCACACTTTAATGAATTTGGCAAATCGGGCTTTCTATTGAGACCCAATGCTTAAGTATTATATAAGCACCATATTCCAGAACCAAATCTTTTACCTTAGGATTAAGGACAACATAGAACCATTCTAACAAAGTCTAAAACCAAGCACCCACAGAATCAAAAGTGATCGCAACTTGCCTGCCTGCTGGCGCAAAGCTCAGCTTTTTCTGAGAGAGGGTACAGAATTCAGAATTCTGTAACATAGCATTCACAATGCTTTGCACAGAATCAAGACTTACTAGACATGCAAGTGAAGAAGGAAGATGTAATCCATAATCAAACGGAAGAAAATCAATGGAAACAAATGCATGAATGTTCAGATGCTGAAATTTGCAGGCAAATTATTTAAATAAGTAGCATAAATATGTTAATTTATATGCAAGAAAACTAAGATGTAATGAGTGGAGAAATGGAGGATTTCAAAAAAGATATGGAAATCTAATGATGAGTGAAGTATAAATATTAAAAGTAAAAATTTTGGTATGTAAAAGTAAGCATTTATCAGATGGAGAATATAAGGAAGGATCAGGGAATATAAAGAAGTGTTGATAGATGTAGAAAGTAAAATGTTCTGCTTCAAAGTTTCCATTCTTATTAAAGAATAAATCATAAGTGTTAGAAATAATAGTTTCTTTTAAAGACTAGTTTTATGCTAGACATGCTCACAGGCACGTAGTACATTCTATGTCCTTGTACTTTAACCAAAATATCTGTGCTGGACGTCCTCACAGGCATGTCCCAGCTCACAGCCTGTACCCCTTCCTTTTTGGGAGTGTTATTATTTTTCTAAGTCCTTTCATAAGCAACTTCCTATTTTCCTTTGTCTTTCCATTATTTTAGAAAAGTTTTAAACTAAGATTAGCCAATCAGGTTTTAGCTTAGATTGTAAGGTCTGGTTCCAGCCAATGGAGACGGGACACAGTAACAAGGACAAACTGCCTAAGGAATAAAAATTGCTTCCCTCCTTTGTTCGGATGTGCTCTCACCATTGTTCCCTCTGCGACGAGCACCCTTTCTGCAGAAAGTACAAAAAAGCTTTGATGAGATGATTAAGTTTATGTTCAAGGGCTATTTCTTTGCAGCACCTGGGAACAAGCATTCTGCTTCTAAACATTTTTACATATAGATACCAAAGTTAAGGCATGGAAAGTAAAGTTTCTAGGACAAGTGCACAAAGCCTCAGTCTTCACCGGGAAGGTAGTGAGCAAAGGGAGAGAGTGCAATTGCAGTCCAAAGAAGGGAAAGGGAAGATGGGGCAGGAGAATAGTTTAAGAAATACTGGCCAAAAACTTATAAATCTGATCAGCCACATGAACCTGCATATCTAGGATCTCGATGAAACCCTAGCAGGAGGCCGGGCGCGGTGGCTCACACCTGTAATCCCAGCACTTTGGGAGGCTGAGGCGGGTGGATCATCTCAGGTTAGGAGTTCGAGACCAGCCTGACCAAGATGGTGAAACCCTGTCTCTACTAAAAATACAAAACTAACCAGGCGTGGTGATGCACGCCAGTAATCCCAGCTACTTGGGAGGCTGAGACAGGAGAATCGCCTGAAACTGGGAGGCGGAGGTTGCAGTGAGCTGAGATCACGCCATGGCACTCCAGCCTGGGCAACAAGAGCAAAGTTCTGTTTCAGGGGAAAAAAAAAAGAAAGAAAGAAAGAATAAGAAACCCTAGCAGGATAAACACGAAGCAAAAATCGCACCAAGGCATACTGCTAAAAACAAAAGGTCAAGGGAAAATCTGTTTTGTTTTTTGAGAAGGAGTCTTGCTCAGACTTCCCACTTCTACTGCTCTTCCACCTTCCCTACAGATCAGTGTTTCTATCTGGGAACACCTCCCTGAGCTGTAGACCTCCCTTCAGCGTTGCTGGGGATATGGATCTGCTGGCAATAAATTCTCTCAGCTTTCACTCAACTGAAAAAAATCTTATTTCACTTTCATTTTAGAATCATCTAGTTATGATTCTAAGTTAAGAATTTTTGTCTTGCAGCACCTTAGAAATGTTCTTTCATTATCTTCTCCTTTTATGAGAAGTCATTTACTCTTCTGATTAATTTTTGCCTTTTTCTTCTCCTCTGGTTGCTTTTAAGATTTTCCCTTGAACGGTGTGGTGGCTCATGCCTGTAATCCCAGGACTTTGGGAGGCTAAGGCGGGTGGATCATTTGAAGGTCAAGAATTCTAGACCAGCCTGGCCAACATGGTGAAACCCCATCTCTACTAAAAATACATGGTGGCTGTGCCTGTAGTCCCAGCTACTTGGGAGGCTGAGGCATGAGAATCACTTAAACCAGGGAGGCAGAGGTTGCAGTGAGCCAAGATGGCACCACTGCACTCCAGCCTGGGTGACAGAGTGAGACTCCATCTCGAAATAAATAAACAAATGAAAATAAATAAATAAATAGCCAACAGAGGAGAGAGAATGAAGTACTAAAACATGCTTGACCAGCTCAAGGCAATATAGGTAAGACAGAACAAAGGTAGGATATAAAATAAATAGCAAGATGGTAGCCCTAACAGAACCATATCGATAATTACATAAAATGTAAATCAACTAAACACTCAGGAGGCACAGGTTATTAGGATGGATTTTTTTTTTTTTTAAAGAAGGATCCAGTGATATACTGTTTACAAGAAGACACTTGGAGGGACAAACAGGATGAAAGCAAATGAATAGAGAAACACACACCACACAAACAGTGACCTTGAAACACACCCTCCAGATAACCTCAGTTCATTTTCCTGCGTGCTTGGCAACCCCTGTTTCCTGTTCCCAGTCACACAACCAGGCTGTGTTCCCTAGTGTTCCCTGCAGTCACCCAGCGGTGGTGCAGGTCGGGCCAAGGGACAATGAGTGGAAGGGAGGAGCATCATCACCATTAGGCACCAGGAAGTCACCAGAAGCCCCTGCCACAGGCTCCCCCATGCTCTCTTCCAGTTCCAAGTGGCTGGAATGGAGACCACCCTCAGGACAGGGGCCACATACGGAAGGGGGAAGAGCCACGTGCTAGAAGAAGCTGGGGACCTGGAATCACTGTGGAAGGAGAGGTGTCTGGCCAGGGGCACTCACCCTGTACTTTTATGACAGCAACAAATAAATGTGTGTGTGTGCCTGCCTGTGTGTGTGCATGTGAGTGTGTGAGTATGTGCGTGTGTGTGTAGCCACTGAGATAGCTGTTTCATTTTGCTTTACTTTAATAATACTCTCTACTCATGTTTACTTTGCAGCCCACATTGCTTTCTTGAGATATATGATCTGATATTATAATTATGCCTTCGTTTGATTGTTTGTCTAGTTGGTTATTTTCTGTTTGCCCTCAATAGAACAGGTGTCTAGAGCACCAGGACTGGTCTTTCTGTTCCTTACTGCACCACAGGGCATAAAACAGTACCTGGCACATAGTAGGTGTTTGTTAAACACAAGTCCTTTTTCTCTCATACTTGTGAGACCACAACAGTTGGAAGCCAAATCCTTGCGTGCTGACGCAAGGAATGATGCTATGGAGCACCCATAGGGAGGCCAGGGGTGGGGCAGGAGCATCTGTAGACCCATAGGGAGCTCCGTGGACCCCGTTTTCTCATCCTTAGCAAAAATGCCCTCAGAGGCCCAGCAGCCGACCTGTGCCCGGTCCTGGTGATGTGGGTGGTTCCTTCCATGGTATTTTATTGCTTACTTTTATTTCTCGCACAGAGATTACTCTGTGGATTACTTCGTTTTTTAAAAAGTTCGAGTCAAATGTAATTTGTTCAATATATTAAAATCCCAATTTCAAAAGTCCAGTGCTTCCTTGAGACTCCAAATTTGGTAGATAAACCTGGTTCTACCTGTAACAGGCAAATGTTAATAACGTCCTTGATGAGGCCTGTGAATAATTCTTGGTCCATCACCGACTTAGTTCATTTAATAGTTTTGAACATTTTGATTGCACTTCCAAAATTAATATGTTTACATTTATGTTTTAGTACTTCAGCTTTCTACCTTTAGCAAAACCTTCTGAGTATAAACTAGTTTTTCAAAATCTAATAATTAAACATATGACTGTAATGAACTTAGAGGAGGCCTCTTGAATGTTCCAAAACCGTACACACTAACTCGTTCAATTCCTCGATTTCACATTTTCAATGGGATTATCAGGGTGTCACTGACACAGGCCAAATTCTCCACTACTCAAAATACCAAATTGGCATAGATTGCTTTATGCTAAAATATTCATACTGTGAAATTCAATTTCTCGATCCTGTCTAGACGTTAGAAGAAACGCACACCTACCCAGGAGGCCGTCTCCACTCGGGGAGCCCAGGTGACTAATGGCCAGGGAATCTGGGCAGCCTGCCGTGGGCTTTTAGCTACCTGTTCTGAGGGGCTCACCGCTTCTGTGTGAGTCTTGCCCACGGCACTTTGGTGAGAAGAGAAGGTGCCAGGAGGGAGGCCACATCTCTGGGTTCCGTTTCCACGCACCCCTGGGAGCCTGCCCTTCCCAGCCACGTTCTGCTCACACTGGGTCTGGCACGGTCAGAGTCGAGGTCTTTGAATGGCTTTGTGTTTTCAGGCCCATATGACGCCAGGGACATGGAGCTGGTCTGCCGTGGAGGAACCCCACAGGGTTTTTTCCACCTGGGGTCCTGATCCTAACCCTTTTGACACCTGCACAGGGACCATTGGTGGTGCAACTGGGGCCACAGCCTGCCACCTCTCCCTAATGGGACTGAACTCGAGGCCAGCGTTTGCTTCAGGATTTTGCTCTCCGTTAAGAGGTGCGGATAACCTCACTTTGAAGCTGGGGCCAATTCACCAGTTCCCCTGTTCAGGGGGCAGGTGTCCAATGGCCCCTGCGTGCAATTTCATGCCACCCTTCCCCACCCCTGCTCCCGCTCCCAGCTGAAGCTGCTTCCGTCTCATTCACAGTCCTGCATCTTTGCAGCACTGGCTTGGACGGGAGCCTGATCCAGTGCCAGCATGCCACCCCTTGGCAAGGCTCCTGGTCTGCTCATACCACTTTTCTCCAGCCAATGTCCTCTAGGGTTGGAACCAACTCCCTGCACGCTGGCCCAGGCAGGTCCCTGGTAATCGTCGTGCTTCCCTCTCCCTCCCCTGGGAACCACCTCAGCCCGCAGTGGATGTTCCTAAATTTCTGTGGACTCACAGCAGCTTCTCGGCCAGTGATCTCCTCAAGGGCTGGATTCCACAAGCCCTTCTGTCCTGCTGCAGGGCCTCAGGCAGCGTTCCCGCCAAGCTTTCCCTAAAGACACAAATAGGCAGGCCCTTTCCACACCGGCCTCAGGGAGCCTTCTGCTGGGCAGAGCGTCCCTGCCAGGGGAAGCCAGGCTCGTTAAGTGGGAAGCCTGTAGGGCCTGCGGAAGACAGCAGCCCTGAGGCTGTCTCCACCGCCAGTCGGTGCCACCAAGCCGTCAGGAGGGAGTGGCCTTCCCCCTGTGGTTGGGAAATGGAGACAGAGGTGACAGTGGGCGGCTGCAGCCCTATAAGAACTACGGAGTTCCTTCAGTGGCAAAGACCAGAGCTCCAGGGCTGAGCCAAGCCGCCATGGCCATGGGACCTGCTCTCCTCGCCCTCTCCTTCCTGTGGACCATGGCCTTGACTGAGGACACCTGTCCAGGTAAGTCAGTCCCCCGCGGGTTAGCACCTTAGAGCGATCACACTCTGGGAAGCTGACAGCGGCCACCTGCTGACCACTCACGGCACGCCAGGCCCGCTACTATGCCCTTTGTGAAGGTTTCTGCCTTGTTTTCTCAACAGCTTGTTTTAAGCCTCACACTCTAAAGAGGAGACAGAGGCTCAAAGAAACAGATGCAGCCTAACACGGGGGTTAGGAACAGAGCCCTGGGGCCAAACGGGCCAGGTCCCAAATTCAGAGCATAGAGCAGGGGCGGCTCCCCGGGGCCGAATCCTCCTCCATTGAAGGGCCGTCCTGAGAGTCCCACCAGCTGTGTGAGGAGGAGGTGGACGTACAGGGCGCTGGTGGGGGGGTGGGCCTAGTTAGAGTCTATGCCACGATCATGTCACTGGAAGACCACCCAGCTGGATGTGACCAGCAAAGTCGAGCTCCAGCTCTGCGGGGAATTTGGCCTGAGATGTGCCCGGCACTGGGGACAGGTGGCCCCACTGTGTCCCTGATGTAGTCCAGTGAGGACAATGTACCCCAAGGCTCCAGACCTCCTGGGGGCACTCAGGTGATTCCCAGCAGCTCCACCTGTAGCTCTGCCTTCTGGGGGAGGCTCTGGGCCCCTCTGCATCGTGGCCACGCTGGAGTACATTGCTCTGAACTCAGAACCCAGGATGGCTTCCAAAAACCCTAGTGGGCCCCATGGCCTGAGCCTGCTCGTGGTGGACCAGGGGACCAGGGCAATGATGGATCCCGTGGAGAAAGGCCCCGAGTGGGGCTAGGAAGAAAATGCACACCACAGAGGCCCTTCATTGGTTATGTCATGAGTGAGTTAACTTTTTTCCCCCAAACATGTCTTATTTTCTAGATTATCCAACATTACTAAGTATTATTTTTTAATGAGAAAAATTAAGCAAATAAAAAAAGTGGTCTACACTTGCTCTGACCAGTGAGCCAGGGGTGAGGACAGATTAAAAAAAAAATCCACCAAGCAGTGGCAGCTGCCGTGTCTCCTGTGAGAGCGCTGCTCCGTTCCCCAGTCTCTAAGAGCGCCCTTAGCAGGGCATATTGATTTCATAATCAACAACATGAAAAATATTTTTTCTTTTTTTTTTTTTTGAGACAGAGTCTCGCTCTGTCGCCCAGGCTAGAGCGCAGTGGCCGGATATCAGCTCACTGCAAGCTCCGCCTCCCGGGTTTACGCCATTCTCCTGCCTCAGCCTCCTGAGTAGCTGGGACTACAGGCGCCCGCCACCTCGCCCGGCTAGTTTTTTGTATTTTTTAGTAGAGACGGGGTTTCACCGTGTTAGCCAGGATGGTCTCGATCTCCTGACCTCGTGATCCACCCGTCTCGGCCTCCCAAAGTGCTGGGATTACAGGCTTGAGCCACCACGCCCGGAGAAAAATATTTTTTCAAAGAAGTAGACAACCTTGGTTTGGCTCCAGCTGTGCCACACCTGGCTTTGTGTCCTTGGACCTCACACTGCCCTTCTCCAGAGGACCTAGAAGGCCCCTTCCAGCCCTGTAATTCCACAACCACATTCCCAAGGTCTGGGAGGGAAAATGCTTTGTCAGCCTCAATGCCCCAAGTTTCTTAGAAATATTGTCATTGGTTATTGCAAGAGCCCACTGTTTATTAAGCTCTTTCTAAATGCCACAAATTACACTAAGAGATTAAAATGCACATTCTCTAATCCAGCCCTGGCCACAACCTTGTTATTATCCCCACGTGGCAGCCCAGGGCACAGAGCCCAGAGGAGTTAAGTGACTTGCCCCAGGACACACAGCACTGAGGAGATGAGGCTCCCCTAGGTCGGGGTGGCCTCCAACGCCAGGACTCTGCCCCCCCATCACGTCTCCGCCTCACCAGTACCCGAGGGGTGAGGACAGACCAAGGCCCCAGCAGAGCTGAAAACCTCACTTCCCAGCCACTGTTGGGCCAGGCACTGAGTGGGCGCCTGTGTTTCTCTGCAGAGGTGAAGGTGGTGGGCCTGGAGGGCTCTGACAAGCTCACCATTCTCCGAGGCTGCCCGGGGCTGCCCGGGGCCCCAGGGCCAAAGGGAGAGGCAGGCGCCAATGGAAAGAGAGGTAAGTGCGGGCCGGGTGGGGAGGCCAGGCACAGTCAGCAGGGCAGGGCACTGGCTCTTGCTCTTTTTGAAGCTAGATGCTGAGTTGGGTAACACCCCCACCGTGGCTCATAGGTTGAGAGCTTGGGTCTGGCCCCTGTTAGAGCCAGGGTCAGAGCTGACTCCCAGGGCCCAGTGGGCATTCTGAAAAGGCCTTAGTGGGGTGCTCATCCTTTAATGACCTAATGAGTGCCCAGTGGGTGTTTTGGCAGAAAACTTGGTTTCAGTCCTGACCTACCATCTGCTGTGTGGCCCCCTGCAGGACTCTGATTCCCAGTCCCTGTCCTCACCTGGGGCTGTGGGGCTAAACGTCTCCCAGGGACCAGCTTCAGAGGAGGAACCTGCAGCTAAGGGAAGTGAGGAAACGTTTTCAGGTTCTCACGCCTGGAAGGGGAAGAGCCAGGACTCCACCTACGTTCTCTGGGAAGGGCTCCGAATTTCCAGGTCCTGGCCCCTGAGTGGACAGGAGAGCCTCGTGAGGCCTGAGTCCTGGGTCTAGAACCTTCTGGTGCAAGGCAGGCAAGCTCAGGTGGGGCCATGGTCACATCGCAGCACAAACAGGATCCTGGTCATGAGAGGAAGAGTCACAGCCGCTAGCTCCTGGGTGGGTCCTTTGGGTCCTGGGCCGGGAGCTCTGTTTAAGGCGGTGTCTTTGGAATTTGCAGGAGAACGTGGCCCCCCTGGACCCCCTGGGAAGGCAGGACCACCTGGGTCCAAGGGTAAGGAGATGAGAGTGAGGAGGGGCTGCGAGGCCCTTCCAGACTCAGCTGCAGAGGAGCGTGGATGAGACCTCTGGGGCTGCCACATTGTCCTCGCCAGAGCCAACGCCTGTCCAGGAAGGACTCCCGGGGCTCAGTCCGGGGCAGGGGTCTCAGTCTGGGGGAGGGGTCTCAGTCTGGGGGAGGTTCTCAGTGCCAGAGCATCCACCTGTGGGTGGGTCTGCGACCAAGCCTTCCCCGTCTAAGGTCAGCGTCAGCTGGGGTGGGTGGGTCAGTGTTGTGCGCTCACCTCTGCCAGCCCCTCTCATCCCATCTCACCTGTCATCTCACTAGGCAGGAGGCCCTGTGCTGCCGCCTCGTGTCTCCTGCCCCCTGCAGGTGTTGTCATTTGGGGGTACTGTTTCAAAACCTAGGTTGGCCAGAGTGGGCGGGGAATATTAATGACAAGTTCTGATCAGAGAGAATGTGTAAACACACACTAGATACATTCAAATAGAAATCTATGCATCCGACGCAAACAGACATATTATATATTTATCTGTTATGTGTGTATAATATATAAAATAGAACGCATTTTCTGAGGCATGTGTTTACAGATTATTTAGAAAAAGCAGAGCGACGTGCTGCAGGGAAAAAGCAGCCCCACATTCACCCCTCTGTTCACCCCCGAGCTGCTCTGCGCCGTCCTGGGTGCGCTGTGAGAGGAAATTTTCTCTCACTCACCTGGAGGCTCCGTCATACTTTGCCTCTAAATGTAAATACGTGCCTATCTGCCCAGACTCCACCTCACCCCATCCTTCGTGCCGCATCTACAAACAGGCCACTCTGGAGCCTCTGGGGGCTCAGGGGAGCCCTGAAGCACCAAGCTCCCTCTAGCTTAGACGTGTGGCAGCAGGAAGGGGCCAATGAATGCAGGCACAGTGACTCCGCTGCCTCCAGGGACAAGAAGGGCTACAGTCACCCCAGATGGCCATGGGCACTGGCAGCTTTTCTGGAGGGCAGTGGCCACCTGCATGCCAAGAAAGTGAGGCAAGTGCCACCATCTTCTGCTCTGTGCTGGGAACAAGTTATCTGACTTCCAACTCCTTGTGTGTTTGTCTGTCTGTCCCCATCTCCAGGAGACGCTTGGGAATCTCATCATTGTAACACAGGTGGGTGGCATGCCCCAGGATCCTCCAGCTCCACCTGTCCTACGGAACCCAGCCCAGCCCACCCTGACTTGCACCCACCAGGAGCCGGGCAGCATTGGGATGTTGTGCAGTCCCAGCCCGAGGCCTCTGCCCTTTCTTCCCTCTCTGCACTGGCCAGATCCACAGGACGGTGGTGCCTGGTCCCCTGGCAGATGCCCCTGGAAGGAGCAGGGCGTGGCTTTCATAGTTGTGTGCCACAAAGATAATTGGAATGTACCCGAAAGGCCGGGTTCCCGGGAGGTGAAGATGGGGGAAGCAATAGGAGGTGGGAGGGTCAGGCAGACTGGGTGTAGCCATCACAGCTGCATGACACTGGGGCCCATGTCCCTGTCCAGGCCTGGAAGTCCTGCTGTGTCCACACAGAAGCCTGTGGCCCTGCTCCTCCCTCCTGGGCCTCCCTCCCACTGCCCCTGCCCTGCCCAGGGGCTCCCGTCCTGCAGCCACTCCCTGGGTTCTCTTCCAGGCCCACGCACCTGTAAGGATCTGCTAGACCGTGGGCCTTCCCTGAGTGGCTGGCACACCATCTACCTGCCTGACTGCCGGCCCCTGACTGTGCTCTGTGACATGGACACGGACGGAGGGGGCTGGACCGTGAGTGTGGGGCTGAGGGACCCTGGGCAGAGGCGGTCAGCCTGGGAGACCCGGAGTCCAGGCTGCACACCTGGCCGGAGAACACACTCTGGAATTCTCTATTTCCCTGGTCGGGGACAGAGATGATGGGGGAGGTGACCTGTGGGTAAAAGTCCAGGCCGTGGGGGAGGCTGGGAGGGGCCTGGTGCTCTCCTGCTGTGTGGCTTGGGGCTTGTTGCCTCCCCTCTCTGAGCCCCCATTTCCTCCTTCATCCTGTGGGGTCTGTGAGGAGACCAGGTGGGCGTGCTGGGGACCCCAGTCTGCGATGCTCTGTCAACTACAAATGCTGCTCCTTTGGAGGGCGGGTCCCCCGTGCTGTGGGATGTCTGCCTGCCCCCCACTGGCTCCTGTCCCCTCCTGTCCCTTGGCTCCTCCACAGGTTTTCCAGCGGAGGGTGGACGGCTCCGTGGACTTCTACCGGGACTGGGCCGCGTACAAGCAGGGCTTCGGCAGTCGGCTGGGGGAGTTCTGGCTGGGGAACGACAACATCCACGCCCTGACCGCCCAGGGTAGGGCCGCTGCTGGGGCTCGGGGGTCAGGGGGTCCTGAATGGGGGTGCCCCTGCCCCGTAGGCCTGGGCTGCCTGGAACATAAGCGCCTCTTAGCCCACAGGGGATCGGGCCAGGGCACACTCAGGGTGGCACTGGGACCCCCGAGGGCTGCATCCCCTGCCGCAGGCTCTGGCGGCATCAGGACAGGAGAGGGTTAGAGCTCTGGGCTGAAGGCCTCTTCAGGTCTTGGTCCCACTGGCATCTTAGACCCTGAGCATGCAGAGAAAGAGAGAGACCATCGGGGCTTGGCCCAACCCCTAGCCCTAACTTCACTCCCCACTGTCTCCCCTTCCTAAAGCTGCTGTCTCAGGGGCAGAGGGAGGTTCCTCTCTGGGCCCCCTCCTCTCATTCCTCGGGCCAGGCCACAGCCCTCAGCAGGAGTGAGGACAGCCTCTTATTCTCCCGCCACCAGCTCCAGCGTATCAGCTGGTCCCTGATCCTGGGGAAACTGGAAAACGGTCCCTTCCTCCCCAGGAGCCCATTCCGAGCTCCTAAGCCACCTCCTCGTGTTAGCTGTGACCTTTCCACGTAAAGGAAGGACTGCAGTACTTTCCCACAGTGAGGATCGGTGACCTCACAGCCTATTCCAGGGAAATGCACGGTTCCTTGATGAAGTGAAGTAATATTTGTAGAGGGGCGGGGGGGAAACTCCAGGTTCAGCAGGTGGACCCGAGGGAGTAGGTCCTCCCAATTCCTCCTACCACAGAGGACTTTTGGCATAAACTTGAGGAAGCTTTCCGTGGATCACAAGTTCAGACATCTGAAAATGCTCCAGTTCCCACCCCCAGTTCCTGGAGGCAGAAGGGGCCATTGGGCTGGGAGCTTAAAACCTTTCTCCCACAGGAACCAGTGAGCTCCGTGTAGACCTGGTGGATTTTGAGGGCAATCGCCAATTTGCTAAGTACAGATCATTCAAGGTGGCCAGTGAGGCAGAGAAGTACAAGCTGGTCCTGGGGACCTTTGTGGAGGGCAGCGCGGGTGAGTGTCTGTGCGGGCTGAGTGGCCTGGGCCTCTGAGGGGTTTGGGGAAGGGGAGACAGCGTGCTCAGCATCTGGCTATGCCTCTACTGTGTGACGTTGGGGGGTGACTTAACCTGTCCAACCCACAAACCCACAATCTGTTCATCCGTCAATTCACCCAGTTTACTGTACTTGTGAAAATTATGATCCACATGTCATAAAAAGTACAATACATAGTGGCCATGATTATTTGCTACCATTGTTGATGAAAAATGGGGAAGATGATAAGTGTATTTCTACAGAGACTGAATCCCTACACTCTGCCGGAAGTCACTCTTCCCGTCTGCTGCCCCACCCAGAGCCAGGCGGTCTCCAAGTGTAGGAATGCCTGTTAGCTGGCTGAGCAGACCAGGCAAGGAGATGCCAAACCTGCCGTCCCAGCAGAGTGCATGTTCACTGGGTGGTGCCCCTTGGAGTTGTGCAGTGCACAACGTGGGCTCCTGGCTGTGGCAGCTCTGCACTGGACCTAGGATCCAGGCTCCCTGGCACTTCATGGAAAATGCCCTATTTTTCCCCTCTGAGCAGGTGATTCTCTGACATACCACAACAACTACCCCTTCTCCACCAAAGACTGAGACAACGACCAAGATGCTAAAAACTGTGCTGTGCGCTATCAGGGAGCCTGGTGGTATGCCACCTGTCACCTGTCAAACCTGAATGGTGGCTACCTCAGGGGGGCCCATGACAGCTTTGCAAGTGGCATCAACTGGAATTCGGGGAAAGGGTACAACTACAGCTACAAGGTGTCAGAGATGAAGGTGCGGCCCACCTAGCCCGGCACTGAGGTCAGAGGGTCTCTCCACGCACCCTGGCTGGAGGAGTGCATCCCTCAACCCTCACCAAGAGGGCAACGTGGGGATCGTGGCCCCCATCCTCATGGAAAGAGGGAGATCCCACCAGTCCCTTGTAGGCATGGCCCGCAGAGCTTTGCGCCCAGTGCCAGCATCCAGCCCCCTACCTCCCGTCTGCAAGGTTAGGCAAAGCCCCAGCGTGCCTCCCTCACTGCAGCTGTCAGTGCTTGCTTGCCTCACGGGCGATCATGGAATGCCATGGCTATTTGCCCTGCCCTGACCACTAGCCATGCCACTGTGCTGCTTATCCATCCTTGCTTCCCTGTGACTTGGCCCCTGTGGGTGGATCAGATGCCCTAGGGCTGAGGGGTTTCCCACTGGCTAAGACAAAGCAGGGCTGCCATGCCTGTTTGTGAATAAAGTTTTATCGGCACAGCCATTCCCATGGCTTCCATATTGTCTCTGATCGGTTTCTATCATTTCTGGCAGTTTCCAAACGCCAGGCAGAATAGAGTAGTTGGGACAGAGACCATATGACTCATAACTCTTAAATTGTGTGTTAATCAGTCCCTTACAGAGAGTGTTCGCTGACCCCTGCACTCAGAGCCACCTGACCCCAGCTGCCTGGCCCCTGCTCTGCCCACTTGGCACCCCTGCTGGGGCTTCCTGCCACCTGCCTCCTGGGGTCCCCTGTTGTACCAAAGGTGATTGTGTGCACGTGAATCCCTCATCAAGAATGAAGCAAAGATTTGAAGGAGGTAAGTGGGTGGGACGGATCTGAGCCCACGGGAGAGGGAAAGGTCCTCCTCCCTCAAACATTCCCTCTTCGAAGTAGCCGGAAGGCTGAGCCCACAAAACCGTGGGTTGCCTAAGGCCTGACAACACCTATTTTCCTCCTAGTCAGCCACGCAGGCCCTCTCCTGGGACCAGCTGCCCTAAGCCCAGACCCAGCAGAGGATGGAGGGTTCTCCCCAGCCTTAGTCTGTCTGTCCTGGAGAGGGCTCAGACCCCTGCCGGCTCCCGTCCCCACCTCTGGAACTCAGGGCCCTCTCTGGGCCTCTGACTTTGCTTTTGCTTCTGTTAGTCTCTCCGAGGCTTCCTTGTGCCTTTTCTCTATTCCACTCAACTCGCCAGGTAGAAATGCTGGCAGGCCCAGTGCGGCTGCTGTACAGATGATGCTTCTCAACCTGTGACCTACAGGGACCCATAAGCCTCTAGCAGAGGCCTCGAGGGACTGAGGCCAGCAGGGGAGGGTGTGCGGAGCATGGAGGAGCCTTGGCTCCTGCTCTCAGGTGCTCCTGGTGCAGGTGAGGGCTATGTGATCACGGAACAGGCCCCTCAGATGGGCACCGCACTGTTCCTGAGCTCCTGCTGTCTGCAAGCACCCATAGACTGCATAAGGGGGACAGACAGCTGCAGGAGGTAGGGGGCCCACAAATTCCTGTTGTTAGGGGGCTTCACATGGGGTGGGTTTGCCCCAGGCCTGGGAGGATGAATCGGATCTGACTCTGGTGGTCCTTCTGTCTACTCTTGGACTCCCCTGCGGACAGCCCCTGAACTAGGCAGGGTTCCTCCGCCCAAGAGACATCCTGGCCTGAAGGAGTTAATGTGGAGGTGGCTGGTGGCACCTGGCAAACCCCCTGCCGTGGGACACTGGATGCCGGCTTCCCTGAGTTCTGCTGGCCGCAGCTCTGTGTGGGAGACAGCGGCTCCCAGCACATTGCCCCCGCTGAGGCAGCAGGTCTCACAGCTCCACGGCTCTGACTCCACTGCCTGGAGCCTTGTCCACCCAGCCCTAGTGTGGGTGCAGGGGTCCATGGGCTCCCTGGGAGGGCTGAGTATAGACCTGGGAATGGCAAGGGCCAGGGGGTGCCCAGAAATTCCCAGCCCCAGCCTTCACCCTGGGGGCCCTGACGCCTGCCACTCCCTGCACCTCCACCACCTGGCCTCTGAGTTCAGCTGCGCCCCTGGGGGGGGCCAAGCCCACGTTACCTCCGTGCAGGGAGGCCGTGCCTGAGTGGCAGCATTGAGTGCTCTCGGGGGTGCTCTGGGTGCCTCCTGTACTGAGCCCCAAGCAGCCACAGTGAGCAAGGGGGACCCCACCCTGAGCACAGAGCCCGGCCCCGCCGGGGGACAGCCAACCCACCGCTGACCGCACAGCCGCTGCACTGTGATAAAGGAAGGGGGACTCAGAGAGTATCGTGTGAGCCCCCAGACTCTGAGTCGTCACAGATGCTCCGAGGGGAGGGGAGATGACGCTGAGCCCCAGAGGAGGGAGAGGTATCAGGACGAAGGTGGGGTGGGAGGGAGGTGGGAGGGAAGCTGGCAGAAGGCAGCTTGTGCGCTTGGAGCCTCCTCCCTTAAGTGGATCAGAATCCTCACTGCACAGGTCTCCTCCAGCACCAGAACTGGGCTCAGTGGTGCCCTGTCTCCATTCCCCACCCAAAGGCGCTGCCCTCTGACCCCGGAGCCAAGCGACCCTGTTCCCACTGCGGCCGACATGGTTTTTAGTTTCCTTGCCCAAAGTGTGTTTTCTTTTCTAATATGCCTTGTACTTTTTATTTATTTATCTGAGCACTACGAAAGACCCTGAGTGGGCAGGCCTGGGTTTTATCACGGTTACCACTCTTCTATAATTTACTCAGAACGTGTGATCCAAATCAGGCAGGACAATATTCCTTGTCCAGCCCAGTGTTCAGCGCTGAGGACTGGTGGAATGGGTTTTCTCTGCTATGGATTCCCACAGCTTGGCCACTGAGTGTGGTTTTCACGGCTTGTGGTTTCTGGGATCACTGACCGCATCCTGGTCTGGGGGCCACTGTCTGGGCCATTCCTGCGTCCTCCTGCTCGGCAGTTTGACGGGGGGCACATGCCTGGCATCTTGAGGGTCCCACTCGCCAGGTCACCTTGTCATCCTGACCAAGAAAAGGGCGGGAAGTAGAGAGGAGTGGGGCTGGGCTGTGCTGCCGCTGCGTGCTCACTCCCCTGTGACCGCACGCTGAGCCCACACCCAGTCCTCTGTTCTTCACCTTTCTCTGGCTCTGGGGCCCCAGACCCTCTGGGACCAGGGAGCTGTGCAGAGTGGGCACTGGGCTCCCTGCCCGGCCCCTCCCGAGCTCCTGCTGGAACCCAGTGCCAAGAGGGAGGATGTGGGTCTGTGGGGAGGTGGAGGACTGTGATAGGCAGGAGTCCTGGCTGCCCCTCACCCGAGAGGAAGGGCCCCCAAGAGCCATTAGAAAGCTTATGCTCTGGGTCCCGTAGGATTTTCTTTTCTAAGAGCCTACAGGGGCGTACTTGACATTGAATAAGCTACATGGCTTTCAAGTGTACAACTTGAGTAGCTTGACAGAGGATGTACCCGTGAAACCAGCGCCACAGTAGAGACAAGGAACAGATCTGTCACCCCCAGAAGCTTCCTGGTTGCAATCCCACCCCCATCTGGCCCCACTCGTTGTGTCCCCAGGCAATGTCTGCGCTTGTCTCTGTCACCACAGCTTGTTTTCCTAATATTTTTTATGAGTGAAATCATATCCTATCCACTCTCTGCTGCCTGTCTGCCTCCCCTTGGCAGACCTATTTTAAGGGTCATGATGTTGTACTGTGCACAGCGGTTCGTTTCCTTTCACTGCAGAGTCATACTCCGTGTGTGGATGGACCACAGCTGTGTATCCGTTCTGGTGCTGATGGACATTTAGGTTGCTTCCAACTGGGGCCACGACAAACCAGGCTGCTATGAACCTCTGTGCACAGGTCTTTGTGTAGATATATGGTTTCATTTCTCCTGGGTTAATATCCAGGCTTGGAAATTGTTGGATTGTACGGTAGGTATATTAGTCTGTTCTCACACTGCTCATAAAGACATACCCAAGACAGGGTAATTTATAAAGGAAAGAGGTTTAATGGACTCACAGTTCCCCATGGCTGGGGTGACCTCACAATCATGGCAGAAGGCAAAGGGGGAACAAAGTCACGTCTTGCCTGGCAGCGGGCAAGAGAGCGCGTGTGCAGGGAAACTCCCCTTTATAAAACCATCAGATCTCGTGAGACTTGTTCACCATCATGAGAACAGCACAAGAAAGACTCGCCCTCGTGATTCAATTACCTCCCACCATGTCCTTCCCACATGGGAATTATGGGAGCTACAATTTGAGATTTGGGTGGGGATACGGCCAAACCATATCAGCAGGTATGTTTTTAGCTTTTTGTGAAATTGCAAAGCAGTTTTCCAAAAAGGCTGCCCTGCTGCATCCAGCAGTGCAAGAAAGGCTGGTCTTCCACATCCTTGTCCGCACTGGGTATCGTCAGTCCTTTCTGGTTGTGCCATTTTCACAGGGGTGTGGTGACGTCTCATCATGTTTTGTTTCCATTTTCCTTATGACTAATTATGTGGAGCATCTTTTCATAGGCTTATTTGCTATATATCCATATATTTCTTCAGTGAAGCATCCTTTTACATTGTGTGCCTGTTTTCCTAATTCGAGGGTTAGTTTTGTTTTTACTGAGTTTGAAGAGTTCTCTCTGTGTTCTGAGTACTACCCCTTTATCAACTGTGATACATGAGAGCCTATTGCTGCTGTAAGATAATTACCACAAGCTTAGAGGCTTACAGTCACACGAAATTATTATTCTACAGTTGTGGAAGTTAGAAGCCTAAAATCAAGTTGTCGATAGGGCTGGGTTCCTTCTGGAGGCTTCTGGGGAGAATCTGCTTCATTGACTTTTCCAGCTTTTAGAGACTGCTGCATGATAACTCATGGCCCCTCCCTTCATCTGCAAAGAGTGTGACTCCAACCTTAGCTTCTGTCCTCATTGCCTCCTTTTCCTCCCTAACCCTAACTCTACTGTTCCTCATTTAGAAGGACCTTTGGGATTACATCAGACCCACTCAGAGAAGCCAAGATCATCTCCCCGGGTCACAACCCTTCATCTCATCTGCATTTTGCCATGTATGGTCGATGGGCTTTGGGGCCATTCTTCAGCCTGCAACATACGATTTGCAAATATATTCTCTGAGTCTGTGGCTAGGAAGAGTCAATGATGTTAAGCTGCCTATTCTCCTGAAATTGATCTGCAGATGCAATGCAGTCTAAATGAAAATCCCAGCAGCCCTGTTTTTGTACAAATCGAAGTTGATTCTTCAATTTGTACAAAAGTAGGGCTGCTGGGATTTTCATTTGAACTGTGGCTTTCTTTTTATTCCCTTAACACAGCCTTTCAGATGGCAGAACTTTTTTTTTTTTTTGAGATAGGGTCTTGCTCTGTCACCCAGGCTGGAGTGCTGTGGCTCAATCTTGGTTCACTGTAACCTCCACCTCCCAGGTTCAAGTGATGCTCATGCCTCAGCTTCCCAAGTAGCTGGCATTACAGGTGTATGCCACCACACTCAGTTAATTTTTTGTATTTTAAGTAGAGATGGGGTTTCACCATGTTGGCCAGGCTGGTCTCAAACTTCTGGCCTCAAGTGATCTGCCCACTTCGGCCTCCCAAAGTCCTGGGAGTACAGTCAGGAGCCACTGAGCCCAGCCCAAACAATAGAATATTTTAATTTTGATATAATCCATTAATCAATATTTTACTTTTGGAGATTATGCTTTTAGTATCCTTTCCAAGAAATCATTGCCTAATTCCAATGTTTTCTTCCGGAAGTTTTGTCTTTTCTATTTCCCACTGAGGGCTATGATCTATTTCAAATTCATTTTTCCACATAGTGTGAGGTAGGGATCAATGTTCTTTTTGTTATATATTCAATTAGTCCAGCACCACTTATTGAAAACTCTAGCTTTTCTCCACTACATTTCCTTTGTGCTTTTATCAAATATCAATTTCCACATCCATGTAGGTCTATTTCTAAAATCTCTATTCTGTTTCATTGTTCTATTTGTCTGCCTTTACATCCAAACAACCATTTTCTTGATAGTGTTGCTTTATAATAATTCTCAAAATTAGGTAGTATTGACCCCTCAAATAAATTTTTTTTAAAGATGTTTTGGTATTCTACATCCTGTGTTTTTCCATATAAATTTTACAATCAACTTCAGTTTGCATTTAAAAAGCTGCTGGAATTTTTATTTGGCCTGTGTTGCATCTGCAGATCAATATGGGGAGATTAGGCAGCTAAACATTATTGAATCTTCCTGTCCATGAACTAGGTATAATCTCTCATTTACTTAGATCTTTAATTTTTTCCAACAATATCTTGTAGTTTTCTGAATAGGTCTTACACATATTTCGTTGGATTTATCCATAAGTATTTTATATTTTCAATGCTATGGTAAATGGTGTTTTAATTAATTTCTTTTTTTTTTTTTTTTTTTTTTTTGAGATGGAGTCTAGCTCTGTCGCCCAGGCTGGAGTGCAGTGGCGCGATCTTGGCTCACTGCAAGCTCTGCCTCCCGGGTTTACGCCATTCTCCTGCCTCAGCCTCTCGAGTAACTGGGACTACAGGTGCCCGCCACCTCGCCCGGCTAGTTTTTGTATTTTTTTTCAGTAGAGACGGGGTTTCACTGTGTAGCTCAGGATGGTCTCGATCTCCTGACCTCATGATCCGCCCGTCTCGGCCTCCCAAAGTGCTGGGATTACAGGCTTGAGCCACCGCGCCCGGACTTAATTAATTTCTGATTATTCATTGGTGATTTGAAAAATACAATGGATTTTATATATTGAAGTTATATACTACAACCTTGCTAAACTCACTTTGTACTTCTAGTAGAGTTTTCACAGATTTGATCAGATTTTCCATAAAATCATGTCATGTGTTAAATAAAAAAAGACGGTTTACTTCTTCCTTTCCTAACATGCATGACTTTTTTTTCTTGCCAGTGACACTGACCTCTAGTACCTTGCTGAGGACCTCAGCACCTTGCTGAGTAGAAATGGTGGGAGTGGACGCCTTCTCTTGCTCTTGGTTGTTCTAATTGCATTCATTCAGTCTTGTACCATTCAACATGATGTGAACTGTAGGTTTTTTTGTGGATGCCCTTGAACAAGCTTCCTTCCATGGTAGACAGTCCCCAGGGCATCCCCCAGGATCCTTGCATCTCATTGCTCACAGCCATGTCTGGTCCCCACCGGCCCCCACCCTCCTTGAGTGTAGAGAGAATCTGTGATTTGCTTCTAACCAACAGAGTACGGCAAAGAGGAAGCTGTGCATGTGATTATGTGCACGTGATTATTGCATAAGGTGGTATCTCCCATCTTGCTGGTCTTGCTGGAGTCTCTCACTCCCTTGTTGGTATTGAGGGAGGAAGTGACCATTTGGGGAATCCCATGGGATTGTGGGTAGTCTTTAGGAATAAAGGGCATCTTCCATCCAAAAACCAGCAAGAAAATGGATCCCTCAATTCCTATTAATACAATGACAAGGGTTTGCAGTCTGCCCCTAAACTGAATGAGCTTAAAAACAGACCACTCCCTAGTTGAACCACAGATAAGACTATAGCCCTGTCTCATACCTCGATTGTTGCTTTTGAGACCTTAGCAGAGGATCCCACTAAACTGTGCATGGATTCCTGACCCACAAAAATTATGAGATAATAAACAGGCGTTCTTTTAAGCTGCTAAGATGTGGTAATTCTTTACACAATAATAGAAAACGAATACTTTCTATTCTTTATTTTTGGAGAGCCTTTTTTCATCTAGAATGGATGAAAATGTTCAAATCTTTTCCTGTTTCTTTTGAGATTATCATATATCATTTTTAATTTGGTAAGATAGAGAATTACATTGATTTTCAAGTGGTAAACAAACATCCTATTCCTGGGCGAAACCTCACTTGCTCATGATACATTATTTTCATAGACGGGTTCAGTTTGCTAAAATTTTGCTTATAATTGTGGTATCTATGTTCATGAGGGCTATCAGTCTATAGTTACTTTTTTCTTGCAATGATTTCTATCTACTTTTGCTATTGGAGAAATGCTGGCCTCATAGGATGAGTGATGAAGTAGTTGCAACTTTCTGATTTTCAGAAAGAATGTGGGAAGGATTGTTATTATCTCTTCCTTAAATATTTGGTAGATTTCATCATTCATGCTGTCTGGGCCTGGAGATTTTTTTGCTGGGCTCTCTATTCTGCAGACTCTCTATTTCTTCGTGGACTCTCTTGTTTGTTCCATTGGTCTGTATGTCTACCTTCACATCAGTACCACATTATCCTGATAAACTTCTTTATAATAAAAATAAAGGCTTAACAACAATTTCAGTTTATTTTATATGTATAGTTTTGTTTTGTTTTGTTTTGTTGAGATAGAGTTTCACTCTTGTCACTTGGGCTGGAGTGCAGTGGCGCGATCTTGGCTCACCACAACCTCCACCTCCTGGGTTCAAGCGATTCTCCTGCCTCAGCCTCCTGAGTAGCTGAGATTACAGGTGCCCACCACCACACAAGCTAATTTTTGTATTTTTAGTAGAGACAGGGTTTCGTCACGTTGGCCAGGCTGGTCTCAAACTCCTGACTTCAGGTGATCTACCCGCCTCGACCTCCCAAAGTGCTGGGATTACAGGCGTGAGCCACCGCCCCAGTTGTTCGACTTATGTATTTCTTGAGTGACTTTGGTGGTTCAAAGAAATTGTCCATTTCATTTCTGCTGTTGAATATATTGGTGCTAAAGTGTTTTAATATCCCCTTATATTCCTAATAATTGTAGAAGATGTAGTGAGGTCATTGATCTCTTCCTAATAGTGATATTTTGCATTCTCTCTCTTTTTTCTCTTTCCTTCAGTCTGACTAGAGGTTTATAAATTTTATTTACCTTCTCAAAGAATTGGCTTCAGGTTGTATTGATTTTCTGCTCTTTTTCATTATTATTCATTCTCTTCTTTCTACTTCAGATTTAATTTGCTCTTGTTTTCCTAGTCTTGAGATGCAAGCAGAGGCTGTTGACCTGAGGCCTTTCTTCCTTTTTAGTGGGCATTTTACACTGTAATTTGCCTCCCAAGGAGTGCAATGTTATCATTTGTGGGCAATTTTGAGTTCACCACAGACTTTTCAGGTCTTCCTTTGTTTTCTAAAACGAATTCAAATTTAATTATTTCCGTTTATTAAAAATCATACTCTAGGGCTGGGCACGGTGGCTCACACCTGTAATCCCAACACTTAGGGAGGCCGAGGTGGGTGGATCACCTGAGGTTGGGAGTTCGAGACCAGCCTGATCAACATGGAGAAACCTGGTCTCTATTAAAAATACAAAAAGTAGCCAGGCATGGTGGTGCATGCCTGTAATCCCAGCTACTCAGGAGGCTGAGGCAGGAGAATTGCTTGAACCTGGGAGGTGGAGGTTGTGGTGAGCCAAGATCACACCATTGCACTCCAGCCTGAGCAACAAGAGCGAAACTCCATTTCAAAAAAAAAAAAAAAAAAAAAATTGCACTTTAAAAGCTGCATTCTGCCTTCATTTTCAAAGTGTGACTTATAAATCTTATTATTCTATCTTTTTAATAACCACATATAAGGAACCTGTGAATAATTCTTGGTCCATTCCCTAACTTAGCTAACTAAACACCTTCAAACATTGTTACTGCATTTATACATTTAATATACCCACATTCATCCTTTAGTACCTTGTCTAACTTTAAAAAATCCTTCTGAATATGAACTGTTAGAAATGTAATCGTTTAAATTCACCATGTGATAAACTCAGAGTTCCAATAAACTGATTCAGTAGTTTATATGAATTCAGTAAGGTTTCTGCATAAATGTACTCTGCCAAATCAATTACTCAAGTGGCCATTTCCTGTTGAAGTTACCCTGCACCCACTCCAATAGGCCAAATTCTCTTGATTATTACAAGTACTTTAAACAGCATATTTTTTAGATTTTTGAACACTAAAATATTAATATAATGTCTTTGAGCTTTTAAAGCCTTCTAGGCTTAATTATAAGTCATCCAGGCTTGAAAGATGCTTCTATTAAGAAGGACAAGTAGCATGCAGTAAAGGAACTTGCCTAAGGACCTGAAATTTTGGCTGCTGGGGTTTCACTGGGCAGCTCCAGGGACCTGGCTCCTCTGCAGGTGACTTCAGGACTTTGAGGAAGACGCTTCCAAGCCATCTTCCTAGGTTCCATATCTGCACCGCCATGGAGCCTATGTCTTCCCCAGGTTCATCCCTGGACCTCATCTGTATCTGGCACAGCCTTAAGTCTTGAGAGGTCTGTCCTAAACACCATGGAACCGGAGGCGGGAGTCTTAACTAGTCATAATCTCAGGACCACACATCTCCATGGGCATTGAAGGAATATCCGACGGGATTTTGTTTCTTGCGTGACTTTGCTGGGCTGGGGTCACAGTTACAAATCCTTCTACTGATCTTGCTAAGGAAGGAGGCACCCCGGCATCCCGATGGTGGCAGATAGCAGGGTGCGGTGGTGGTAGTGGGAGGTGCAGTGCCGCTTCTGTCTCTGGGGGCTTTAAGTATACGGCCTCTGGGGCCCCACCTGCTACTGTCTCTAACCTGGCTCAGTACCAGGTGAGACTGCACCTTCAGGCCAGCTCTTCTCCAAAAGGCAAATACAACCACTGACGTCCACAGCCATCCTACAGGCGGGATGCCTGGCCTCAGAGCTCAGGCGGTTCCCTGGGCCCTAGGAGTGAAATTCACCTCCTCTTATCCTCCCTACAGGCTAAGCCCCTGCGTTCACCCTCAAGGTCTTCCCCTCAGATGTGCACGTGGGTCATAGTCCGCCAGGCTCCCCACGCTTCTGTCCTTTCCCTCCTGTGTGTGTGCCACTGTGCTCTACATACTGCCCCAGGAAATGCTGAACACACGCGCATTTTCCTCTCCTTTTCACCCTGGCAGCCTGCCTGGACCTCATAGTGGCAGTTTCCAAGCCTCCTGAGGAACGTCCCAAGTCTGCTCATGGCGTGGTGAGGGTTACTATGTAAGGCCCACACCAGTGGCCCATGACCAGCTCCGGCCACGGGGACTCTAGGTATTCGGATAAGGGAGAGAGACCTCTTTGAAGCAGAACGTCTTTAGCAAACCCTTCCTTGTTCCCCGTTCTCAGCTCATGGTGTCATCTGCTCACCGCCGAACAAAGGTGGGAGGATGGGCCTGGGCTTTGCGCAAGGCCACAAGCGAGTCAGCCTGTTCCCCGGAAGGAGACCGTCCCCCTGCAGGGATGAGAGTCGCCATGGTATCCCCAAGGGGCGGGCGGCGGGGGGAAGGGAGCAGCCCTGGAGATGATCTCGCACCTCCTGCTGACGTCACCAAGCCCACGGAGAGGAAGCGGCTGTCACTCGGAAGATGAGAAATTGGATTCTGAGGGAGGCTGGCTCCTCCAGCCCTATAAGAGCTCAGGGACCTCTTGAAGCAAAGACCAGAAGAGATGGAGCTGGACAGAGCTGTGAGGGTCCTGGGCCCTGCCACCCTGCTGCTCACTTTCCTGGGCTTGGCCTGGGCTGTCCAGGCGGCAGACACCTGTCCAGGTAAGGGCACTCCAGGGCCTCTTTTTGGAAACTTCTCATCCCTGAAAGCTGGTGGCTTCGTGATTGGTGGCTTCCTGGCTTCCAGGCCTTGCACCAGGCCACGTGGTGCATCGTCTAGCAAAACAGCAGCTCTGCACACCTCATCTTATGTGAACAAATGCAGAGGCCCTGAATGGATGTGGCATCTGAGACGGGGCTTCTTCTGCTTGCCCTCCCATAATGGAAACCGAGGCAGGTTTCCAACCTCCCTGGGCCATACGTCCTCCTCTAAGAGTAAAAAGCGCAGTCATGGTGTGTGGGGAGGTGGGGCTTGTGATGCCAGCTGGACAGACACCAGTCAGATATTCTGCCATGATCACCATCACGGAGAGACAGGGTGTCAAGCGGGGATGAGCAATCAGCACTGTGAGACCTTTCCGTCCAGCACCTGCTGGGCTCTGGAGATGGCATTTCCCATGGTGTCCCTGATGTGGCACAATAAGGGTGACATGGTCCCCACGAGTTCTGGACCTCCTTCGGGGCTCCCAAGAGGACACTCGGGTGCCAAACCATGGGCTTCAACGCATGGGAGGGCAGGTTGAAAATGCAGGTTCTGGAGTCAGGTCCTGACTTCATCCACCTGAGGCTGGGATGGAGGGTCAGGAATTGGGATGCTCCTGATGCTTGCAGAGATCCGTGTCGGGATTTCTGGAATGCACGTGAGACACAGAGATCTGGGGTGTGCTGTGGCTGACATCACATTCAAGAAGCCATCGGTGGAGTGAAGTGTGACACAGGCCAGCAACAGCAGAGATTCGCTTGGAAACTCCTAGTGGCTCGCTGTGGAGTGGTGGGGTTAGGGTGGCGTTATTGTCTTCCTTAAACACTTCTAGAGTTTCTAAATGACCAAATAATAGCACGTGTTATTTTCATAACACACTAACTTGAATTTGAGCTATCTAATTAAAAACAACAAAGCTGCATTCCAGTTCTAGTTTTGCACCAACTTTCTGTGTCCTTGAAGGACACCTCCCTGTGTGGAGGAACAAGGTGGACCCACAGGAGCCCATTCATTCTCAGATCTGTTCCAAAATCAGGCATGGGAGTCGCGATGGTAGCCCTCTCTCCCTGTCCTTCTCACCCGATATTGATTATAGAACAGACGAGATTAGGATGCTATCCTAAACGGTAGGAGCTGAAATGAACCTGCACCTCTAGGTAGGTAAGGAGACGGAGACTCAGAGGGGTTAAGAGACTTGTTTCAGGACACATAGTACTGAGGAAGTAAGGTTTGCCTTTGGGCAGGGTAGCCTCCAAGGCCAGGGTTCTGTCCCAAATCACCTTCCTGCCTGACCAGTGCCCAAGAGGTGAGGACAGACCAAGTAGCCACCAGGGCAGGAAAACCTCCCTTCCAGGTGACCCTCCAGCTGAGGGAGGTGGCTGTGGCTATAGCCATCTGCCGAGTCCTGATGTCACCAAGGTGGCAGGTGCCTTTCAGTTGAGTGGTGTGTCTGTGGCTCAGTGGAGTCTTCAGGCCCAGGTGACACTAAGGGGCCACCTGTGTTTTTTGCAGAGGTGAAGGTGGTGGGCCTGGAGGGCTCTGACAAGCTCACCATTCTCCGAGGCTGCCCGGGGCTGCCCGGGGCCCCTGGGCCCAAGGGAGAGGCAGGCACCAATGGAAAGAGAGGTAGGTGCGGGCTGGATCAGGAGGCCAGGCATGGCGGGGGGCACTGGCTCTTGCTGTTTTTGAAATTAGATGCTGAGTTGGGCAACACCCCTTCTTACCCCCCGCTTAGTGGTTCCTGGATCGAGAGCCTGGGTCGGGTCCCTGCTATAGCCAGGAGCAGAGCTGACTTCTAGGGCCCAACAAGATTCTGAAATGGAGGGAGTGCCTTTCTTAACTATTTCATGAGCTCACATTTGGACACGCTTTTGTAGCTCTGTCTCCTAGTCCTTGATCCAATTCCAGCTTTGCTTGGCCACCGGCACGACTTCTAAGTTCTACTTCCTTCCGCCTTCCCACCTCAACATGGAGGCCATGACACTCTTCTCCACCTGTCTCAGATGAAGAAACTGGGGCTCAAAGAGTCCAGGGATTTCCCTCTGTTCTCACACTTGGAAGGAAAAGAGCTGAGATTCCACCCATGGTTTCCGGATTTCCAGCTCCCGGCCCCTGAGTGAACAGGAGAGCCCCGTGAGGCCTGGGTCCTGGGTCTAGAACCTTCTGGTGCAGGATGGGCAAGCCCGGGTGGGGCCACAGTCACATCGCAGCACGAGCAGGGTCATGGTCATGATTGGAGATGACAGCCGCCAGCTCCAGGGTGGGCCCTCTGATCCTGGGCCGGGGAGTTTTGCTCAAGGCAGTGTCTTTGGAAATTGCAGGAGAACGCGGCCACCCTGGACCTCCTGGGAAGGCAGGACCACCTGGGTCCAAGGGTAAGGAGGGGACAAGAGTGAGGAGGGGCTTTGAGGCCCTTCCAGACCCAGTTGCAGAGGAATGTGGGCGGGTCTTCTGGGGCTGCCATGCTGTCTTCCGGCGGGAGTCCATGCCTGCCCAGGCAGCGCTCCTGGGGCTCAGTCCAGGGCAGGGGTCTCAGTGTGAGAGCTGGTTCTCGATGTGTGTTTGGGGGTCTCAGTTTGGGGGAGTGGGGTCCTCAGTGTGGGAACTGGTTATCAATGTGTGTGTGGGGTCTCAATTTGGGGGAGTGGGGTCATCAGTGTGGGAGCTGGTTCTCAATGTATGTGGGGGGTCTCAGTTTGGGGGAGTGGGGTCCTCAGTGTGGGAGCTGGGTTCTCAATGTGTGTGTTGGGGGGTCTCAGTTTGGGGGAGTGGGGTCCTTAGTGTGGGAGCTGGTTCTCAATGTATGTGGGGGACCTCAGTTTGGGGAAGTGGGGTCCTCAGTGTGGGAGCTGGGTTCTCAGTGTCGGAAGAGGGGTTGTTGGTGGTGTAGGGAGAGGTTCTTGGGGTGTGTGTTGGGGGAGGGGTTCCCAGTGGGCAGGTTGTGGGGAGGTGTTATCAGCATGGAGGGAGGAGCTGTCAGTATGGGGGAGAGATTCTGGGATGGGGGAGAGGTTCTGATTATTGGGGGAGGGACTTGTAGTGTGGGGAGGGGCTCTTAGTCGGGGGCAGTCTGTATGGGGGAAGAGGTTCTCAGGTAGGGGAAGGTTTTCAATGCAGGAGCATCTGCCCTGAGGGTGGGTCTGAGGCCAAATCCTGCTCCTCTAAGGTGGAAATGGTTTTGGGAGGGCAGGGTGGGAGTGTCTGCTCATTCCTCTAAGCCCCACTCAGTCCAGGCTTCTGTCCCCTGAGTACCAGGCCCTGTCTTGTCCCCTCCTCCTGACTCTGCTCGAAAACCAGGATCAGCCCCAGATGGCTTGGAGAACCATGCCAACAAGCTCCAAATACAGAATTACTAGAAATTCTCTGCTTTAAAACAAAGAATTTTCTGATATATTTTCTTGAGGAATATTTTGAAGAATCAGAGACATATGCAGTAGGAAATTGAAGCTCCCTTTACTCACTCACCTTTACCCACTCACCTTTACCCGCAGACCTACTCAGAATAAGACCGCCCTACACTCACCAAACCCCAGGCTCAGTCATGGGTTGCGTCTAAACGTAAAACATGCAGGGTTGGTGCCCAGACCCCAAACAACCCTACTGCCATCATATTGCCGTGTCCACCAAGATGGGCTGTTTGCAGGCCTTGGGACCTCAGGAGAACGCTGAAGATCCAGGCTTCCCCTATTTGGCATGTGGAGGCCTTAGCAGTCTCTGGGACCGTGGCCTCTCCTTCCCCAGGGACCTCTGAAAGGGGGTGCATGTGGTGGAGGGGTCAGTGTAGGCAACCCTCGAGGGAAAGAAAACAGAAGCAGGGTCAGGGACTCCTTGACTGGACCCATACCATCTCCTCCTGGGGAGGCCCAGAAAATGGTCTCCACTTTCTATGCAGTGTCCGTGGACCCGTGGGGGCTGAAGGGCTCTGATTTCCAAACTGTGACACGTGTGTCCTCTCTCATCCATGAACAGGAGCACCTGGGGAGCCCCAGCCATGCCTGACAGGTGACTGGCCATCCCCACTTTCCCCCACGGCTTGTGGCTGTTCTTGTCTGGAAGTTCAGGGTCATACGACGCCATTGCCGGAATGAAGTGACAAATAGGAACCAAAGAAAATGGTTGCTTGCCCGTTTCCTTGTCCTCTCAGTATTCAAGGAAGTGACAAATATTGTCCAGACAACTTACATACATTCCATGGCAATTTTCTCCTATCTTCTAATCTATCCCAGAAGGCCGGGTGCCCAGGAGCCAAAGGTGGGGGCGACACTGGGAGGTGGGTGGGTCAGGCTGACTGGGTGTGGCCATCACAGCTGCGTGGCCCTGGGGGCCGTGTGTCTGTCTAGGCCTCAGAGTCCTGCTCGGTTCATACAGACGCCTATGGCCCTGTTCCTCCCTCCTGGGCCTCCTTCCCATTGTCCCTGCCCTGCCCAAGGCCCCTGTCCTGCAGCCACTCCCTGGGTTCTCTTCTCAGGCCCACGCACCTGCAAGGACCTGCTAGACCGAGGGCACTTCCTGAGCGGCTGGCACACCATCTACCTGCCTGACTGCCGGCCCCTCACTGTGCTCTGTGACATGGACACGGACGGAGGGGGCTGGACTGTGAGTGTGGGGCTAAGGGGCCCTGGGCAGAGGCGGTCAGCCTGGGAGACCCGGAGTCCAGGCTGCACACCTGGCCGGAGAACACACTCTGGAATTCTCTATTCCCCTGGTCGGGGACAGAGATGATGGGGGAGGTGACCCGTGGGTAAAAGTCCAGGCCGTGGGGGAGGCTGGGAGGGGCTTGGTGCTCTCCTGCTGTGTGGCTTGGGGCTTGTTGCCTCCCCTCTCTGAGCCCCCATTTCCTCCTTCATCCCGTGGGGTCTGTGAGGAGACCAGGTGGGCGTGCTGGGGACCCCCAGTCTGCGATGCTCTGCCAACTACAAATGCTGCTCCTCTGGAGGGCGGGTCCCCCGTGCTGTGGGACGTCTGCCTGCCCCCCACCGGCTCCTGTCCCCTCCTGTCCCCTGGCTCCTCCACAGGTTTTCCAGCGGAGGGTGGACGGCTCCGTGGACTTCTACCGAGACTGGGTCGCATACAAGCAGGGCTTCGGCAGTCGGCTGGGGGAGTTCTGGCTGGGGAACGACAACATCCACGCCCTGACCGCCCGGGGTAGGGCCGCTGCTGGGGCTCGGGGGTCAGGGGGCCCTGAATGGGGGTGCCCCTGCCCCTTAGGCCTGGGCTGCCTGGAACATAAGCGCCTCTTAGCCCACAGGGGATCGGGCCCTGAGCACACTCAGGGTGGCACTGGGACCTCCGAGGGCTGCGTCCCCTGCCGCAGGCTCTGGCAACATCAGGACAGGAGAGGGTTAGAGCTCTGGGCTGAAGGCCTCTTCAGGTCTTGGTTCCATTGGCATCTCAGATCCTGAGAGTGGGAAAGAAGGACACAGTGGCCCCATAGTGGAGTTTGGGCCCAACCCCAACTCTGCCTCTAATCCGCTAGGATTTGGGAGTCAAGAGTCTCGCCCTGTTGCTCAGCTCACCCTGCCGAGTCAGAGCTACACAGGCCCCGGGGAAGCTGCGGTGCTCTATGCCCTCTGCTCCCATGGAGTCCAGACCTCCTTCCAGGCTCTGCCCCAGATCCCCAGTCCCATGTCTAAAGGTAGAGGGCCCTTCCGCTGGGACCCTGAAAACTTCCTCTAACAGGAACCAGCGAGCTCCGTGTAGACCTGGTGGACTTTGAGGACAACCACCAGTTTGCTAAGTACAGATCGTTCAAGGTGGCCGACGAGGAGGAGAAGTACAATCTGGTGCTGGGGGCCTTTGTGGAGGGCAGTGCGGGTGAGTGTCTGCTTGGGGTTGTGCGGCCTGGGCTTCTGAGGGGGGTTTGGGAAGTGGAGAGAACGTGCTCAGTGTCCTGGCCGCCTTATGGAAGAGGCCTCACCTCTCTGAGCCGGTTTGTCCATCTCTACATGCAGACACTAACGTCTGCGCTCTGCGTAGCATGGGGGTCACGGGACACATGAGCGCATGACTGCAGAAACCCCAGCAAGGACATCCGGTAGGAAGGAAGTCTCTGCAGAGCAGGGACCTATGCACACTGACAGCAGCTGATATCTCTGTGGGGCGTGGCTGGAAGGGGTCTGCCATGGTGGAATCTGGAGTAGAGAATGATGATCCTGACCCCTGCCTCCTGTTCTTCTGTGAAATAAAATAGTACACATTCGGTGGCAGGGCTAGACCTAAAGACAAATTGCCAAGACCACTGCCAACAGCAGGGTAGTATTCACTGGAGTCATGGATTGCACTTCTTGGATTGTGCAGTGCACAACCTGCTTAACCATACATGGAGGACACACCAGGCCAGGCCTCAGGTATAAAGACTTATACTGCCTATAATGATGTTACTGCCTGTAATGATGCTCACATTTCCTCCTGCACAGGTGATTCCCTGACGTCCCACAACAACAACTCCTTCTCCACCAAAGACCAGGACAATGACCTTAACACCGGAAATTGTGCTGTGATGTATCAGGGAGCTTGGTGGTACAGAACCTGCCATGTGTCAAACCTGAATGGTCGCTACCTCAGGGGGGCTCATGACAGCTTTGCAAATGGCATCAACTGGAAGTCGGGGAAAGGATACAATTACAGCTACAAGGTGTCAGAGATGAAGGTGCGACCTGCCTAGCCCGGGCCGGCCTCAGGGTCAGGACGCCTCCACACATAGTTGGTGGGGGGTAGGGTTGGGAGCTTGGCCCTAGGGTTTGTAAAAGAAACACGTGTCATGATTCTAAATTGCATTTGTCTTGCTGTGCGGAAGAGGTTCAAATCTTGCTCTGTTTCCACAATCAGCCCTTCCAGATTTGTCACATTAACTCACCTCAAACCTCTGTCTTTCCTTGGCAACGAGTAAGAATGTGTTTCTGACCATGCCAGCAGGAACCTTCCTTAAGAACAAATACAAGACTTTGACGCTGTGATGAGCTCAGAGTGCAGCTGTGCTCGGGTCCCTGGGCAGGCTAAATGCCTTCCTGGGGCTCGACCATCTGGGCTTCTCTGTTAGCTGGATGGTGGGGAAGTGAGAAGGCGCATTGGAGAGGAAGTTTCTCCTGCACTCAGAGATGCTGTTGCCTGTCCAAGGCCCCCAGCCTCCCAGCCGCAGCTCTGCCCACTCACCCCCGTCACCCAGGCTTCCTGCCGCCCGCTCCATTGGGTATTCGTGGGACCTGCTCGCTACTTCCTCACAAGCCAAAGCAAGAGTGGCTTGTGTGCCTGTGACTCCTTCATCAAAACGGAGAGAGTGGTTACATAAGGCAGGTGCGAGGGACCCAAACACTCCTGAGGGGGTTAGAACCCTCCTTTTGGCCATGAGTGTCCAGCCCAAAGCTGCCCTGCAGCTAAGTCCAGTGCAGTTAGAATCAGAAAGCCAAGGCCCCTTCCGCCCGCAAGCCTCCTGTAAGACAGCAAAGTGTATTAGCGCAGGAGCTTGTGTCTGCTGAGGACGGCACCTGGCCTCTCCTCTCGCCACCTCCTGGTCCTCCTGAGGACCCATCCCCTGTCCCCAGTCCCCGGCCAGCTCAGCCTGATGAGGCTTTCGGAGGCTCCGCACCCCAGCGTCGACCAGTGCTGACCCTTGTATGGCTGTTTGGGTCCCTGGTCCCTCTCATAACAGCCCTGCCCTTGTCCTCTACCCTCTACTCAGAGAGGATCCAGAAGGGTCCAAGGAGGCCATGATCCCTGAGCTTTTTAATGTGGGCCCCCTCCTTCCCCTACAAGGGTCCCTCCTGGGTCTTAGCTGGTCTAAGCTCCATGCAAGTCATGGGGAGGGCTGAGTGTCTGGGACTTCTAGGGGGATGTGCACCGTTTCCTCTGAGTTCCTGGAGGGTGTGCACCATGAAGATCAGGGCGCAGCTCCGGCCTCACCCTCCGTGAGCCATCCCCACCTTCCCTCCTCACTCTGGGTTCAAGGCCTGGGATGAGCCAGGACAGAGGGAAGCAGGGACAGCCCTGGGCATGGCCCTTCCTTCCTGGGCCCACAGGAGGGTGCCGCATCACCCACCCAGGGGGCTGACCCGTCCTCAGGACAGAAACTAGCAAGCTGTCAAACCTGAGGGTTTATAACTAAATGATGGGGTGCTGCCCCAGGAAATTACACCCAGACATCTCTTTTCTCATAGACCTGGGTCCCTAGCTTTTAGACAGGATGGCACATCATTGACAGGTACTGACTTTACATACATTGCAGCCTCACACTTCAGCCATTCACTGCCAGGCAGTCTTCTAGGGCAGCAAAGAGCTCAGCCACACACCCCGGGCCACAGTCAGGATGAGACCTCCCCTCAGAGAGGGGGACTCCCCTCAGCGCCGTCCACCCCCCATTCTGGGCATTTCAATCTCCAGTAGGAGACTGGAATGAGGAAAACATGCACCTCACTCAACTGTAAAGGGAGGAACTGGGAATTCCTCTCAAATCTTGGCCCTCGAGTTCTAGAAACAGGGTCCTCTCTGGAATCTATGATGGCATTATTCTGAAAGGCAAAAATAAAGCTATGAAATAAAGAAATATGTTTAGCCTGACACGCCAGAGATTTTTTAAAATACTGTTTTTAAAATTTTCTTAATTGAGAGATGAGCTAAAAAGTAACTTTTTCTAAATATTTAATGTAGCTTTGCTATACTTTATAAGTACTCTCAAACTTTGGGGTTTTGTTGGGATAAGAAAAAGTACTTGTAAAAATGCAGTCAGTATGTCAGGGGGCTTGTGTGGTTAACACAGCACAGAGAGGTCATGGAGGCGTGTGTAATTAACCTAATGTGACATAAACGTATTTGCATGACACGTGCATCCCATGTGTATATGTGTGTATGCGTGTACCTGCGGGGCCTCTGGGAGGTGTAACTGAGGCGGGCGTCGGAAGGGCTCTGTAGGACCAGTTGGCACTGGGAAGGTGCCTGGAGCTGCAGGTGCCTGCTTCTCCCATCTCCCGAGAGACGTGGCTCCTGCATGCCACCAGCGCTGCCTCGGGGTGTCTGGCTCCCTCCAGAGCAGGGGGCTGAGCCAGGTTGGGGCCTGAGCCAAGGTCAAGAGTGTCCCCAGGGCTGGGCTGTCCCTGTCCCTCTGCTGGGGACCGCCACCTCCCTTCCTGATTTTCAGAGGTCTCAGGCCTCTGCTGTCGGGAGGGCTGGAAGAAGGGACAGCACCTGGCAGCGGGCCTGTGCCCACTAGACTCTAGATTCTTACCTATAACTGTGGTTTCTGTGGTCAGGCTGGGGGTGACACAGGCGTTCGAGCCAGACTCCATCTTGAATAGGGGCTGAGTGAAATGAGGCTGAGACCTGCTGGGCTGCAGTCCTAGGAGGTTAGGCATTCTTAGTCACAGGAGGCTGGCAGGATGGGTATCACAAGATACAGGTCATAAAGACCCTGTTGATAAAACAGGATGCGGGAAAGAAGACGACCAAATCCTACCAAAACCAAGATGGTGACAAAAGTGACCTTTGGTCGTCCTCACTGCTCACCATATGCTAATTATAATGCATTCGCATGTTGAAAGACACTCCCATGACAGTTTACAAACACCACGGCAACTTCCAGAACTTACCATGTATAGTCTAAAAAAGGGAGGGACCCTCGGTTCCCTGCCCCTTTCTTGGAAAACTCATGAAAGAGCCACCCCTTGTTTAGTATGTAATCAAGAAACAACTATAAAAATAGCCAGTTAGCAGTCCTCAGCGCCTCTCTGCTTATGGTGTAGCCGTTCTTTTGTTTCTTTACTTCTCTAATAAACTTGCTTTTACTTTATGAACTTGCCCCAAATTCTTCCTTGTGGGAGGTCCAAGAACCCTCTCTTGGGGTCTGGATGAGGATGCTTGTTTTCCCCAAAGCTGTGAAGCCTTGCTTTGTCTGGAGTAACTGACATTGAAACCGCCACCGTAAATTATGAGACAATGAAAGAGATCTGACTTAACCAACTCCATCTTGCTTCTAACCTCCAAGCTGTCCTTGTTCATTCCTAGGCATAGGCTGAACTAACTTTGTGAAGAACTTAGTTTATAGTTCAAAACAAAGATGGTAATAGCCCTTTCTCAAAACCTCCTTCTTGCCTGGGGACTAGACTGCTTTTGTAGGCGTCATGCAGCTAGAGGCTACAAGATTCTGACCCTCCCTAAACTGCTCCTAAAGTCAGTGCTTGAGGTATTTTGCAGACCCCTGCAGGATCAGCTGGCACCACCCAGATCCATCAACTGGCTCATCTGATCTTGTGGCCCCACCCAGGATCTGACTCAGTGCAAGAATTCAGTGGACTCCCTATGATTTCATCTCTGACCAATCAGAAACCCCAGCTCATTGGCTTCCCCCTAACCCTGACCAATCAGCACTCCTGGCTCAATGGCTTCCCCCCAACCCTGGCCCCCAATCAGCACTCCTGGCTCATTGGCTTTCTCTCCACCTACCAAGTAGTCCTTAAAAACTCTGATCCCTGAATGCTCGGGGAGACTGATTCGGTAATAATGAAACTCTAGTCCAGTATCCTGCACGGCCGCTCTGCGTGAATTACGCTTTCTCTATTGCAATTCCCCTGCCTTGATAAATTGGCTCTGTCTGGGCAGCAGGCAAGGCGAACCCACTGGGTGATTGCAACATCAGGAAGGCCCCGTCCTTAAGATTAGAAAGGAACCCGCCCTGCAGGGCTGGAAGCCCCTGTATCAGGAAGGTGAAGAGGTGTGCCCAGAAAGCTCCTCTGCAGGAGAGAGGGTCATTTAACACATCCAGGTCCAGGGTAGTCCTCCACCTCCGAGGACTCTCTCCATGAAGGTGTGATGCCCTCTGGGAATGGGAGCACACCCTGACCCTTCCCTGGGATCCTCATTCTCCATGCTGCCCCTGCTACACCTGCTCCAGACCTCACTGTCACTCACCTTCCCTTCTCCAGAATCTGTGGTTTCTGGTTTTGTCTTCCCTGTGCTCTGCCTCCTGAGCGGCAGTGGGTGCTCTGTGGAACCCTAGGACACTTCCATCCTGCACCCAGAGACTTTCAGCCCTCGGTCAATGGATTTGCTGCAGCCTGACCCCCACCTCGCTTCCTGTCCAGTCTTCGGGAGGAATCGACCAAGTCTGGGGCTTTGTGAGGCCTCCTGGCCTTGGTGCTGGTGGCTCTGCCCGGTGCCCTTTGGTCCCCGGTCCTGTTCAGCTGCTAGTACATATTTATGGAGACATTGGCCACATGGCATTATGTATGGTTTGCGCTTCCAGGCAGGGTCTCAGAGTAGAACTTGCCTCATTCAAAAGCAAAATCTCTCCATTTCAGCTGGCAAAGTGCAGCGGCATTTCGCCCTCACAGACCTGGGCTGTGTGGCCTTGATCAGTGACCTGACCTCTCTGAATCTTCCTTCTCGCGTGACATGGGATGACAGGGTGGATTTGAAGGACCCGGGGAGTAAGAAGAATGTGCTCGCACACCGGGTTTGGAATGTGCACAGCATCACCCACCTGGCCCAGCTGCCAGTCCTCCTCCCTCCTCCTACGGCACTACCTGCCCAGCTGACAGCCCTTGCCCATAAGGCCTCCCCTGGACGCAGGAGCCCTTGGCTATAGGTCTCTGTTGTGGGCTCCAGCTCTGCCTGGCCTGCCCCCAACACCTGCTGTCACCTGCCTGTCTCCTTGGGCTGAGACCAGGCTGTTCTATTGAGGGTGTTGGGAGCTGTGCCCTGGCATAGGAGTGGCGGGCAGGGATTGACTCCGTTGTGTATCCAGACCTGGGAGAGGAGGACGGAGCCACCTGACGTGGGCCAGGCTCCAGCAAAGGCCTCCCTCCCTGCTGCCCACACTAGCCAGGGTGGGCTCCCTGAGGTCAGAGCAGAGGCCAGGCTGCCTGCCTTTATTGCCTTCAGAATCTGCTTGAGGGAGAACTGTCTCTCTTCTTCTCTCTTTCCTGGCCTGAGGGACGCTGTCTTCCTCCAATAAGCTGATTGTTGGGAGCTGTGACTGACAGGCACCCAAACCCTGAAACCAGGTGGTTTTTATTTTTTTTGAGGCAGAGTCTCGCTCTGTCGCCCGGACTGGAGTGCAGTGGCCGGATATCAGCTCACTGCAAGCTCCGCCTCCCGGGTTCACGCCATTCTCCTGCCTCAGCCTCCGGAGTAGCTGGGACTACAGGTGCCCGCCACCTCGCCCGGCTAGTTTTTCTATTTTTAGTAGAGACGGGGTTTCACCGTGTTAGCCAGGATGGTCTCGATCTCCTGACCTCATGATCCGCCCGTCTCGGCCTCCCAAAGTGCTGGGATTACAGGCTTGAGCCACCGCGCCCGGCTGAAACCAGGTGGTTCTTGCTTCCATTGACCTGAACCCCCGTGTCCCCTGCCCTTTCCCTTCTCTTCACCATAGGTTTCTGAGTTCTTCCAATGCCTCCATGCCTTAAGTGCAATTTATAAAAAAAGAACCGGGAAAGGGCCATCTTGTGGATTCCAGGAAAGGGCCATCTTGTGGATTCCAGGCTCAACTGGCTCTAGGCAGAGCGTGATGTTGCTCACCAAAGGTGGGATGTGATTTTAGGCTGCATTCACAAAGGCCTGACATCTAGAACAAGGAAGATGCCATACTCACTTCTACATAGATCACTCCACACCTGTGCCCTGGGTTCTGAGTTTTGCACTTTACAGCAACCTAGATGGAAACACTGCTGGGGAACGAGAGTGGAGAGCTGGAAACAGCATTCTGGGAAGTGGCCAAAGGCAAAGCAGAGAGTAACAGGCAGAAAACATGGCCTGCTGCAGAGCATGAACTGTGCATTGTGGGACGTGACCCCACACTAGGAGGACATCACTGTTCCAGTCTCCTGGGCACTGAGGGCCCCTCCCATCTCTTTGTCCCCAGCCTTTCTGGGTGTCTGTTCTTGTCCCTTTATTCCTCTGCATCCTAGGCTTCTTTCCTCTCGCAGTAGCCCGTAGTCAGAAAGAGTGGGGTGGCCAACTTGTCCCAGTGAGCCTGGCCCTACCCAGTTCTGGCACTGAGCATACCATCTCCTGGAAAAGCCCTAGCCACCAGGATGGCCGGTTATCCTAAGAGGAGTCTCAGGGACCCCAGTCAGATGCAACAGGTGAAAAATCCCCAAAACCCTGGATGTCCTATCCTCAAGGTCAAGGAAGACACAGAGTTCAGGACACCTGCCCGACTGACCTTCACCTTCTCTTTTCTTCACCAGAATGACACTAATCACTTAGTGAAGAAAGACTAAGCCAAGCCCTTCTCCCACTACCCCCATGGAACATCTGCTAGGTGCCCAGCCCTGTCTGGAGTACAGGGCAGTGAATTCCTGCTCTGAAGGAGGCTGTCCTCTCACCAGCAGCATGAGACCTTTTCCAATAGCATCAGACAAACGGCCTAAATGGAAGACTCAAAGCAGTGGCTCCAGTGAGTCCTGTCCTGTTTCTTTCTTCCAGGCTCAGCCTGAAGTTCTCCTGAATCCTTAGAGGAGCCAGAACTTCCCAGTTACTTTCTCACTGCCTGTCTGACCTGAGAGACAGAGAGTTAGGAGGCAGGACGTGACTCTGGAGGCAGGGACTTGGACACAGGATCAGATTGAGGACTAGCTAAAACAGGGCCGAGGTGAAAGCAGCTTTCCATAAGACACACCCACCAGTGTGCCACGTCAGTTTACCATTGCCGCAGCAACACCGAGAAGTTACCACCCCTTTCCACGGCAATGACTTGATGACCCAGAAGTTACCATCCTTTTCCTAGAAACTTCTGTATAAACCACCCTTAATTTGCATATAGGTAAAAGTGGGTATAAGTGTGTCTGCAGAACTGTCTCTGAGCTGCTGTTCTGAGCACACTGCCTATGGGGAGCCCTACTCTGCAAGGAGAATACCTCGGTTAATGCCATACATGGCCCCTTCAATAGAAGTTGCTGTTTGATGCCACGAGCCTACCCTTGAATTCTTTCCTGGGCTAAGCCCCAATTTGGGGCTCACCTGCCCTGCATCAGATGGAGGTCCAAATTTAAGTGCAAATACAGACAGTTCACATTCCAATCCATACACAAATGGCAAACCCATGGGGAAGACGGCTGCATCGTTACTGTACGTCCTCCCATCACTCCAGGAGAATTTCTCATTATTGTTGCTTATAAAAGGCATTTTATAAGCCTTTTGTGGCATTGAGACAGAGATGATGTTATATGTTCACCAAACCTGTTTTTCTCCCTCCTGAGGGTATAAGAAGGCTGCTTTTCTAAACCTATCTTGCAGTTAGATGAGACTATATGATGGAGATTTAGTCAATGGGATGTTCACAGAGATTATGCAGACCCCTTTCTAAATTGGCCCCCCAAACCTTCAGTCCCGTGTCCTGGTGGGGAACCCCAAAACCCTCTGTAAACCTGCATTGCACCACATGGGCCCTGTATTGCAGCACAAGGGGAAATGATGGCACTGTGATCCTGAGGGGTTCTTTGTTATAGCAGCTATTGGTACTTATATTGACTCATGCAGAGGTTGGTACTGGAAGTGCAAGAGTGTGGCAACAAACACCTAAAATCCAAGGCACTGGCCTAGCAGTCACATGGTGGGTGGAGGGCTGCGGAGTTTTGTTTGATGAACATGTTGCCTTCAATAACTTGGGAGGCAGTTCCTTGGAACATCTCTTCTAGCCCCACGGGAGCAGCTTGAAAAACAGAATTTTCAGTGTGTGTTTATTTTTGTTGACTGACTGACTAGGTGTTACAAGAGAAAGAAGAGCTTAGAAAAGAACTTAGCAAGCAGGAATAAAATGGATTAAAGAGTCTGGGAATTGGAAATCTCTCAGAGTTGGAAAATGCCTGAACATTGTTAGACTCCAAACAGTAAGAGATGAGATTTTAAAAGCACTAGGGTAAGAAGGATCAATGGAATATGTTGTTTTGAACAGAGTGACTCCGAATTGTAGTAAAGATCCTTCCTGCTCAAAGCCTGAAAACTTCAAGGAACACTTCCTTAAGATGAGAGATACAGGGAGGCATGGGGATAAATTAGCAAAGAAGTGCATCAAATCTGAGTCAAATATGAACCAAATTTCTATCTCAGGAAAGAAGATGCCCAGAAGAAATCTGGGGTTTTGAATCACTGCAGGAGTGATTCTTGTCACCATGCCCTGCCCTGGACTATGACCTGGGCAAGAAACAAACTTGCATTGTATTTCAGCCCTGAGATATTAAGATTACCTGTTAAAATAGCTGCTGTTTCTTATCTTTACAAAGAGGTGGCCCAGGCGAGGAGAGGAGAAACCTGCATTCTCCTCCTGGTTCGAAAACTTACTCTGGGCTTTGTGCCAAGTTGGCCTCCTACTGATTTCTTTAGCTGCTCTTGAGCTACTCAGTTTGGTTTTCATTGTCACTGTGGCTCATCAGCCTGAGGCCATATGGGTAGGAGGCGGCCAATTATCTGATTCCTGCAGCTTTACAGGAGGCTGGAAGCTCACACGCCCACCCCACGATGTGGCAGAAGTCCCAGTCGGGAAGCCGGCAGAGCCAATGACAATCTGGAAACATCCATCTGTCCCAAGGTAGCAAATGGGCCCTCCCAGAGCCCTGTGCCTTCCATGACGGGATGGGTGCTCTACAATTTAATTGGGGTTGAAACATAAATCATCAAACCTGAGAACTGGAAAGTAAGGGGCAGCTGTTCTGGGTGATCTTGCCACCCAGAACTCGACTCAGTGCCTCTGCAGCTCCCAGCAGACCCACAGGCACAAGAAACTCACTACTGTCATGAGCAGCCACCAGATCGGTGTGGCCTGGGACAGTGGTGACTGACATCAGAAGGTCTTCCCCTTGTCAAATGTAGCTCTGCTTCTCCATAAAAGCAAATCTTTGGAGTGGGCCAAGCGACCTGTATGGTGGGAAGTCCACGGTTGTTTACCCCATACCATCAGGAAGGGCCTCTACTGGGCTGATGGCCAAGACATGAGAGTCAAGGACAGAACGCACACCCAAAACCAAAAACAAAACCCGGAGTGGCCATTACGTATCCGGCATGCTTGGTTCTGATGAATACTTGTCTTGGCTGATACCTACCTGGCTTCCTAGCTCCTGTTTCTCCGGGCTGTGCGAGCCTGGATTCTCATTGAAACCCATTTGCGTTAATTTATTTATCTCTCTTTTCCCTTCCAGGATTGCTGTCTTCCTTAATATGAATTTTCTCTGATGAGCCAGAAGGTCTCCGGGTTTTGTTTACTTGCACTAAAATCATCAAGCCTTCTACTTGACTCTCTGAAACTAGCACACTAGTGGTTCCTCAACCTGACTGTCCATCGGGGCCACCTGGGGGAGGCTCTGAAAAATACAGATTCAGGGGCCCCATCCCAGACTTTTAGAACCAAAATCTCAGTGGGTGATGCCTAGAGCCGTCCCTCTTCTCTGCTGATGAGCTGTGATAGGAAGCCACACAACAGCACATCAAACGGAGATGACAAGTCAGCCTGCCTCCCACTCCATCTCCAGCCTTTTGTGGGCCACGTATCCCCAGGCCCCCCCATCCATCCCTCAGAATAAAGGTGAGAGTGATCCAAATCAACAGCAAGCTCAAATAGTTTTTTTTAAACACAGAATAAGGATCAAATTAATTATGGTGAATATTTACCTGCCTTAAATAGGTTGTTTTATGGGGAGGTGGTATTATGACTTGAGTCTGTTTCATAAGTGTCCCTTACGACACGATATGAACTTGAAGAAAAGTTTGTACCCTTTGAATCAGTAAGCTCACCAGAGAACTTACTCTTGGGGATAAAATGCAACATAAGAGAAAAAAGCATGTACATAAATGTGTAAATTACTGGCTAGGATATCAGTATTCAACAATAAGAGGAAACGCTGGATAGATTCTAAGTGTTCAACAATAAGAGGATGTCCTTTTCCTCCAGTGAGTATTAAGTGGCCATTTAAAAAAATGCTCAATGTGCAAGCTCTAGTGACCTGGAAACCTAAGTGTAAAATTAGAACATAGAAATGGAAGTGCAGACTTCTACTTCCAGTAATAATGGGTTAGAAAACAAGGCCAAACTTCCTTTTGAAATCGAAAAAGCTGGACAAAGTTCAGAGATACTCTTCTTAAGCACTAAAGATAATCAGAGTAATGAGGAATGACCAGAATAAGATTCAGCAGAAATAGAAACCCGGAGTGGAGCATCTGTGAGTATCTTTGCCTGGGGTCATTCACCAATCAGAGAGAAGCTTTCAAGTCTGTGCAGGAGTTTTGTCAACTTAGCAGGCTGAAGGGGACCAGGGTACATGTTTAGAGTCTGCCAAGGATGGAGTTTCAGGTTAAGGAACTTGCACTTTAGCCTGACAAGTATGTACATGTGCATCCCAGAGGTAAGGATCACCTACGAGTAAACCAGCTTTTCCCCCAAATTGCAAACTGGTTTTAAGTCATATGGGTGCATAGACCATCCCTGGCAATGGAACTGGATATTAACTTCCAGAATATGCCTGGAGAAGCAAATGAAACCTGTGTTGGAGGAAGACAAAGTATTGCTAGGTTTCAAGTGATCTACATCAACACTTTAAAAAGTTCATAATGTCTATGGCAGTGAAAGTGGCTGTGTTAGTATTCTACTCCTGCACAACAAATTACCACAAATGGAACCCATTTATTAACTCACGGTTCTGTGTGTCAGGGGTCTGAGTGGGCTCAGCAAGCAAGGTCCTCTGGTTAGAGTCTCACAAAGCTGAAGTCAAGGTGTAAGCCAAGCCTTATGCTCAGCTGGAGAATTTGGCGGGGGGAAGCAGCTTCCAGAATCCTTCAGGTTGTTGTCAGAATCCAGTTCTGTGTGGTTTTAGGAGTAAGGTTCCCATTTTCTTGCTGGCTGTCAGCTGGGAGCTGCTGTCAGCTATTGGAGGCCACTCTCAGGTTCTTTCTAGATGAACCTCCATCTTCAAAGCCCGCAAAATTGTGTCAAATCATCCTCATGCTGAAAATCTCTCTGACTCCTCTCTTGCTACCTGCCAGAGAAAACTCTCTGCATTTAAAGGCTGTCATGATTAGATTAGGCCCACCCTGGTAATCCCTTTTTTAATTAACTCAATGTCAACTAATTAGCCATCTTAATAACATCTCAAAATCACTTTTGCAATGTAACATAACATGATCACTGGCATGATAGCCTGTATTTATAGCACTGGGAATTACAACAGAAAATCTTTGGGGTTGAGTTGCATTTTTGAATGATGCTTCCCATAATGGAGTGAGCTCACTGCAGCACACCAGACACTGGACAAAACACAAATACCTGATGATTTGAAAAGTAACAAAGACAGATTGGAGAGAGAACACAACATTTGTGTAAATAACCCATACAGGGAAAGCAAAACAAAAGTTGCAGTCTAAGCTACATTAGGTGCATTGCTGAAACAACAACAAAGTCAACATTTTCCCAGAAGATTTTTAAAGAATCTCATAACCTAATATTCAAAATGTCTTGGGCACATCCAAAATTGCACAAGGAATGTAAAGAACGAGGAAAGCATAAGCAACTCTGAAGGAAAAAGGCACTCAACCTTCACCAATCCTGATATGCCCAAGTGCTAGAAGTATTAAAGACTTTAAGACAGGTATTATAACCATACTCCAAGGAGTAAGGACAAACACTCTTGAAATGAATGGAAAGCTAGACAGTCTCACCAAAGAACTAGAAGCTACAAAATCAATCAAATGAAAGTTTTAGAACTGAAAAATGTAACAATAGAAATAACATTTCCCCAGAGAGAATCAGTACAAGAATAGAGATAACAGAGGAGCCAGTGAACTTGAAGACAAGTCAATAAAAGTCTTCCATTTTGGACAATGGAGAGAAAACCCATTGGGAAAAATAGAGGCTTCTGGTTTTGGTAATATGGAGTTGACATACTTTTACCCTATTCCACTCAATAAATATAACAGATATCCCTGACCTGAAGAAGCTAATAACCTCAAAATAGCAATAGTCACAGATGAAAAAAAAAAAAAAAAGAAAGGCTGGTAAAAAAAAAAAAAAAACTGCTCTCTGTATCCAATGGCTCAAGAGGAAGGCAGCCCAGCAAGACAGAAAACTTTAGACAATAATTGCTCTATTCCAGTCAAACGCTGGAGGTGACCCGTCTCCTCCCCCACAAGCAAAGGCTAGGTAGACAGCCTAGATTTCCACTTTCATCGAACTGTAATGAGGCATCCCAGCACCCTCTAGTGCTGAATGGGTTGGTATCAGAAAAGGCACTTTCATCCCCTCTGTGCACAAGCAGTAACAAGTCCCCTCTACCCCTGCAGAGTCAGTGGCGTCTACATGGGGAAACTAGACTTCCACACCAACAAAGCAGTTAATGAATTACTCATCTCCTTCTCCACTAGCTGGTAGCAGAGAGTCCTAGTGGAGATTCAGGACTTTCACCATCTCGCAGTAGCAATGAGTCCACCCCTCCCCTTATGGTGCCAGTAGAGACCTCACGGAGAATAGTAAGGAGGCGCACAACTCTCCTATTCACAGAGGTACCAGGGCAGGTCTCCTGAGCAGCTGGATCTTCTACTCCCACCCAGCAGTAATGAGGAGTCCCAACATTTCAATAATTACATAAAAGTAAATGGCCTAAATGCACCAAGTAAAAGAGAAAGATTGTCAGAGTGTATTTAAAAGCCTGGCTAAGCATACTCAGTCTAAAAGAAACTTATTTCAAATATAATGATATAAGCATATTGAAAGTAAAAGCATGGGAAAATGTATGTTATGCAAACATTAATCAAAAGAAAGCAGGAGAGGCTCTGTTACTATCAGATAAAAGCAACTTCAGGCAAAGAAAATTGCCAGAGGCAGAATATAATAATAAAGGGTCAACCTACTAAAAAGATGCAGCAATTCTAAATGTATGCACAACAAACAACAGAGCTACACATTATGTGCTATACAAATAAGGTAACAATGATCTGAACAACTGCATGTTTCTTACAAGAAACCACTGGGAGCCAGATGCAGTGGCTCATGCCTATAATCCTAGCAATTTGGGAGGCAGGGCAGGTGGATCACCTGAGGTCAGGAGTTCAAGACCAGCCTGGCCAATATGGTGAAACCTCATCTCTACTAAAAACACAAAAAAATAGTTAGGTGTGATAGTGGGTGCCTGTAATCCCAGCTACTTGGGTGGCTGAGGCAGGAGAATCACTTGAACCTGGGAGGTGGAGGTTGCAGTGAGCTGAGACTGCGGCATTGCACTCTGGTCTGGGCAACAAGAACAAAGCTCCTACTAAAAAAAAAAAGGGGAAAGAAGAAGAAGAAGAAGAGGAAGAAGAAGGAGAAGGAGAAGAGGAAGAAGAAGAGGAGGAAGAAGAAGAAAAAGAAGAAGAGGAAGGAGGAGGAGGAGGGGAAGAAGAAGAAGAAGAAGAAGAAGAAGAAGAAGAAGAAGAAAGGAGAAGGAGAAGGAGAAGGAGAAGGAGAAGAAGGAGAAGAAGGAGAAGGAGAAGAAGAGGGAGAAGAAGAAGGAGAAGAAGAAGGAGAAGAAGGAGAAGAAGAAGGAGAAGAAGAAGGAGAAGAAGAAGGAGAAGAAGAAGAAGGAGAAGAGGAAGGAGAAGAAGAAGAAGAAGAGGAAGAAGAGGAAGAAGAAACCACTGGGACCAGCATACACGGAAATAACTTTTTTTTTTTTTCTTTTTGAGACAGGATTTCACTCTGTTGTCTCACCCTTATTCTGCTGAATAAAGGGTGCTATTACATGTTGCAGTGGTGTGACCAGGGCTCGCTGCAGCCTTGACCTCCCAGGCTCAAGTGGTCCTCTCCCCTCAGCTTCCCAAGTAGCTGGGACTACAAGCCTTCACCACTACACCTGGTTATTGTTATTATTATTATTATTATTATTATTATTTGTAGAGATGGGCTCTCACTATGTTGCCAAGGCTAGTCACAAACTCATGGACTGAAGCAATCCTCCCACCTTGGCCTCCCAAAGTGCTGGGATTACAGGAATGAGACACTGTGGCCAGGCTGGAATAACATTTTTAAAGCATGAGAAGAAAATAACTGTAAACCCAGAATGTTATATTCAGTGAAAATATTCTTCAGATATAAACTTGGAATAAAGACATTCTTTCCTTATTATTATTATGCTTTATGTTCTAGGGTACATGTGCACAACGTGCAGGTTTGATACCTATGTATACATGTGCCATGTTGGTGTGCTGCACCAATTAACTTGTCATTTACATTAGGTATATCTCCTAATGCTATCCTTCCCTGCTCCCCCCACCCCACGACAGGCCCTGGAGTGTGATGTTCCCCTTACTGTGTCCAAGTGTTCTCATTGTTCAGTTCCCACCTATGAGTGAGAACATGCGGTGTTTGGTTTTCTGTCCTTGTGATAGTTTGCTCAGAATGATGGTTTCCAGCTTCAGCCTTATCCCTACAAAGGACATGAACTCATCCTTTTTCATGGCTGCGTAGTATTCTGTGGTCTATATGTGCCACATTTTCTTAATCCAGTCTATCATTGATGGACATTTGGGTTGGTTCCAAGTCTTTGCTATTGTGAATAGTGCCCGATAAACATACATGTGCATGTGGAATAAAGACATTCTCAAGGAAAGGAACGCGATGCAAACTGGTCATCAATGGAGCTGCTTTAAGCAAAATGCTAAAGAAAGTTCTTAGGTTGGAAGGAGAATGAGAATAGGAAAGTATAGAACTTCAGAAACGAAAGAGAACAACAGACATGATAAATAATTGAATAAAAAATCACACTATTTTTTGCCTCTTAAGTTTTTTTTAAAAATGTGTATTACTGTTGACAGCGAAAGTTAAAAGACTGTCTGATGAGTTTTCAAGGTAGGCAGATCTAATACATTTAGTAATTGCAACATATGGAGGTAGTATAATATAACCTATATCATTGTAAGGTTGCTGTGTTGTCCTCTAAGTAGTACAATTTCAACTCTCAGTATACCGAGAAAAGTTAAGTATACATAGTCATGCCCACAGCAACCTCTAGAATAATTACACAAAGAGATATAGTGAAATGTTGGTCAATTAAAACAGAATACTAAAAAAAAAATTCAAGTACAGCACAACTAGCAAGATAGTAGGTTTCAGTTAAGCCTCATACATGATTACATTATGTGTAAATGGTATAAACACGAAATTAACGACATTAATTTTCAGATTGGATTTAAAAACCCCAATTATATGCTGTTGATGAGAAAACCAACCTCAACTAAAAAATATAGAGTTGTTAAAAGTAAAGTGGGGGAAAACACATATCATGTAAAATCCAAGCAAAAGAAAACTGGAAACTGTTATATGAATAACAGACAAAGTAAAATTCAGAACAAAGACTTTCGTCAAGAATAAAGGATGCTGTTACATGTTGATAAATGGGACAATTCAACAAGGACACGATACAATTCCAGAAGTGCTTTCACCTAAAAAATACAACTTAAAAAATCAGCAAAAAGTTGCTAGAACTGAAACGAGAAACAGATTAACCCACAATTATGGTTAGAAAGTTTATGCTTCTCTGTTAGTAATCAACAGAATGACTAAACAGATAAATCAGTAAGACTATAAAAGTGGCAAACCACACTGTCAATCAGTTTATTAATCTATTTTACTTATACAGACATTTCGACATGTCAATAGACAACAGCATAAAACATATTCTTTTCAAGTTCAAATTGTACTTTCACCAACACAGACCATCGTCTGGGCCATAAAATAAACATTGGCAAATTTAAAATAATCAAAATCATATTAAGTATGCTTTCTGACCCTGACAGAGGTAAGCCAGAAATCAATAACAGAAAGATGTCTAGAAAAATCCCAAATAATTTGCAAGTAAAGGAACACAATTTTAAATAAACCATGGGCCAAAGGAAAGGTCATGGAGGAAACTCTTAGAGCTGAACTAAAATAGGTGAATTTTACTGTATTTAAATTATACCTCAAAAAATCTGACCTAAAAAAAAAGTCCTTTCTGCTTTCCTGTATACTATGTCTAGCACTCAATCAAAACCCTCCAAGTGTGGAATAAAGACATTAGCCAAAAAGCTAAGATTAAAAAGAAACAAACAAACAAACAAAAACAGAAGATAAGATCCACAGGCCACTGAGGTGTTTAAAATGTCTTTAAAAACGACTCTGACTGATATGTTGAAGAAAATGGAAGATGGTGAAAAAAATAGGTGAAAAAATGGAGAAGTGGAGCCAAGCATTGCAGTCTACACTGGCAATTCTATAACTGAAATTAATAACTCAGTAAATGGTTTTCTACTTATAAGCAAATTAGATACAGTGAAAAGCATTATTAGTGAACTGGAATATAGGTCAGGAGAAAATATCCAGACTGAATGTGAAAAGGAAAAAAGAATACAAATCCAGAAACTAGCAGAAGAGACATATGGGACATGAGCAAACATTGACCATCGGTGTAACTGAAATATTTGAAAGAGAAGAGGGAGTAATGGCAATATTTAAGAGATAATGGCTCGCATTTTTCAAAACTCATGAAAGACATCAAGTCACAGATTCTGTGAACCCCACGCAAGACAAATTCAGAGAAAGTCTCATCCTGGCGCCTTGTAGGAAAACTATAAAGGCAAAGAAAAAAAATCTCATAAATGTATGTTTTGAAAAAAGTCATATTACCTTCAGAGGAGCAACAAGACTTTCAGCTAGCTTCAGCTGAAATAACTAAATCTGAAAATCCTGGACATCTGTATTTACAGTGCTGAAAGAAACTAATTGGCAATATAGAAGTCTACACCCAATCTAAATACTATTTAAAATGAGGCAAAATAAAGATGTTTTCAGATGACAAGAGTGGACAGAATTCATCCTCAGCAGACTTTCATCAAAAGATATATGAGGCCAGGCATGGGGTCTCACATCTGTAATCCCAGCACTTTGGGAGGCTGCGGCGGGTGGATCACTTGAGGTCAGGAGTTCAAGATCAGCCTGGCTAACATGGTGAAACCCCATCTCTGCCAAAATATACAAAAATTAGCCCAGCGTGGTGGTGCATGCCTGTAGCTCCAGCTATATCGGAAGCTGAGGCAGGAGAATTGCTTGAGCCCAGGAAGCGGAGGTTGCAATGAGCTGAGATCATGCCACTGCATTCCAGTCTGGGGGACAGAGTGAGACCCTTTTTCAAAAAATAAAAATAAAGATGATCTCAGACCAAAAAAAAAAAAACAATAGAAGAAGGAATAAATGGCAACATAAAGTGTAAAAATGTGGTAAAGATGTATACTGACTGCACAAAACAATACTGATAGCCATTTCTTGCAGGGCTTTAAATAAATGTATCATGGAATGGGTGGCAACAGTAGCATAAAAAGCAGAAGGGAGTTAATGTAGTTAAAGGTGTTTCAAAGTCTTCATTGGTAAAGTGGTAGAAGGAATAATTTATAGTACACCGTAAAAAATCAAGGCTATATATTGCATTCGCAAGCATGAACACCAAAACAGTAGGAAAAGAATGAACAAGTTATAAGCTGATAGAGGAGGTGAGAGGATAATAAAAATATTCAATAAAGACGAGAGAAGATGAGGAAGGAGAGGAACAGAACAGAAACAACACTGTGTGGACATCCACGAATGTCCAAATGTTGCTGGATGGGGCCACGCCTACACTCCTACTTGAGCGTTCCCATGGCCGGGAAGAACAGCACTGGCCCAAGAGGAGCAGGGCTTGATTTGTGTTTCATCCCTCAAATCACAAAGGCTCTTTCAGTTCTGCTGATGTGAGTTGGGGAGGAATTGGCGATGGGAAAAGACTCTTCATCTCTTCATAAGCTTGCTTTGCTTCTTCTTTTTTTTTTTTTTTTTTGAGATGGAATCTTGCTCTGTCACCCAGGCTGGAGTGCAGTGGCACGATCTTGGCTCACTGTGCAACCTCTGCCTCCTGGGTTCACGCCATTCTCCTGCCTCAGCCTCTCGAGTAGCTGGGACTATAGGCGTCCCCCCACCACGCCCAGCTAATTTTTTTTGTATTTTAAGTAGAGACGGGGTTTCACCGTGTTAGCCAGGATGGTCTCGATCTCCTGACCTTGTGATCCGCCCGTCTTGGCCTCCCAAAGTGCTGGGATTACAGGCTTGAGCCACTGCGCCTGGCCGCTTCTTTTTCTTTTCCTTTTTTTTGAGACGGAATCTTGCTCTGTTGCCCAGGCTGGAGTGCAGTGGCATGATCTCAGCTCACTGCAACCTCCACCTCCCAGGTTCAAGAGATTTCTGGTGAATTTTTGTATTTTTAGTAGAGACAAGGTTTCACCATGTTGGCCAGGCTGGTCTTGAACTCCTGACCTCAAGCGATCCACCCGCTTCAGCCTCCTAAAGTGCTAGGATTACAGGCGTGAACCACAGCACCCATCCTGCTTTGCTTCTTAAAATTAATGTTCAGTTTCTGAAAGCTACAAATTTGAAAACTCAATTCATCCTGAATATTTTAAGTTTGGCTTACAGTTCTTGTTTTTCTATTTATGAGACCTCCAAATCTTAAAGGTCACCTTTTTAGAGCTTTTGGATACCATAAATTTAGTTCTTGCAATAAATAGTTCTTGCAATAAAAAGATAAAAAGTGGAATACGCTCGAATTTCTCCTTCAGTGTTTCAGTTCTCTAATGAGAAAAACCTCCTTAGCACTAATTAATCTTAAGGAATTTAATAATTTAGCTTAGAAATGCAGTGCCCCCAGTCTCTTAAGTATTCCAATATTGTGTATAAATGCACTAAGATTTCCATGTAACATTACAAGATGATTGTGATTAGTTAGTTCCACATTTTATATTGGATTTGTGAGATTCTTCATAATAGGCCAAATTATTTAAACATAAGACTGTGAAAAATCAAACCTGTCCAGGCTCCTTAATGCAAAAGGCATATTCTGGCCAGGCACAGTGTCTCACGCCTGTAATCTCAGCACTTTGGGAGGCAGAGGCAGAGGCGGGTGGATCACTTGAGGTCAGGAGTTCAAGACCAGCCTGGCCGACATGGTGAAACTCCATCTCTACTAAAAATACAAAAAACTTTGCTGGGCATGGTGGTGTGCGCCTGTGATCCCAGCTACTTGGGAGGCTGAGATCATGCCACTGCACTCCAGCCTGGGTGACAGAGTAAAACTCTGTCTCAAAAAAAACAAACAAAAAGGCATATTTGTAGGGCTATTTTATATTTACATTTATATTAATCATATTTATATTTTATATTTATATTTATATTAATCATTTCTAGACTTAACGCTAAGTCTTCCTAGGTTGTAAAAATGCTTACCTGCTGAGGGACGAAAGTACTATCCCAATAGTGGATTTTGTGATGGACTAGAGATTGTGGCAGGGGCGTGGTAGGGTCTGGTCGGCCCCCAGTGGGCTACAAGGACCTCTCCTTACAGGTATTGAGTCAGGAACACTGGACATCAGGGAAGCATGTGCCTATAGCTCAAGTTCCTGGATCTAAGCATGTACTGTTTCTTTATAAGCAGTTTTTAAATTGTGAAACATAACATGTATCTAAAAGTGCAGAAAGCAAAAGTATAGCTTAATTATTTCTATCACTAGTTAACAAACATCCTTACAGTCACCACCCAGGTCAAGAAACAGAACATTGCCAGGACCCCAAAGGCTTGTCCCTGTCCCTTCCCAGTCACCATGCAGTCCCACCCTCAAATACAATCACTTTCTTATTTTTCCTGTATACGTTTACCACGTAAATATGCATCCAAAATACCATCGGCTACTTTTACTTCTGGAAAGCTTTATCTACAATGGAATCCACAGCACATACCCTCTTGAAACGGCTCCTTTTGCTGCCATGTTTGTGAGACTCACGCTTCTTGTGTGTAGGTGTCACTGTGTCATTGTCATGGCTGTCTGGTGTTCCACCCAATGGCTACCTTGCATGTTTTAACATCCATTCTCTTCCTGATGGGTATGTGGGCTGATTCCAGTTTGGTGCTATGGTGAGTATTTGGCTGTAAAGATTTCTGGCCATGCCAACTGGGACACATGACAGCCACATCCAGGTCCTGAGGCGGAATTGGCAGGTTACAGGACTGTGTGTCTGCTGCTCCAACAGTCGATGCCAAGCCACTTTCTAGGTTGGCTCCATCAGTTTGCATTGCTACTAGCAGTGTATGCAAATCCCCCTCCCACAGTCACCTCTGACACTGGTGCTGTCTGTCTTTCTAACTTCTGTGGCTCAGATGAGGGGGGTGCAGCGACTCCTTTGGGTGCTAATTTGTATTTCTCTGGTAAGTGAAAAGTGGAGCACCTTTTGATAAATACCTTGCTCCTCTGCATGTCATCTTCTGTGAAGTGTCTCTTCACGTCTCATACCTTTTTTTTTTTTTTTAACTGAGCTGCTCTAATTCTTTTATTATTTGCAGGAATCCTTTCAGATAGAAACCTGTGATATATTTATTTTTGTATAGGGCCTGGTAGGCAGAATAATTCCCCGCCCCCACCACTGCTCAGCCAAAGATGTCCTGCCCTAATACACACAAACTCAGAGCCTGCAAATGCCTTCCATGGCAAAAGAGACTGCTGATGTGGTTGGAGATAGAGACCTGGACATGGGAGAGGATCCCAGATTATCCAGGTAGGCCTACTCTAATCCCATGAGTCTCAGGAGTGGAGAGACTGTCCCGCGGGGCTCGGTGGGGAGAGGTGACAATGCACAAAGGGTCAGAGACATGTGGTGCCGCTGGCTTTGGGGTTGGGGGAAGGAGTCCCAGCCAATGAATGCCAGTGACCCCTGGGGCTGGAAAAGGCAAGGAAGCAGGTTCTCCCCTAGAACCCTGGAAGGACCTGCCACTGCTGAGTCCTTCTTGCTGACCTAGTAAGGCCCTGGGACTCCAGACTTACTGAGCCAGGAGGTGACGAGTTCCTGTTGTTTCAAGCCACTCCATTTGTGGTGACTGGTTGTGGCAATAGTGGAAAACTAAAGATGTGTGTGCCACCCAGCGATTCTGCCCCTCTGGCCTTCCTTCGGTTCTCTTAGTGTCCTTTGGTAAGTGGGAGCTCTTGATTGGAATGGGGTCACACTTGCCACTTTCCCTTTGATGCCTCTTAGGTCATGGTTGAGAAATCTCCCGGGCCTGGGAGCTGGAGAAGCCCCTTCTCCATCATCTCCTAGCAGCCTTGTGCAGTATTTCCCTCTGAAGTCCGCAGTCCCCCCTAGCTGAGGTTCGTGTGTGGGAGGAAGGCCTCTTCGGAATCTTCTCTGTGCAGGTGGCTGACCAGGCGCTGTCTTCCTGGGGGTGAGTGCTAAGTGTTTATCTCTTCTCAGCAGCCAGCCGGCCCAAAGCATGAACTCTGCCGTGGTGGGAAGCAGAAAAGTTCCTACTAAACTTTCCCCCCTTTTAATAAGTGTTTTCTGGACCCCAAAGTGACTTTTCTCAAGGAGTGTGAAGTGCTGTGAGTGAGGCCTGGGGGTACGGGGGAGGCCTGGGGATGGAGGTGAGGATCGCCCTGTGTCAATTACTAGAGGTGGAAAATCCTTGCAAAAGTCACTCAGCCTCCCTGAACATCGGTAATGCCATCTGTTAAATGAGGGTCCTGACTCTTCCTGACTTAGCAAATTCCAGGGAAACACCTGCCATGCAACAGATGCAGGAAAGTGATCAAAACCACTGGTGTTCAAGAAACACATACGGAAACTGCAAAAACTTGTCTGTCCCAAAGCAAACATATTTAGAAGCATAATTCTCCCTCTGGTGAGGTTGTGGGCATGTGGCAGGTTGACCAGGCTGGGGGCAAAGGGGCAGCTGTGGGCATCATGGGAGTGCATCTGGCTGGGGAAACGGGGTAACTTCCACGCCGCAGCGCTTGTGGGTGTGGCCTCCCCACCAGCAGGTGCGTGTGGAGGGGTCCTGGCCCGGCTAGGCGGGCCGCACCTTCATCTCCGACACCTTGTAGCTATAGTTGTACCCCTTTGCCGTACTCCAGTTGATGCCGTTGGCATAGCTCTCATGGGGTCCTCTGAGGTAGAGACCATTCAGGTTTGAAGCATGACAGTCGGCGTACCACCAGGCTCCCTGGAACTTCACAGCACAATTCGAAGAACTCACATCGTTGTCTTGGTCTTTGGTGGAGAAGAAGTGGTTGTTGTGGGCCCCTAGAGCGTTACCTGCTCACGGAAAATGAGGGGTTTGCAGCTGCTAGAAAAAGCCCTGCCACCGTGAGACCCTCCCCACATCCTGCCCCTGAGCAGAGCCAGCCTCACTTTAGAGATGCCTGAGCCGAGGTACAGGTGCGCAAACGACCCACCCAGGCCTTGGAGGAAGGGGAAGCAGGAGGCAACCTCTGGCAACCTGGTCTGGAAATTCCTCTCCACAACCTGAGGCCCCTGCTCTAGCAACCGCCTGTTTCCTCCAGGGCCCCCCTAAACTGTCCGGCCTCGTGCTCTCTCCTGGAATGGCCTCCCTCCTCCAGCCTGCACCGCTCCTTCCGGTCTCTCCCCACATCCCCTGGGGCCCTGGTGGCCCTTGGTAGGTGCAGGACAGCCCTCACCTGGGGGCTCTTCCTCCGTCTCAAGCCCTGAGCCCGAAGCTCATCCCTGGCTCCTACAGCTGAGAAGTGTCACCCCCTGAGCCTCGGTTTTACCACCTGCAAAATCGGGGTGACATTCCCTGCCCTGCTGCCTTCCTTGGAGGTCACGCGTGAGATCGCGCCTGAGAAAGGACTGCACAGACTCCAAGGCTGTCATTTTCCAAGGCTCCCCTGGGACTGCCTTGCTCCATGGAACAGTTAGTTACACAGGCTTCCTGCTGTAGCAATTCTCAGTGCCTTTCATGAACGAGTGTGCACTGGGAATTCCCCAAGCAGACGCCCTGTAGGAAATGCCTCCCCAAATCATGCAGCCAGAGACTCCCTTTGGTAGAGAATGTCCCACAAGGCTGGTGTTCCATGGAGCACAGTTTGGGAAACAGCTCCAAGGCACCCATGAGAAAAGGACATTGTCTTCCAGGTTTCAGCGGGTGACGCCGGTGGGTCATCTCAGCCCTGCCCAGACGGCTCACTGTGCGGCAGGCACTTAGGGATGCCAGCCACTATGTCCTCTGAGCCCCACGCTGTATAGAGACACAAATGCTAGTGTCTGCTTGACAGATGGAGAAACGGGATTCAGAGAGGGGAGGGCCCGAGGTCACCAGGGGAGACACAGCCAGGTTCTCTCTGCTTCCCAAACCCCACTCAGGCCACCCGGCCCCAGGCAGACACTCACCCGCACTGCCCTCGACAAAGCCTCCCAGTACTAGCTTGTACTTCTCCGCCTCGCCGGCCACCTTGAATGATCTGTACTTAGCAAACTGACGATTGCCCTCAAAGTCCACCAGGTCTACACGGAGCTCACTGCTTCCTGTTGGAAAAAGATGTTAAGGTCCCAGCCTTCAAGATCTTTCTGGCCGGGCGCGGTGGCTCACGCTTGTAATCCCAGCACTTTGGGAGGCCGAGGCGGGCGGATCACAAGGTCAGGAGATGGAGACCACGGTGAAACCCCGTCTCTACTAAAAATACAAAAAAAAAATTAGCCGGGCGCAACAGCGGGCGCCTGTAGTCCCAGCTACAAGGGAGGCTGAGGCAGGAGAATGGCGTGAACCCAGGAGGCGGAGCTTGCAGTGAGCCGAGATGGCGCCACTGCACTCCAGCCTGGTGGACAGAGTGAGACTCCGTCTCAAAAAAAAAAAAAAAAAAAAAAAGAGATCTTTCTGTCACCAGGCATGAGAGCTGGGGATGGGTAATTTTATTTATTTATTTATTTATTTATTTATTTATTTATTTATTTTTTTTTTTGAGACAGAGTTCCACTCTTGTTGCCCAGGCTGGAGTGCAATGACACGACATCAGCTCGCTGCAACCTCTGCCTCCTGGGTTCGAGCGATTATCCTGCCTCAGCCTCCCTAGTAGCTGGGATTACAGGCATGTGCCACCACACCCAGCTACTTTTTTTTTTTGTATTTTTAGTAGAGATGGAGTTTCACCATGTTGGTCAGGATGGTCTCGATCTCTTGACCTCGTGATTCACCCGCCTTAACCTCCCAAAGGGCTGGGATTACAGGTGTGAGCCGCCGTGCCCGGCTGGGGATGGACACATTCTTAAGGGATGTCTGAACGTGGCATCCAGGAAAAAAAATCAACCGGGAATGTTGGAAAATCCCTTGTTGCTATCAGGCCCTCAGAGATGGCTTTCTGTTTCTAAACACCTTTCCCGGTATTTTGGAGACCTGAACATGCCCCACTGGAGTTCTTTGGGTGGAAGGGAGCATTCTTTCATTTTTAAAGTGTACCTTCTCTTTCTAAGGGTTGGTGAGCCACTAATGCAGGAGTGGGTAAAGCTATAATTGTAGTTTCTCTTGCAGGAATTTGAGGCACCTGAGTGGATACCTTCAATCATGCCATGGGGCAGTGGGCAGCGATAATGGACCAGTGATGATACAGACTGCCTCAGGGCAGCTGCAAAACTCACTCCCTGCCGTGGAGGGTTGGGGCAAGGCCCTCTCACTCGGGTGGGTGCGGCTGCAGGGGGCCTGCTGAGGCGTGGGCTGGAGGAGGCAAGCATGGGCTCTCCATGGGACTCAGATGCAAGCTTCAGAGGCACATCAACAGCTGGAGATGAAGGCCACCCCAAGCCCCAGTGGTCTCTCTCCTGCTTCCCACTCTCAGGATCTAAGATGCCAGCGGGGCCAAGACCTGAAGAGGCCTTCAGCCTAGAGCTCTATTTCCCTTCCCGATGCTGCCAGAGCCTGTGGCAGGGGACGCAGCCCTTAGAGGTCCCAGTGCCACCCTGAGTGTGCTTAGGGCCCACTCCCCTGTGGACTAAGAGGCGCTTATGTTCCTAGTGGCCTAGGCCTAAGGGGCAGGGGCACCTCAGGGCCCCCCGACCCCTGAGCCCCAGCAGTGGCCCTACCCTGGGCAGTCAGCGCGTGGATGTTGTCGTTCCCCAGCCAGAACTCCCCCAGCTGACTGCCAAAGCCCTGCTTGTATGCGGCCCAGTCCCGGTAGAAGTCTACAGAGCCGTCCATCCTCCGCTGGAAAACCTGTGGAGAAGCCAGGGGACAGGAGCCAGGCGGGGCAGGCCAACGTCCCATAGCATGGAGGACCCGCCCTCCAGAGGGGCAGCATTTGTAGTTGGCAGAGCATCATGGGCCGGTGCCACAAGCATGCCCAGCTGATCTCGCAGACCCCATGGGATGAAAGAGGAAATGAGGGCTCAGAGAAGAGAGGCAACGAACCCCAAGCCACACAACAGGACAGCACCACACCAGGCCCCTCCCAGCACCTCCCCCCCCCGGCCATGGCTTGGACTTTTACCCACGGGTCACCTCCCCCATTGTCTTTGATTGTCCCCATCCAGGAGAATAGAGAATTCCAGAGTGTGTTCTCCGGCCAGGCGTGCAGCCTGGCCTCCAGGTCTCCCAGGTTGACTGCCTCTGCCCAGGGCCCCTCAGTCCCACTCACGGTCCAGCCCCCTCCGTCCGTGTCCATGTCACAGAGCACAGCCAGCGGCCGGCAGTTGGCCAGGTAGATGGTGTACCAGCCGCTCAGGAAGTGCCCTCGGTCTAGTAGGTCCTTGCAGGTGCGTGGACCTGGGAAGGGAACCCAGGGAGTGGCTGCAGGATGGGGCCCTTGGGCAGGGCAGGGGCAGTGGGAGGGAGACCTGGCAGGGAGGAGCAGGGCCACAGGCTTCTGTGCGGACAGAGTAGGACTCTGAAGCCTAGACAGGGACACGGCTCCCAGGGCCATGCAGTTGTGATGGCCACGCCCAGTCTGCCTGACCCTTCCACCTCCCAGTGTCTCCCCTACCTTTGGCTCCTGGGCACCCGGCCTTCTGGGGTAGATTATAATAGTGGAGCCCAGGTTGTTATGGAAAGGATTCAGGCGATGGCTGCCCATTACTCGAGTGATTGAGGGGGATGATAGTTGCAGACAGGGTTCTTCCTTACAGTCTCTGGCGTGAACGCATGCAGCTGGCCCTAGAGGTTGGGGCAAGGCTTGGGTACCGAGGTCAGGGTGTGATCAGTCACCTGTCGCACAAGACTGAGACTGCCCAGCGTCTCCTGTGTGGGGAGAGGAGAGACACTCGTCACAAGCTTGAAATCAGAGCATCAGAGCCCTCGTCCCGGTCAGCCCCAGTGGCTCCCTGAGCACAGAACAGAGAATGGGCAAAGGCATCTCCTCTCATGTCTCCAGGACACGTGGCACAGGCCTAGGGAAGGGCGGCCAGACCCTGCTTCCCCAGAGGCACCGGCCACATGGTTGTCCGTAGGCCCCTGCTGTGCAGCTGGAGCTCTGTGGGCTGTGGCAGGCGCTGTGGGTCCTGCTGGACTAACTGGACCCCTAGTGGGGCCTTCACCACTGATAACAGCACAATAACTCTTCAAGCCTGGCAGGGTCACTCCAAGCCTGCCCTGCCTCCGCCCTGGCCTCTGTTTCTTGGGACACAGATATCGGCGGACCCTCAGTCCCCTGGCTCTGGTTCTCATTTGTGTTTGTAGGCAGAGTGTGGGACTGTGTCTTAGAGTGTTGCACATTTGGCTTTTTTAAACTTTTACAATTTTTGAATAAATAAGCATAAGTAAGACAGAAATTGAAATATTAAAGTGTCACCATCTACACACTGATGTGGTCCTGCTGGCCACTGGGAGTGACTGCTATAGACACCGGGGTTTGAGCCCTCGTGGATTCTGACAGCAAAGCCCGCCGGGTTCCTTCCACCCCTCCCTGCCCACAGCCCAGATTGACAGGGACGTGAGAGGTGGGTGGGTGGACTGAGGCCTCAGAGATCCCTCCCCCGGACAAAGGCTGCAGAGGCACCTGCCTGAGTCCACGGGTGGCTCACCTTTCTCTCCACGCATCCCCTTCTCTCCTCGGTCTCCTGGAGGAAGATGCAGGAGAATGAGCTTTTGGCCCTGGACCTGTGGGCCACGGAGAGGCTGGCCCCAGGGCAGGCTCCTGGCCTGGGGCACTGCATCTCCCCAGCCCTGCAGGCTCCCTGAGGCATCACAACGCTCAGGTCTCAATGTTGGCGAGGGGCCCCGAGGCCTGGAATATGACAGGGCCCCTGCCTGTCTTCCTCTGTCTTTCTCTGTTGCTGTCTCCCCACCCTGTCTCTTTGTGTCTATATCTCTGTCTCTCCCTCCCTCATTTCATTATAGACAACTCCAAGGTCCCTGCTCAAGGCCTCCTCGCTCTCTGCCTCCTGGTTACCTTTGGGTCCCACTGGTCCCGCCTTTCCAGGGGCTCCAGGGAGACCGCGTTCTCCTGAAAATTCCAAAGACATATCATTGAGAGAAATGCAACCTAAACAACTCTCCCTGGAAATCTTTGCCCCAAGTGATAAATTCCTGACCCTCCCCAACCCTGCCTTGAACCCATTCTGGTTCCAGGAACCCTCAGCATTGTGAGCTACGGACTTAGCCGGGGGGGGGGTGACCGCAGATAGAGGTGAGGGAGTGATGGAGGGGCCTGCACCCCACCTTGGGCTCAAGGCAAGGTGCTCCTGGCTCCTGTATGTGCCTTGGGAGCATCTTGAGTTTCCCCCTTTGTTGACCATAAGCCTGGGCCCAAGTCACCATCACTCTACTGTCTAGCAAGGGACCACGTTCTGGAGCAAGGAATGCGTCCTCCGAGAGCCTTGTCCTACCATGTCCCCACACGGAGAGGGTGAGCCCCACGTGCGGCCGCCGCTGCCAGGGAGGATCCGGTTCCACCGTGCGCCTGAACTCCTGTGGTGTTACACAGCCCTCCACGCGGTCCCGACCAGAAAGGGGACCCTCCCGTTCCCCGATGCCAGCCGAGAGGCAGCCCCCAGTCCATTTGCTGATCCCGGTGGCTGGGGAGAGTGTGTGGGGACTGGTTCTTGCTTTAGGGCATATTAGCCAGCCATGCCCCCTGGTAGAAGCCTGGTTCAAGGGAAGTCCGAGCCAGACTTGATTCTTCTCCTGCCAGGGAATGACTTTCTCCACAGTGATCCCTCAACAGGGGACAGAGACCCCACTCTCAGGTCCAGCCTGCGGCGTGGGCACAGAGGACCTGGCCCTGGACACCCACGCGGAAGCCTGGACACGTCAGCGAAAGTCCAAGTCATGGGGACATTTGAGCTTGTCCCATCTACATTGGGACATCCCCACCAAGTGCTCCGCAGGCATCACCTTGAATGCCTCCAGGCACGGGGAGCTCACCCTCTAAGGCAGCGTCCTTTCCGAGCTTTTATGCGCATCTGCCTTACGCCGTGCTTAGGGGGTACCCAAAACCACCCAAGGCAGGTGCCTGCTGTTGGTTCTCCCACGTGCCCTGCAGACCCGCATGCAGAGCTCAGGGCTCAGGATTCAGGCACCCTCTGTGCCTGAAGTAGACTGGTCCAGGTCCTATCCCCACTCCTTACTGGTTTGTCAAGTAGGAAAGTCTCTGACCTCTCTGAGCCTCAGTTTTCCCATCTGAGGCAGGTGCAGAAGAAAGCGGTCACCTCAATTTTCAGGTGAGAAGGTGGAGGGACATAGAGCTTAGAAGTCGTGCCAGTGGCCAAGCAAAGCTGGAATTGGATTAAGGACTAGGAGACAGAGCTACAGAATCGTGTCCAAATGTGAGCTCATGAAATAATTAGGAAAGACACTCCCTCCATTTCAGAACCCTGTTGGGCCCTGGGAGTCAGCTCTGTTCCTGGCTCTAACAGGGGCCCAAGCTCTCAATCTATGAACCACGGTGGGGGTGTTACCCAACTCAGCATCTAGCTTCAAAAAGAGCAAAAGCCAGTGCCCCGCTCCACTGACCGTGCCTGGCCTCCCCCACCGGCCTGCACCTACCATTCTTTCCATTGGTGCCTGCCTCTCCTTTTGGCCCTGGGGCTCCGGGCAGCCCCGGGCAGCCTCGGAGAATGGTGAGCTTGTCAGAGCCCTCCAGGCCCACCACCTTCACCTCTGCAGAGAAACACAGGTGCCCACTCAGTGCCTGGCCCAACAGTGGCTGGGAGGTGAGGTTTTTAGCTCTGCTGGGGCCTTGGTCTGTCCTCACCCCTTGGGCACTGGTGAGGCAGAGACGTGATGGGGGGCAGAGTCCTGGCATTGGAGGTCACCCCTACCTAGGGGAGCCTCATCTCCTCAAGTGCTGTGTGTCCTGGGGCAAGTCACTTAACTCCTCTGGGCTCTGTGTCCTGGGCTGCCACGTGGGGATAATAACAAGGTTGTGGCCAGGGCTGGCTTAGAGAATGTGCATTTTAACCTCTTAGTGTAATTTGTGGCATTTAGAAAAAGCTTAATAAACAGTGGGCTCTTGCAGTAACCAATGACAATATTTCTAAGAAACTTGGGGAATCAGAGCTGACAAAGCATTTTCCCTCCCAGACCTTGGGAATGTGGTTGTGGAATTACTGGGCTGAAAGGGGTCTTCTAGGTCCTCTGGAGAAGGGCAGTGTGGGGTCCAAGGACACAGAGCCAGGTGTGGCACAGCTGGAGCCAAACCAAGGTTGTCTACTTCTTTGAAGAAATATTTTTCATTTTGTTCATTACAAAATCTACACGCCCTGCTAAGGGCCCTCTTAGAGACTGTGGAACGGAGCAGCGCTCTCACTGGAGACACGGCAGCTGCCATCTTTGGGGTGTTTCCTCTCTGTGTTTCCTGTCCTCCTTCCACTAGAGCAGGCTGTAATTTACTATTTATGTTTCCTCCATAAATATGTTATCAGCCAGGGAGGCCGGGCCGTCCTTAGGAGCAGTCTCTCGCTGAGCATCACAGAACCACCTGCTCCTGAATCAAGGAGGGAAACACCTCGTCGCTGTCCAAACCCTTGCCCCTATCGACTGATTCTGACTCTTTTGGGGGAGAGCCAGAAATCTGCCTTTTTAACAAACCCCCCAAGTCAGTGTGGCAGCCACCGTATTAGAGGGCCTTAGAGGGCCTCTCCAGTAAGCCCGTAAGAAGATAAAGCCAACAGTATTTTCTTCCTACTCAGTGACAGATTCCAGACCCATCTGTGAAGTTCCATGGGGCAAATCCTGGGCTTTTGAGGCAGACAGACCTGAAATGACATCCCTCCCCTATCCCTCCATGACCTTGGGTGACGCCTCGGCTGCCCTGAGCCTCCATGTCCTTGCCTGAGGATAGAACAGATCTGCTGGGCATCTTTGCAGGAAGATGTGCATAAAAGGTTTTGCCTGGGACACCCGGGTGTCAATGAATGGGGTTGTTACCAGCTTTTTGGGACCAGAAAACCTGGGTCCTTCTCACCTGGACAGGTGTCAGCAGCCTGGGCAGGCAGGTCCTTGATATGCAGGAACAAGACTAGTAGGACAGCGAGCCCCCGGGCCATGGTGGCTCCACTCAGCTCCATGCTCTCTGGCCTTTGACTCTGAAGAGTCTCCCAGCTCTAAATGGGGCAGAGGAAGCCAGCTCTCGCCTTGTGCCACAGTTTCTCAACTCCCTGGGGGCACCCACTTCCTATGGGCTGCTTCGTTGCACCAATAGGAGGTAAGAGGTCATCTCAAAGGGCGTTTCCTTCCACTAGGCTCCAGCAAGATGCCCACCCCATTGGGCTCTCTTCCCCAGCAAAGACACGCTGCTCCCAGTCCAGAGAGCTCCCAAGACCCCTCTGCTGGAAAGGGTCCACTTTGTTTGTGGCTTAAGGAGAACACACTCCCACACCCCCTTTCCATTCCCCAGCTGTCCCCAAGCAATAATTGGAGAACTTGACCTTATCCTTGGGGGATAAGGAAGGCTTTGCTGAAGACGTTTCCTTGCCTCATCTATTCCCAGAAAATTCAGGGTGTGTCAGGCGTCAGGCGATTAACGTGGATGGGGAGGAGAAAAATGTCGAGCACCTGTTATGTCCCAAATACTATCTCCGTCATATCATCTTACGCCAGCCCCATTGGGTGGAGTAAATTATTTGAAAGTTACAGCTGGAGAAACTGAAGTCACTCCACTAGTAAGAGCCAGGCATTGGACTCAAGTCTGTCCAACGTCTTGTGGATCACCGGGATCGCTCATTTCACCTGAAGGTGAGGATGCCTCTTGTCCCCCCAAATCCTTGAGGCCATGTTCCTACTCCATATCTCGTGCTGTGAATCATGCTTAGCCAGGATGTGTTGTGGGCACTTTGTGTGGGATTTTTAGGAAGTATAGAAATGGTCACTAAGGAGAGTCAGAAGGTAGCAGGATGGAGGAGCAGGGAGAGGTGCTGTTTTGTGGTTTGCAACTTCTCTGGGCCAGCGTGTGTAAACTGGGTTTCCAAACTCACTGGCTCCCCACATGGGAGAGAAGTGGAGGGGGGCCCAGGGGTGGGGGGCCCAGGAGACACAGAACCTTGTGTCCAGGCTCTGTGGGTACCACAATAACTCTAGACTCTGTGTGTGTTTGTGTGTGTTGGCTCCAGCATGTTGAGAGACAGGGCTGGGGGGCTTCATTGCCTCAGACACCACTTAATGTCCCTGAGCTACTGGCCCAGGCGGGAGAGGTCTGGGTGTCAGTGGTGCGAACTCCTCTTTTGGAGAGGATCCAATTCAGGAGTGACATTCACCTGGGATTGGGTCAGAACAGGGAGAGAGCCAGCGGGTCTGTGCCCCTCAATTCCATTTGCCGGCTGCCCCCTGGGTGTGACGGGACCTCCTCTTCCTTGCATCGTCCATAGGTTTATTTCAGGTAAGAAGTCAACAACACACTCGGATATCAAGTTAATGTTCCCAAGAGTATGCGAGCCCAAGAGTATGAAAGAATGCAAGATTCTGGCAAGTTAAAATATCTTAACATGGGATCAGTAAAAGTCATTTGACTCCTGGCAATGGCAGTTTAGGTATTTGGTGCCATCTTATTAAGAACAAACAGACAAAACCTTTAAAAAGAGATTTGCTTGAAGGCACAGTCAAGCTAGCTACGTAGTAAAGGATCACTTTGCCAAGGTCTTGGGAGCCACAGAAATCTCAGAGAAGTGAAACTAGTCGTGGGGACCTCTTTTCGCACAGGGATTTGCCAGTCTCCAAAAGAGAGGTGAGAAGCTAGGCAGTTATTTCACCGTCTTGCAGAGCTTAAGGTCAAAGACTGGGGCTAGGGCCTGCCAAAGGTATGGGTTTGGGGTTGGCTTTCAGAAGGGTTGCACCCTAGCAACAGGATGAGTGAGCAATAACCAACCTTCACATGGGCTGAAAACTGGTTTTGAGACATCTAGGTGTCCCCAAGAAAGGAATCTCAACTCCTGCAATTATTGCTTGTGCCCCCAGGCTCCTAGCTAAAGGAAACAAAAATCTTCTGTGAAGGAGAATGGCATCATCCCAGGTCCTTTTTTCTGCAAAGTGTTTTATTTTTTTCAAATGAAATGTTAGAACACGATCAACAATAACCAGGCTCATGGGAATAAAAGACAACAGGTATAAGGACCAACAGAAACAACAGAATATAGAAAGGGGTCTTTGGAAGCTGTGGATACTGAAGCTACGACATAATTAACAGGGAAAATGGAAAACCATCCTCAGAGACTGAGAACAAATAAGGATACTTGTCATCACCACTCGGGTCAACACTGTATTGCATGTCACTGTCCAGTGCAGTAGGAAAGAAAACGAAACCATAAAAAGATTGGAAATGCAGATGCAAGGTTGTTATTTTCAGAAGATATGATTGAGGATGTAGAAAATTCAAGAGATTCTAAAGATAAACAAGCAGAATAAAAAGTTTAGCAAAAATCAATTTTGCTTGTAAAAACTAACCTCAAAGAATTTTAAAATGAAATTTAAAAAATTTGTATCAGCAATGCCAAAGTCAAATAACTGTGAATAAATCTAACAACATCCATGCTGGTCTTCTGTGTACAAAACTATCAAATAGGAACTGAAAGACCTCAAAGAAGATAAAAATAATTAGAAGGACATTCTATGTGTGTGGATTAGAATACCAAATACAGGGAAAATATTCATTTTCCCTTAATTCATCTAGATATCCACTGTATTATCAATTAAACTACCATTTTCTGTGACAATTGACAGGGTGAATTTAAAATTTATATAAAGGGCCGAGTGCAGTGGTTCACACCTGAAATCCCATCACTTTTGGAGGCCGAGACAGATGGATTACTTGAGGTCAGGAGTTCAAGAGCAGCCTGGCCAACACAGCGAAACCCCTTTCTACTAAAAATACAAAAATTAGTCAGGCACGGTGTTGAGCACCTGTAATCCCAGCTACTTAGGAAGCTGAGACAGGAGAATTGCTTGAACCCAGGAGGCGGACGTTGCAGTGAGCCAAGGTCGAGCCACTGTACTCTAGCCTGGGTGACACAGTGAGACTCCTTCTCAAAAAAACAAAACAAAACAAATTTTGCAGGGGATGGTGGTTCGGTGGTTCATGCCTGTTATCCCAGCTACTCAGGAGGCTGAGATCGGAGAATCGGTTGAATCCGGGAGGTGGAGTTTGCAGTGAGCCAAGATTGCACCACTGCACTCCAGCCTGGGCAACAGAGTGAAACTCTGTCTCAATAAATAAATAAATAAATAAATAAATAAATAAA
>NW_012117821.1:3541771-3542988 GCF_000951035.1 Colobus angolensis palliatus | reverse complement strand
CCAGCCTGGCCAACATGGTGAAACCCTGTCTCTACTAAAAATACAAAAATTAGTCAGGCACGGTGTTGAACACCTGTAATCCCAGCTACTTAGGAGGCTGAGGCAGGAGAATCGCTTGAATTTGGGAGGTGGAGGTTGCAGTGAGCCGAGATCGTGCCACTGCACTCCAGCCTGGGTGACAGAGTGAAACTCTGTCTCAATAAATAAATAAATAAATAAATAAATAAATAAATAAATAAATAAATAAATAAATAAATAAATAAATAAATAAATAAAATGTATATAAAGGCAAAGGGCTGATAGCCATGATACTCTTGAGCAAGAAAAAAGAAGGGTGAGTTGCTTGAAGTGATGCCAGCAGTTGTTATCAACTGGTAGTGACGGAGGCAGTGTGGTGCTGGCTTGGGCGTACACCGCAAACCTAGGGAAGTGAGTAGGGAGTCCAGAAACAAATCCAGGCACATATGGACCCTCGATTTATGACATGGTGGCTCCGCAGAGCAATAGTGAAAGAATAAACGTTCAGTGAGTGGCACAAACTACTGGATAGTCATATGGAAAAACAAGAAGTGACACTTAAATTTTATCAGATGAAACACCTTCATGTCAGGAGAACGGTAGACCCAAATGTGAGAGGGAAAACAGCAGTTTTAGATCACATTACAAGATCTCCAATAGCCTTGCAGGTATTTTATAAAAGACAGAAAATCACAAACCATAAAGGACAAGTCGAAAAATTGATCATGAAAGCACATTATTTCTTTTTCAAAATATATCACCATGGGAGGAAAAAGACAAGCCAGGGAGAGGGAGGAGGGATTTCAACACACAGAAGTGACAAAAAGCCTTGTATTTAGAATAAAGGGTTTCTATAAATCAACAATGTTGTAGAAAGTGGGAAAGTGACTTCAACGAACACTGATAAAAGATAATATTTAATAGACGATGGAAGTATGAAAACATGCTCAACTTCGTAACTAATACAAGAAATGAAAACTTAAATCTCATGAGGTGACTGCATACACTAAAATTTTTCAAAACAGCCAACCCTGCCAGGTTTTGGTGAAGATGTGTCAGAAACCTTGGTACAAGCACTTTGGAAAACTGGTGGTATTTCCAACAATTCCCTATGACCAGCATATTCCATAACCAGCGATGTTCATCTCAGTTCTCCTCAACAGAAAGGTATGCCCAGCTGGAGATATTCCATAACCAGC
>NW_012117821.1:3528038-3540831 GCF_000951035.1 Colobus angolensis palliatus | reverse complement strand
GTATGCCCAGCTGGAGATATTCCATAACCAGCGATGTTCATCTCAGTTCTCCTCAACAGAAAGGTATGCCCAGTTGGAGAAAAGACAGGTGTGAAAATGTCCAGCACCATCCCGAAAATAACCCAAACATCCATCTGCAGCAGAAGGGGCCCATCAGCTGAGGTTCGTTCATACTGGAGCATCCTCTGGACCCATACAACGATCGATTCCAGCTTCATGCAAAAGCTTTGTTGAAATCCGCAAGCACACGGAGCATCCAGGACGCCAGCACTAAGGAATGCAAACTGTTCAGTTGCATCTGTACAGAATTTGAAAGTGGGCAAAGCTGAACCGCAGTGTGAAGGAATGCACGCTCAATGGCAATGTGGAGGGAAAGGCACAGACCATGCCAGTCAGATGAACGCTCCCTTTAAGGCCGCTCCCTTAGGAGGGGGAGCCTTGAGGCCTGGAAGAGGCACTGGGGGCTGGCGATGGGTTATGGCATCATTGGGTGATGCATGTTTAGTTTATGCTCTCTGATGAAAGGGTATTATATTTCACTTAAAAGAGCAAGCTTAAATAAACTATTTAAATAAACAGAACACATAAGGGCCATCATCGTCCTTTATTGCTCCCACCACAAGCTGTAGCCCAGCTGTCTCTGGGAGGCTTGGGGAGGTTGAGCGGCTGCTGATTCTCTTCCCTGTTGCAGCTCCGGCTTCTGGGAGGTTGAGCAGCCCCTCGCCTGGCTGTTGCTCCACGTGCTGGGTCGGCAGCCTGAGATGAGCCTTGGAAGGATCCAGAGGGAGAGGCCAGCCAGTGAGGCTGGTCAGAGTGGGGCTGGTCAGAGTGGCGCTGGTCAGAGTGGACAGAGAGAATTCCTTTCCCCTGGACCATACCCACCCCAAGTGGTGCCAACCCCATGGGTCAGCAAGGCAGAAACTCTCACGCTGTAAAATGCAACGGTTTATTATGAAGTGAAGAAGTGCGGCTGCAACAAATGAAAATATAATCTAGCAAAAAGCCTGGCTGCCCAAGCCCCAGGAAGGGTCCTTCTGGCAGATGACAGAGGAACAGTCGCAGGCTGCTGTGTGGATCATGGTGGAGATGCCCTCACCACACCCTGCCCCCCGAGATTACAACCAGGGCAGCCAGTGGGGTCCTGCTCCACTTCCTCCTGGAGTTAGTCATCCCCAGGACAGCCTCTGTGGTCTCCTCACCCCCAGGGTGTGCCGTGCAGTACTTCCCCTCTGCTTCAGTGGACCTGGGGGTCCTTGCTGTTTCTGTTTTTGTTTTTTGTGTTTTTGTTTTTGAGACAGAGTCTTGCTCTGTTGCGCAGGCTGGAGTACAGTGGCGTGACCTCAGCTCACTGAAGCCTCTGCTTCCCAGGTTCAAGCGATTCTCCTACCTCAGCCTCCTGAGTAGCTGGGATTATAGGCACCTGCCACCACACCCAGCTAATTTTTTGCATTTTTAGTAGAGACGAGGTTTTGCCATGTTGGCCAGGCTGGTCTCAAACTCCTGGCCTCAGGTGATCTGCCCACCTCAACCTCCCAAAGTGTTGGGATTACAGGCATGAGGCACCATACCCAGCTGTCCTTGCTGTTCCTGAAATAAAGAAACATCCTTATAACCGGTTTATGCTTGCCATGGACATGCCACACTGTGCTCACCTGTTGAAGCTCAAGTAACACAGCTACAATGCGACGTAATAAGAAGCCACCTAAGAGAGTGGGGGGGCTTGCTGCATACCTGCTCTGGGTCTGCACACCCCAGGAGCTGCATGCAGATGACTGCACAGAGGAGCCCTCCCAGGCACTTTAGTTCAGGACTCCACATATGCGGGAGGAACGGCAGAGACTCAAATGACACTGTCCAAATATCCCCAACAACTGTGGACAGGACAAAGTTGAGTTCCTGGCTCACCGCAGTGAGGGACAGTGTCACCTCAGAGTGCCGCAGCAGTGCCTCGGAGCAGGAGAGGAAGGAAAGGGAAGGTCCGGCCTCTTGAGAGCTCCAAGTCTGGTTTAGGGTGGATCTTCCAGTGGTGTGGGTCAGGGGATCAGGACGGAGTAGTTTAGGGTGGGTGCACACAGTACAGCCAGTACCTTGAGATGAAGAACGTTCAAGGGTCCTGGAGCAGGCACTGTGGATTCCTGTTGAAGAGTCAACGGGAAGAGTCTCTTGGTTGCAGAGATTAGTCCCACCATCAAGGACTTGAAAGACTCAGGGGTGGTGATTCCTACCACATCCCTGTTCAACTCTCCCATTTGGCCTGTGCAGAAGACAAATGGATCTTGGGGAATGACAGTGGATGATCGTAAGCTTAACGGAGTGGTGACTCCAATTGCAGCTGCTGTACCGGATGTGGTTTCATTGCTCTAACAAATTAACACATCTCCTGGTACCTGGTATGCAGCCATTGACTTGACAAGTGCCTTTTTCTCCATTCCTGTCCATAAGGCTCACCAGAAAAAATTTGCCTTTAGCTGGCAAGGCCAGCAACATATCCTCACTGTCCTACCTCGGGGGTATATCAACTACTCAGCTTCGCGTCATAATCTTGTTTGCGGAGGTCTTCATCGTTTTTCCCTTCCACAGGATATCACACTGGTCCATTACATTGATGAGATTATGCTGATTGGATCCAGTGAGCAAGAAGCAGCAAACACACTGGACCTATTGGTGAGACTTTTGTGTGCTAGGGGGTGGGAAATAAATCTGACTAAAATTCAGGGAACTTTTACCTCAGTAAAATGTCTAGGGGTCCAGTGGTGTGGGACCTGTCAAGATATTCCTTTTAAGATGAAGGATTAGCTGCTGCGTTTAGCCCCTCGTACAATGAAGAAAGAGGCACAACGCCCAGGGGGCCTATTTGGATTTTGGAGGCAATGCATTCCTCATTTGGACATGTTACTCTAGTCCATTTATTGAGTGACCAGAAAGGCTGCCAGTTTTGAGTGGGGTCCAGAACAGGAGAAGGCTCTGCAACAGGTCCAGGTTGCTGTGGAAGCTGCTCTGCCACTTGGGCCATACAACCCAGCATATCCAATGGTGCTTGAGGCAGATAGGGATGCTGTCTGGAGCCTCTGGCAGGCCCCTATAGGTGAATCACAGCGGAGGCCTCTAGGATTTTGGAGCAAGGCCCTGCCGTCTTCTGCAGATACCTACTTTCTTTTGGAGAGACAGTTCTTGACCTTTACTGAGCTTTAGAGGAAACTGAAAGTTTGACTATGGGTCATCAAGTCCCCATGTGACCTGAACTGCGTGTCATGAACTGGGTGCTTTCTGACCCATCTAGCCATAAAGTGGGTCGTGCACAGCAGCATCCCATCACCAGATGGGAGTGGTATGTACGTGATTGGGCTTGATCAAGTTCTGAAGGCACAAGTCAGTTACCATGAAGAAGTGGCTCAAATGCTCATGGTCTCCACTCCTGTCACCCCCCCTTCTCTCCCCCAGCCTGCACTGATGGCCTCATGGGGAGTTTCCTATGATCAGTTGACAGAGGAAGAGAAGACGAGGGCCTGGTTCGCAGATGGTTCTGCACGATATGCAGGCACCACCTAGAAGTGGACAGCCGCAGCACTACAGCCCCTTCCTAGGACATCCCTGAAGGACAGCGGTGAAGGGGAATCTTCCCAGTGGGCAGCTTCGAGCAGTGCACCTGGTTGTGCACTTTGCATGGAAGGAGAAATGGCCAGATGTGCCATTATTTACTGATTCATGGCCTGTAGCCAATGGTTTGGCTGGATGGTCAGGGACTTGGAAGAAGCATGATTGGAAAACTGGTGACAAAGAAATTTGGGGAAGAGGTATGTGGACGGACCTGTCTGAGTGGTCAAAAATTGTGAAGGTATTTGTATGCCATGTGAGTGCTCACCAATGGGTGACCTCGGCAGAGGAGGAGTTTAACAATCAAGTGGATAGGATGACCCGTTCTGTGGACACCACTCAGCCTCTTTCCCCAACCACCCCTCTCATTGCCCAGTGGGCCCATGAGCAAAGTGGCCATCACCACAGGGATGGAGGTTACACATGAGCTCAGCAACACGGTCTTCCACTCACCAAGGCTGACCTGGCTGTGGCCACTGCCGAGTGCCCAGTTTGCCAGCAGCAGAGACCAACACTGAACCCTTGATATGGCACCATTTCCCAGGGTGATCAGCCAGCTACTTGATGGCAGGTTGATTATACTGGACCTCTTCCATCGTGGAAAGGGCAGTGGTTTGTCCTCACTGGAATAGACACTTCAGAAATGGGTTTGCCTATCCTGTATGCAATGCTCTGCCAAGACTACCATCTGTGGACTCACGAAATGCCTTATCCACCATCATGGTATTCCACACAGCATTGCCTCTGACCAAGGCACTCACTTTACAGCTAAGGAATTGTGGCAGTGGGCTCATGTTCACAGAATTCACTGGTCTTACCATGTTCCCCGTTGTCCTGAAGTAGTTGGAAATAAGACCTCTAGGCCAGCAGAACATAATATTTTCCTGAAGTAGTTGGATTGATAGAAAGGTGAAATGGGCCAGGTGCGGTGGCTCACGCCTGTACACTTTGGGAGGCTGAGGCGAGCAGATTGCCTGAGGTCAGGAGTTCGAGACTAGTCTGACCAATATGATGAAACCCAACTCTACTAAAAATTAGCCGGGCATGGTGGCATGCACCTGTAATCCCAGCTACTCAGGAGGCTGAGACAGGAGAATCGCTTGAATCTGGGAAGTAGAGATTGCGGTGAGCCAAGTCATGAGTATTTCCTCCTTATTTTATTAGGAACGTGTCTGTGTATGCATACCCTCGTACTAAGAAAATATCTTCACTTTATTTCTTCTTTTTCCTTCTACCTTGTGACATAAGATGTATTGACTTCATATCAATATTTAAGTGTTGTTAACTTCATGTAATACCATTTAGGTTAAGGATTAGTGTGCTTCCAGTTGTACGAAGGACAGCTATATTATGTTAGGCGTAATTATGACTTTATTATTGTCTTTATTGGAAAATTACATGTGATCTCAGGAGATGTGTATGGGTTCAAGTTGACAAGGGGTGGGCCTGTGATGATTAATACTGAATGTCAACTTGATTAGATTGAAGGATGCAAAGTACTGTTCCTAGTGTGTCTGTGATGGTGTTGGTAGAGGAGAGTAACATTTGAGTCAGTGGACAGGGAGAGACAGATCCACCCTCAATCTGGATGGGCCCCATCTAGTCAGCTGCCAGCATGGCTAGAAAAAAGCAGGCAGAAGAAGATGGAAGGACTAGATTTTCTGAGTCTTCCAGCCTTCATCTTTCTCCTGTGCTGGATGCTTCCTGCCCTCAAACATCAGACTCCAAGTTCTTCAGCTTTTGGACTCTTGGACTTACACGGTGGTTTGCCCGGGGCTCTCAGGCCTTCAGCCACAGACTGAAGGCTGCACTGTCAGCTTCCCTCCTTTTGAGGTTTTGGGACTCGGACTGGCTTCCTGGTTCCTCAACTTGCAGATGGCCTATGGCGGGACTTCACCTTGTGATCGCGCGAGTCAATTCTCCTATTCAATTCCCCTTCATCTATACATCTATCCTATTAGTTCTGTCCCTCTAGGGAACCCCGACTAATACAGGGTCTTTAGGGAGATTCCTGCAATGAGCAATTAAGTCCTTTGCAAGTTTCATCTTCCTAAGCAAGAGTCTCCAGGAACACTAAAGTTCTGCTAATGCAGACTCGGGGGTAGATGTCCAAGCTGTGGCCCCAGTAGGCGAGTAACATCGCCAAAAGCCCAGTGGAGAGCCGTGGAGTCAGGAACCAACTCAGAGCGACACCTAGAGCCAGGTTCTCCTTGAAATGTACACCCTTGCTGGTGGAGCTTTCCAGGACCCGCCGGCCTCAGTGGGCACCTGAGAGCAGCAGGTGTGCCCCCTGCACCCACCCAAAGACCTGGCTCCTCCAGGCCCCAGAGCTGCTACAGGGCAGTTGGCTCCCTCCAGAGTGGGGGTTGGAACCAGTATCAAGGCCAGGCGTGTCCCCTGAGCTGGGCTGTCCCCATCCCTCTGATGGGACCCGCCCCCTCATTTTCCGCGTATCATGTCTGGTGGGTGGTGGGAAGTTGGACAGCTCGCCTGGCTGGACCTGGTGGAGCCCCGCACACACTACTCTTTAGGGTCCTGTGAGGAACCAGAGGGCACCTCTGCTTGGCTGTGAGGACAGACTGTGCCTGTAGCCCTGCCGCTGGGGAGAGGTTCTCTACCGAGTCAAACCAGAGCCCAGACCCCAGGAAAGGGACCAAGGGCTGCCTGCTCCACCTCTGTTTGGTTATTTCCTATTGGCAGGAAGAGGAATCCAGGTCTTCCCTTGAGCAATGTCAGATGCGTCCACACCCACAGGCTTCCTCTCCTCAACCTCAGGACACACAGCCCTGCTTCCTCCTTGTGGCTAACTAGCCCCACTTCTGCCCCTGCTTCCTCCTTGTGGCTGACTAGCCCTACTCCTGCCCTAGGTTCGAAGGCGGCTCACTTCCTCATTCTCTCCTCCAGAGAGGCACGCTCTGTCACCATGTGCCAGCTCCAGGACAGGGGTTTTCAGAAGACCCATGGAATCCTTCCATCCCGAACCCCTGGGCAGGGACCCAGCAGCTCACAGAGTTGACCCAGCCTGACCCCCACTACCTTTTCCTCACCAATATCCCATCATGCCCAGTCCTCAGGACAGCCCAGGCCACCCTTGCCTCCTGGCTCAGGCACCAGGCCCCAACCTGGGAGCATGAGGTTTACTGAGCGCCTGTTATCCCCCTGAGTGGGAGGCCAGCCGGTAGCCCCACACCTGCATGAGGAGCAGGGACTGTGGGCCCACACAGACCTGGGCTCTCTCCACCCGGGATGCAGGACCTCAGACCAGCTCCCTACAGGTCATGCCAATAAGGGCAGGTGAGAGCTGCGGCCCCTTCTACTGAGAGGGAGAGACAGCCCTGCTGACAGCTGGGATAGTCATGCGGACAGCACGGAGTAGTGGTGCTGAGTTTGGGGCAGAGTCATGCTGAGTTAGGGGAGAGCTGTACTGCACAGAACAGCCTTCCCCCTCCCCTCGCCTCATGTCCCCATGTCCAAGCAATGGTTTCTCCCGGCCTCCTTCCCCTTTGCTCTATCTCCCAGTCAAAGTCCAAGCACTGGTTTCTCTTGGCCTTCCTCCCCTTTGCTCCATCTCCTAGACAGAGTCCAAGCACTGGTTTCTCTTGGCCTTCCTCCCCTTTGTTCCATCTCCCAGACAGAGTCCAAGCACTGGTTTCTCTTGGCCTTCCTCCCCTTTGCTCTATCTCCCAGTCAAAGTCCAAGCACTGGTTTCTCTTGACCTTCCTCCCCTTTGCTCCATCTCCCAGAGAGACGGCCATAGTCCTCCTGAGGGTTCTTCCAGCAAAGGGAGCCACCTGGTTGGAATGCCAGTCCTCCTCGGGTCTCCAGGGAAGGGTGGGTAGATTTGCTTTCCCCACCTCCTGGTAGGTGTGCTCGGGGGAACGCTGCTGCAGAGAGCAGGATGCGAGGATGGTCTGGGGCTCTGTAAATACCAGCAGACACAAGAGAAACCGAAAATCCAACCTCAAAAGGCCTGGGGCTGGAGTAGGCACCATCATCCACCAGTGTCACGTCCCCACAGACTCCTTTCTCTCCCTCTGCCTTTATGCCGCACTCCTTCTTTCTCTGCCTCTCCTCCATGCCTAAGCACCACTTCCATGCATTGAGTGCATAGCTTTTTATTTTAACCATGTTCTTGCAAAATGAATCTGTGTGTGTGTATTTTTAACTTAGGTAAATGGCATCTGTGGCACCTGGCTCTGAACATTTACTTCCTCCACCGAGCTTGCATCGTGCACGTGTGACTTTTACCATCACGCATCCTGGTGCATCTGCGTTCAGCCTGATGCTTTCCACAGCCATGCCACGCTCCCCAGGCTGCACCTACTGGGTGATTCAGGTAGTCTCTAAGCTCACCTCCACTCCCAGTGCCAATGTTGCAGTGCCACCCCCACACCCCCTCCACCGCCTGCCCTCCTCCGCACCTCTGCCGGAACCTGTGCCGGAGTCTTCCTGGCTCACACCAAGGTGAGGACTTCCAAGCAGTAAAACTGGACTGTTTAGAAAGCCTGGTGGGGGCCGTGCTGGTTTCTTTTCTTTTCTTTTCTTTTCTTTTTTTTGAGACTGATTCTCACTCTGTCACCCAGGCTGGAGTGCACTGGTGCCATCTCGGCTCACTGCAAGCTCTGCCTCCTGGGTTTACACCATTCTCCTGCCTCAGCCTCCCGAGTAGCTGGGACTACAGGTGCCCACCACCACGCCCTGCTAATTTTTTTGTATTTTTTAGTAGAGACGGAGTTTCACTGTGTTAGCCAGGATGGTCTCGATCTCCTGACCTTGTGATCCACCTGCCTCGGCCTTCCAAAGTGCCGGGATTACAGGCGTGAGCCACCGCACCTGACCTGGTGCTGGTTTCTACATTTTCCCACCGACTCTTTGCATGCTCCTGCTTCCTAAGTGTGCTCGGGATTTGGAATATCCTGTTGGTACTCATCAGCTTCACAGTGGACAATGTTAACTGTCAACCAAGTAAACTGCTCCTTCCCAGTTTTCTCTGCGGGGACTGCTGCCTTTCACTGTTCATACCTTAGCTCTAGACGTCAACCTTTGTGTGCTTCAGACATTGCAAACCTCTTCTTCCATTCTATTAGCTCTCCATGGACTTTGCCCCTATAGTTTTTTGAGCTAACAATTTTGGCTTCTAAAGTTTTCTTAGTTGGGTGTGACGGCTCATGCCTGTAATCCCAGACCAGGTGTGTGCGTGTGATCCATGGGGCTCTGCAGCAGAGAAGACAGACCAGGTGTGTGCCTGTGTGTGTGTGTGTGTGTGCCCATGCGTGCTTCCCCCTCTGAGCCTCAGTTTCCCTATGTGTAGCAAGTTTGAACCAGAATCCCAGCACTTCAGGAAGCCGAGGCAGGAGGATCGCTTGAGCCCAAGACTTCAAGACCACATGGCGAGACCCTATCTCTACAAAAAAAGTAAATTAGCCAGGTGTGTTGGTACACGCCAGTAGCCCTAGCTACTCAGGAGGCTGAGGTGGGGGGATCCCTGAGCCCAGGAGTTTGAGGCTGCAGTGAGCTGTGATTATACCACTGCCCTCCAGCCTGGATGACAGGGTGAGACCCTGTCTAAATAAATAAATTTTCTTTAAGAAGTCTTTTGTAGCCCTTAAGCTCTAAAAATACTCTCCAGTCTTTTAGTTTACTGACTTTCTTCTTCTACCTTTCCAATCTGGCCCTTTAATCCAGGGAGTCCTCCTCTGTCTGTGACCCACAGGTAGAGAAATGCATTGCTGACCTCCCTCTGCTAAGCAAACGTCCCCATTGGATTTGCAGTATTGCCTCTAGGATTTAAGTTCCCATATGGCGTCAATGTTGGCCGTGTCTCTGGGCTCTGGGTTCTAGGCCATTGCTCTTCTTGCCAGTGCCACGTGGCATTTATTTCTGTGTCTTTGCAGGGCATCTTCCTATCTCACAGGACGAGCTTATGCCCTTTGCCCTTCTTTTCTGATGTTGAGCTAGCCATCTGAGGACCTTAACTCCTCCCTCACGGCTGATTTCCCAAACATTGTTGATTGTGACTGCATTGAATTTGGGGGTTCGTCTGGAGATACTCGGCATTGTCCTGACATTAGGCTGCTGCTTCTGAGAGTGTGGAGAACGCAGAGCCCTGTCCATCTTCAGATGGTCTTCCATGTCTTGTATCAGAGTGGACAGTTTTGGTTGATTCCTAGATACTTAATGAATTCTACTCCCGTGGCGAATGGCATCTTTTTCAAAGTTGTATTTTCTAATTGGCATTGCTGGGGAAAAGGAATGGTTTGCACTTCTGTAGGCCCAATATGTCTCGTAGAAATAGGCCATGTATCTGTCAATCCTACTGGTTTTTTTCTAGGTAGATCATTTGATGAGGAAGAAGTCAATGACTCTCTAAAAATGAACTCTGGAAAAACTAGTTCTCCATTGTCTAGAGTGGTAAGAACTCATTCTTTACACACGTGCACGAACGCATGCATGCGTGCACACACACACACCCAACACACCTGGTCTGTCTTCTCCCCTGCAGAGCCTCGTGGGTCCTGCTTGGTGTCATGTCTCGTGCTCCATCCACAGCACACCAGAGACACAGGCAGCAGAGCTCAAGCCTGCTTGAACAAACAGGCCAGGTATTCATAGAGTTCTGGTAGCAAGGGAGCAAATTCTCTGCCATTTCTTTCCTCCAGCCTCAGAGGTATCTTCTTCCTCTTCCTGGAGTGACTGCGGGGTGGCTACCAAGTTTGAAAGGCAAAACACAACCCAGCAGACCCAGTCCCCGGCCCCTGGTAGCCTCACTGGAGGACATCTGATGGCCGGCCTCTCTGGAGGACGGATGCCTCCTGCCAGATAAACTCCCTGACTCCAGGTAGTCTAGGCTGCAGTGCCCAGCGGTAGCCCAGGCCGCGAAAAGGGGGGGCAAGAAGCCAGGGCTCCAGCCCAGCTTTGAGCAAGCTCTGCAACAGGACGGACTCCCCTGCTCGGAGCCTCGATTTCCCCATGTGTAACCCGCTGAGACCAGATGACCTTTCAGAGCCTTCTCTGCTGAAGCTGAAGCTCCTCTCCACCCTCTACCTCACCCCTGCCCCCCTGCTGGCTCCATCTTCCAGTTCCAGGAGCCACTGTCGCCGTCAGCTGGTGACCCTGCCACTACTCAGATCTCATGGGCACGCAAGGGTCCCCCGGCTCTTGTGTCAGGATCTCCTTTGTGGTAAGAGATCCTGACATCTTTAGAGAATGGGTTTAGGAATAGACACACCTGCCCTCAGGTGGTTTGACCCAGGGCTCAAGGCAAAGCAGACCAATAACATGCTTAGGAGGTGGGAATGTGAGATGGAGCAGCGGTGGCGGAAACAGGCTGGCAGCTCCCCCGACTGCTCCCCCGCAGCAACCTTGGGGATATACCCAAGAGAAATGAAACAGGCCTCCACACAAACCCTCGCCCAAGCATGTTCACAGTACCACACTTCACAATCAGCAAAAGGTGGAGGCGACTCGGGTACCCTCGACAGAAAGGGATGAACATAGTATGGTCTCCCCACACAGGGGAGAGTCCTTCCCCTTTCCTCTGTCCCCGCGCCGTCACCTCCTCCCTGCCCAGACCCCTGGGCTGGCAGCAGCATTGCCCTTTATAAAACCCCCTACCAGCTATAAAAGGGGAGGTGCTTCTCAGCCCTTATGAAGGAGCAGAGGGCAGGAGTGAGCTGCAGAAGGCACGGAGCATGGGTCCAGGCAACGACAGGGTGAGCCCTCCTAACATGCCCCACATGAGAAGCCAGGCCACATGGCCCCGGATTCCACTGATGGGAGATCGCCACAGTGGACCGATCCACAGACAGAGAGGAGATTCCTTGTGGCCAGGGGATGGGAAGAAGGGTGGCAGGGGGGTGACAGCCAAAGGGTCCAGGGTTTCTTTTAAGGTGATGAAAATGTCCTAAAACCAGAATATGATGATGGCTGCACGATTGCGTGACTATACAGAAAACCATGGACCTGTGCCCTTTAAATGGGTGGATTCCGCCAGGTGCAGCGGCTCACGCCTGTCATCCCAGCACTTTGGGAGGCCAAGGTGGGCGTATCACTTGAGGCCGGGAGTTTGAGACCGGTTTGGCCAACATGGTGAAACCCCATTTCTACTAAAAGTACAAAAATTAGCCAGGCGTGTTGGCGCATGCCTGTAACCTTAGCTACTGGGGAGGCTGAGGCAGGAGAATCGCTTGAACCCAGGGGGCGGAGGCGGCAGTGAGCTGAGATCACACCACTGCACTCCAGCCTGGGCAACAGGGCGAGACTCTGTCTTAAAAAAATAAATAAATAAAATAAAATAAATGGGTGAATTCTGTGGTATGTGGTTTACGTCTCAACAAAGCCTTTACATTTTGCAAAGAGTGCCGGGATGAAGGTACTGAGTAGGCCTCCCCCAGCACCCAGGCCCAGGGGTTCTTAAATGGCGAGGTGGGGGAGCCTGACTCTGAATACTTTAAAGGGGGAATTTTCTCTATCCCAGGATTGCAGGGTGGGGCAGGCCCCGCTCTGCTACACAACATGGTCTTTTCTTCCTCTCCCCTCTTCCTTCCTTCTTTTCTCCTTCCCCTTTCCTCTGTCCCAGCACTGTCACCTCCTCCCTGCCCAGACCCCTGGGCAGGCAGCAACACTGCCCTTTAGAAAGCTCCCTATCAGATACAAAAGGTGAGGTGCTCATCAACCCTTACAGGGGAGCAGAGGGCGAGAGTGAGGACGTGGGGGCAGCACCAGCCAGAGGGACAAACACATTCATGCTTGGAACTATTTGGAGGCAGAGGCACCTGGGGCTCCAGCAGGAGGTATCCCTCACCCTGAGGCCCACTTTAATTTCCCAGAGATAATAACACCGGCGCCGAGTATCTGCCAGGCACCTGAAGACGGATGACCAGTGTTTGCAGGGTAATAGTTTGTGTCAGAGTAAATTGGAATTTATACCCCAGGAGGCAGATAATCCCCTTTAGAACTCTCCAGCCTCCCTAGGACTGGAGGGGCTTTCACAGGCTGCTTGCTGAAGACATAAACAAAGACAGCTCCACGGAAGCACCCTGCTGGCCTGAGTCCTGTTTTTAATATCTTAATTGAGTCTCCAAGCCCTAGAACACGGTGGCGCAACCAAATCTCCAGCCTCCACCTCCAGCTCTGTGTAGGAGAGAGGTCAATATCACCTTCTGCGAAGCCGGGGAAAACAAACTGGGAAGTAGCGTCG
>NW_012117821.1:3516883-3527654 GCF_000951035.1 Colobus angolensis palliatus | reverse complement strand
AGGATGGTCTCGATCTCCTGACCTCGTGATCCACCCGTCTCGGCCTCCCAAAGTGCTGGGATTACAGGCTTGAGCCACCGCGCCCGGCCAGCTTTGTGTATGTTTTTAAAGCTTATGAAAAGATGAGAAAAATCCAGGTGCACGTTCTCACCTAAGTTAAACCAGCGGTTCTCAAAATCCCAAATTATTTTACTGCTTTTTGTTCCCCGGAACCAGCTCACAATCTGCTTTGTGCTTGATTTAAAGGCGCTGACAAGCTGCTGCCCGCTCCCCAGCACAGTGGCGAGACTGGATTGGGACTGTCATATATAATGCATGGAGTAGGGGCCGGGAGCTGTGCTGGATGCCTGTGTGATCCGCTTTGGAGCGCTGTTCCCAGAGCCATTGTGCAAACATATTTACTCTGCATAAAAGAATGGGATGAAGCTGCAAAGGACATTCATTCATAGAAGTGGATTTAATTTTTAAACTCGCATTAGGACAGGATTAACCTTGCTGAAGGGTATGGCGATGTGGGTGGAATGTATAAAACTAATCTAGGATCCACGTTGGTACGGGAGGAGCGCTGGGTGGAATTAAATATTTATTGCACATAAATACCTTCTCCTCCACCTCCCTCACCCCTGCAGTCACCTCTGTGTAGCGGGTTCTCTGCTACAGTAGAGGCCAGAGCACGTGACTGCAGCTTCTTCCATCCTCGCAGCACCCCGATCTGGTCATGGCAGTGACAAGAGACACCAGGGGGTGGGCACATGGGTTTGCAGGCTCACACACACACATGCATGCACGCACACATGTACACACTCTGTCCCTGCCTGGGTTCTTTCTCTCCTTCTACAGAGGAGCACTCTCTCAGAGGCAGAGAGAGCCCAGCCAGCCATGGTCACCACTAAGTCACCTCCATCATACTCTGAGTTGGGGGGCAAGTGAGCCCCCCATCCTCCATGAAGAATCCTAGGGAAGAATCTGATTGGCTAGTCACTTGCCAGTCATCACAACTGACGGAAATGAGGGGTGGAGCTGCTGGGCGAAGACAATGACCAGGGTGCAGGCAGGCTGACCATCCCATCGTTTTGCCTGGAACTGTCCCAGAATTAGCAATGACAGTCTCATGTCCCCAGGGCAAACCAGGGTGGCTGGTCACTGAAGTTCAAGTCTCTCTAGAAATTTCCACATCTAATTAGCAAGTTGAGTAAGTGGGCTATAACCTGTTTCTCAAGCGCTTTATTTGTGTGATTTGCCCAGAAATTGCTTCAATAAGAGATGTTCAAAAAGGAACAACAAAAAAGAAGTGAAACAATGTCAGAGGGTAGCTTGTGGTTTCTTCAGCAAAATGCAGATCCCTCCATTATCTTGTGGTTTAAACCAAAGCTGCCTTTTGGAAACTCCCGCTGATTCTCCAGCCTCGTGGAGGGTGGCAGGCTCCTCTTTTAAGTGTTGCAGGCTAGGAGTTGCGTGGTTAATGTTGGGGTCATACACACTCTGTATTTGCTACCACAGCCCCCCCACCGCTAGAAGTCTCTCAAGAGGAAATCGGTGGTGTGGTCATGCACAGCTCCTGTGCTCCGGACGGAGACTGTCGTGATCCAGGGCCATCTAGACATCCAGGTATTTTCAGCTTTCTTCCCTTAGGACGAGAGGACCAAGGCCTGAGCAGCCCCGAATCGCTCCCATGGTGGCCCAGACAGGCACAGAGGAGGGTGATTGGTCCCTGAGAATGTGGATGCCTGGAGCGGTGCATGGGGCTGTTTCTGCCTCATTCTGAGCCTGCACTGGGGCCTCGGGTCCCTGCAGAGCTGGTGGCCCACAGCTGGTAGCACTGTCCAGGTGCAGGCTTCAATCATTTTCCATGTAAAGGATGTGCACGTGACCTAACCATAGTGGCCGACCTTCAGTAAGAGCCACCTGGGATGGTGCAGGAGGGGAGGGGGGCCTTCACTGTACATTTTACATTTGGGGAAACTGAGGCAACCCGGAGGCGGTCGCAGAGCTAACCACTAGCGAGAGAGCATCGGGCACATGAGGACCTGCAGCTTTGCAGGAGGAAGCCCGAGCATCCTCACGGGCACTCTTGGCTGGAGAGTTCATTTTTCAGATCAGCCCTGCCTCCTCCAATCAGCTCTGTCTGGTTTAGCTCAGCTAACAGGAAGCGTCAGCTTACCCAATTAAAACACTTTACACTCTCACGTAAGGACTGATAAGCTTAACCTTTAGGGACAGGTTTGGTTTTGGTTTTGCCTCTTCCTGTCACAGGCTTCAGCTGCCGCATGGATGAGGAAGTCAGGGAGGTAACTGACCAGACCAGTGCACCCTCTCCCTGCCCCTGGCTGGCTAGCTGGGACCTTTCCCCCTCTGCCTCTCCAAACCTGAGGCTGGAAGGGGCCTATGGGGTGTGTTCGGGAATCTGGGAGATTGCCAAGCCCCATCTACCAAGGTGGCTGGTTCTGTCCCTAAGTTGGAGCTCAGGACTGGCTTCAGCCAAGGCAATGCCCAGAGCCTTTGAGAGACCCCAGGTTGGGGTCCGTGGGGTGGGCCTGGCTCTTTAGGGAAGGCTGCTGTCAGGGACCATGGGCTGCCGTATGCTCTCCTCCTGGTGTTGACAGTGACGGATATGGTCAGGGCAGGACCCAGACAGGGAAAGGGAAGAGCTGATGTTCCTGGCGGGTCAGTTTGGCTCTTCCCTGCTCTGTTCTGTGGCTGCAGATACAAACCTGGGGCCCAGCAGGGACAGGTGTCCCCACCTGTCAAAGGCCTATGGGCCCAGAGAGGGGGACACTGCTCCTCCTGGCCCTGGTGTCGGAAGCACGGGATGACTGGCCTTCGTCAAGAGGCGGAGGAGGGCGGGATGCCTGCTGGGCATGGGGACGCTCAACTTCCAAGCAGGTCTTGCTGCTCTCCTGCCCTGCAGGTGACAAAGCTGAGGCTCTGTCGGGAGTGGCAGTCTGCACGTCATCCCTGGCAGTGGGTCACCGTGGAGCCTGGCTCTGGGACCTGGAATTGGACCTGGGTTATGCAGCTGGCCCTGGCGGGTGCTGGCCTTGCCTCTCTGGGCCTCCAAATCCTGAGCTGCACAATGAGGACGAGGCCGGCTCTGCACTGAGAGCAAAGCCGATGGCAGAGGCCATGCGCCGCAGGCCTGGACTCATCCACCTCACTATGCCGGCAGGTCCCAGCCCCTAGAAGCTCCTGGAACTTGGAACTCTGTGCAGAAGCCCTCAGCAGAGCAGCCCAATTCTGCCTCTCACAGCTGCCCCAAGAGACTGCTGCCTCATCTGCAGGGGCAGGGAAGACCATGACGCCCCCCACCCCACATCCAGGCTCCCCCACAATCCACAGACCTGTCCATTTCACCTCCATCCACGTCCCTTTCCCCTGCTGCCAATGCCCAGGCCCAGCCACCCCCCACCCCTCTGCTGCTGCAGCCTGGAAGGTCGCCGCACGCCTCTCTATCCCAGGCAGTCCTGCGCCACTGGGCCCAGCTGTGAGATGGAGCATAAGGGGCACGTGGCACCCCTGAGCACAGACCCTCCTGGGCTGTCCTGTTACAGAGAGAGCCAGATCGCCCTCCTCACAGCCTCCAGGCCCTCTGGGTCCAGCCGCGTTCCCTGCCCGGCTCATCGTGTGAGTGCCAGGCATGGCCCTCGCCTGGGCACTCACCCTGCCACCCTCAGGCCTCCCAGGGCCAGAGTCTCTGCCCTGGGCACTTGTATTTGCCTGATAACTGCCACTCATCCTTCCGTCTTCTCTGCCCCGGACAGTCATAACCCTCCCGTCTCCCCACTGGCAGGACACACTGTACCTTCTGCATCCCACCGTGGCCCTGGGACCACTCCACTTGTCTCTCAGCGCACTGAGGCCAGGGACTCAGGGGTCACATCTCTTTCCTGAGCAATGTACCTGCAACCACTACTGAATGAATGATGAACGGACCAGCGAATGAACACAGGCAGGCCTCAGGAGGTCCTTCCAGCCCTAAAACTGAATCAGGGACTTGATGAATGCCAGTGGGTGATTTTCTGGCTCTGAAGGCAGAAGGGGGGCGTGGAGGACTCAGCCCTGCGTGCGTGCAGTGACCCAGCACCAGGAGACGTGGGGTGGGTGGCTCTGGCGGGGTGGCCGCCTGCGAGATGCTCCCTGGGGCTTGCTGGGGAGACAGATGAGTAAACATCAGTCAGAGTTTTGTGACGAAGCCTCTGCCAGGGGAAGCCCACCATATCACAGAGACGAGACAAGGGCGTCCACCACAGGAGGGTGGACATAAACACGGTGGGCAGGTGTGGGCTTTGTCATTCATCATGGCCAGGGCTGGGAGTCCTCAGCGCTTCCAGCTCTGGAGACAGGCCCAGAGCCCTGGAAAGGGGAGCTCCCATCAGCCCACAAAGGGCTGGGCCGGCTGTCCAAGGCAGACATCCGGGGTCCTTCTGTTTGAACCGATGGGTAGACACTCAGCTGCTCCAGAGGCTGGTCCAGGTTCCGTTCCAGTCATGGCTGTCTATGCAGAACATGGCATCCAGGCCCCCGGACTAGCAGATAATCTTTCAAGAGGGTCCAGAAACGGTGTGCCGAGCATAATTCTCCATGGGACAGAGGCCTCTGGACATGGGCCTGAGGGGCCCACATTGAAATAGGACTCTCTAATCACAGCTGGGCACCAATCGGGCACCAGCTTCCATGGCTGAGGCCTGCTGGCTTCTCTCTCTCGGTGAACCGTGCTCCCGTCAGCCTCTGCGTGACATCCCTCAAGGCCGCAGCCACCTCTTGCTCTGCATCCGGGAGCAGGAGTGTCTGGGGTGGAGGCTCTGCCGCCCCATGGGCTGTGGGGCTGTCTGTGCCAGGAGGAAGGACCCCACCCGTGCCCGCTGTGTGCCTGCTCAGGGGTGGAGGCAGCTGTGCAGCTTACGAAGAGGATGGCACCCCCGTCCCAGGCTGCCAGGGCGCTCTGTGACCTCCTGTCCTTGGGCTCCTCTGCTGGTCCCCTCCCGTTCCTCCTGAGCCATCCTCGTGCCTTCACCTTCTTTCCTGGAAAGCCTTGCATCCACTCATCAGAGCTTCACTGAGCACCCAGCCCGGGCCTCATGTGCCCCAGAAACACAGCCTCAAACACAACAGCGGGTTCCCTCTCAGGAGGCTCCCCACCTCCCCCTGGGTGGGGGAGAAGGAGACCAGCATTGGCATGCACCGTGTCAGGTGGAGATCAATTTGAAGAAAAGCAAAATGGGGTGGTGGTGGGCGGGGGACCGCAGGGGGTGCTATCTCAGAGCTACCTGTAGGGCCATCTGCGCAGAAGCCCATTGCCGTCGCTTGTAGTTCATCCGCCCTTGTGGCAGCCCCATGCCAGTTCTGCAGACCAAAGAACAAGGTTCAGAGAGGGTGAGCAGCTGGCAGGAGAACACACAGCAGCTAGTAGCAGGAGCAGAGCCCCGTCTTCCCTCTATCCGAGCCCTTTCCTTCTCCTTAGCTTTGCCCACCAAAGCCCTTCCCATCTCCTTGCCTAGAGACAGTCAACTGTGATGCTGTGTTCAGGATGACCCTGGCCAGGTGGAATAATTGCACGCCTAGGAAAAATGATAGAAAATAAACATTCCAAGATATTAGCAAGCCGGTGTGGCTTTCTCCACTGCTTTACATTATTTTCTTCTTACTTTCCAAATTTTATGCAGTGAGAATTTATTACTTTCATTACCAGGAGCAAAAAATAGAAACAAACAGAAAACCCTGTCTGATCTTTCAGACTAGTTCAAATGTCTTCTTTTCTAGAACTGGGATGACCAGGACATTTGGGTGTGAAAGGCGTGAAACAAGCCTTAACAGATACTAAAGAATGCCAGACAAGCAGAATGAGGATGACCCCAAGCAAGGTGGACCCTGCTCCAGCTGCAGGGAACAGCGAGGCTGCAGGTCAGTGTTGAGTGGCCCTTTACAAAGGACCATGACCCAGGCTGGGGGCAGTGGCTCACACCTGTCATCTCAGCACTTCGGGAGGCTGGATCACTTGAGGTCAGGAGTTTGAGACCAGCCTGGCCAACACGGTGAAACCCTGTCTCTACTAAAAATTAGTCGGACGTGGTGGTGCACACTTGTAATTCCAGCTACTTGGGAGGCTGAGGCAGGAGAATAGCTTGAACCCAGGAGGCGGAGGTTGTGGTGAGCTGAGATTGCACCACTGCACTCCGGCCTGGGCAAGAGTGAAACTCAGTCTCAAAGAATAAAAACAAACAAACAAAAGAAAAAACGCATACACACACCCACAAAAAAACCAAAGGGCCGTGACCCACATGGACCTGGGACAAGGCTTTGGCTAAGCAAGCCCGGGTGTCCAGTAACTATGGCCCCAGGAAGGGTCAGCAAGGCAAGTTCCGCATCCCTAAGACTCTCCAATGACCGAGTCTTGAGACAGAAGCAGACAGTAGGCTCAGCTCTCTGGAGGGTCCTAGCCAGGACAACACAGGTCCACCTCCAGGCAAGGTCATGCTCCCTGCCCCGCTCTGCCCCTTGGAGCAAGCTGTCGGAGGGGCCAAGGACTCCTCTCAGTAGGCTTGGGAGGAAACAGGACCGAGTTCTATTTTTTAAATCACAAAATTAGAGCCATTTCTGTCTCTCCCTGGTCTGTCCCCTCCAAACCTGGGAGGCCCCTCTCCAGCAGAGGCTGCTTTTGTTCTCTCTCATTCTATACAAACACTCCCGAGCCTTTCTGCTGCTGCAAAGAGAGCTTTGATTCTTTGCCGAGAATCTGTACCGCGGGCTCCAAATGGGAGCGTTTCTCCGGAGAGGAGCGGGAGGAGAATCGTTTTGTCGACGGCAGGTAATTAAGTCGGCACACAGAGAGGGAGCATGCGTTATGCGATGATTAATCCCCAAGACGGCAAGGACATTTTTCATCTTCAAATCTCTCCTCGGTCGTTCATGAATCATCTCAGCTCCTGGGAGAGAAGGGCTGGTGCTTGCTGTAAGAGCAAGGGAAACTGAGTCGGCTGTGTCCACCGCCCCCGCCACGCGGTGCAGAGTGGAAGCAGCCTCGGGAGGGTGTGCTCTGGGAGACCGTGGGCTTTCTCCCCAGGCACCTCGTCCACGTGGCTTCCTGCCTCCCCAGTCTCGACTGGGCAGGAATTCAGGAATCAATAAAAATGTTATTTTAAATAAAAAGAAAACCACCCTGCTCTGCTTGGCACGGGCTGCCATTGACCGCCTTTTGCACCTGCTTTTGTTCTGTTTTTCTCAGGTACCTGCCCATTTCCAGCTCCCAGCCTCCCTCAGAACACAGACTGTCTTGCCATTTTCTCAGCGAGCAGTTTGCAGCAAAGTGCTATTTTGCTCTCAAATGCCTTCCTTTCCAATTGGGACAAACGGCTATGAATACGACGCACCCTGTTTTGCATTCAAATTGTTGTGAAAGTTTTGCGGCTGTAAATAACATGCTCTCGGTGCTCAAGACAGAATTATTATTACTTTTTTCTCAGTTCTTGGAACCAGTGATAAATTAAACATTTATTTTGCCCCCGCCCCTTGCAGCTGGCAGGCAACGTGGAGCTGATTGTTCTGCCTCTGTCCTGACTGTGTCCCGAGGCCGGGAGAGGAACAAGATGACAGTGACTTGCCAGGGGTGAAGGCACATGGGTGGGGAGCAGGTGTAAATGGGGGAGGGGGCACGTGCAGGGGGGCTTTCCTGAGACAGGGTTTCTCTTCCGTGTTTTCTCTGGACAATCTTCCAATGATGAATAGAGTTTACCCTCAACGGTCAGAGGCTGACATTTGACATAGAGGGAAACTGAGGCACAGCGGAGGCCTCCAGAGGGATTCTGTGCCCACACACTGTTCTCTTTCCACAGTCCGCTCTGGGTCAGATCCTGGGAAGTGGTATTTTTCCTCCGGGACGGGCGCTGGGCATGTGGATGTGGGAGATCCTGGCTCCTGGGCCCTGCCAAGTGGAAACGGAGGGTGCCGTGCCTCATGGACTAAAAGGGTGAGCCTGGCAGGTGCACTGGCCTGACTCACATTCCTGCTGCAAGGTCCTGGGCACCTCCTTGGAGCCTCAGTTTCCTCACCTGCAAATGGTCTTGAAGATGTTCAAATGCCTTCTTCCTTCCCAAGGTACTGAAAGTGGCTGAGGGAGGTCCGGGCGGGGAGGATTACGTGAGACACATGGGATCTGCCGTGACTCAGGCCACAGGGTCCGCCGGGCACCCCGCCCAGACTGCCCCCCACCGACAGCTGCCATGCACAGGTGGGTGGTGGAGGCTCCAGCCCCGCTCAAGCCTGCAGGCACACTTTCTCATCGACAGACCCTAACACATGCTTGTCTGTGGGCAGGGCTGGCAGGGGATTCACGCCCACCTGCCACGCAGCACCCCGCCGTTCTGCCTCCACCCTGTCTTCCTCGCTCAAGTGCACGATGGCCCGGTGGATGGACAACCCTCCCAACCTCACCTCCCAGGTTTCCCGGAGGGAATCCAGCCCCTACTGGATCTTACTAGACCTCGGTTCTCAGATGACCCTTCCACACGAGGAAAGACAGTCCGGGGCTGGTGGGGGCATCGCAGCTTCCTGGGGCCCTGCAGGAGATGGAAGAAGCCGGGGTGCTCATCACACAGGCCTCCAGCTTGCCCCAGGGGCTGGACCTGGGGACCAGCCTGGGGGATGGGTTCTTCCCTCTCCCTCTCCCCATCTCCCAGCCTGCCAGCCCCTCCCAGGTGGAGGTGGGAGTAAGATGCCCCCCATGGAGAGCCTTTTTCTGTAGCTGTGCAGGAGTGGGAGTGGTGGAGACAGGGCTTTGTCTAATAAGAGGAATCCATCTAGTTTGCTAAACCGCTTTCCCCTCTGGAGTTGTGCGGCTCCTCTCCAGGGGAGCTTGGCCCGGCCAGGCCTGCAAGCGGCGCCTCCTCCCAGCCCCACCCTGCCTTTTGTCTTTTGTCTCATATCTGCGTTCCTTCTGCCTGTGCTTTGCTTCTTTCTGCTGCTCGCTGGCTAATAGGATTGAGCGGGAAGGCGCCAGGAGAGCTGGCAGCCTGGCCTGGGGAGGCTCTCACTCTTCCTCTGCCAGGAGCCTTATTGAGTGCAGGGTGTTTGACTTCAGAAATACGTCCCCGCGGCTTTCCTTTCCGCCTTCGCTCTGGGACTGATTTGTTTACTTATTTCAGAGTCTTGCGATCTCTCCTTCTGGAGGGGTTTGCTGGATCACAGGTCCCCATTGCCCCGGGCCTAGTGTGTGGGGAATGCGAGTATGAGAGATACTAACATAGGCAAAGTCGGCTCATCTCATCCAACTTCACCACCTTGCACATTGCAACCCCACAGTGCAATGTAAAGATGGGGAAACTGAGGCCCAAAGACTCAAGAGCAATGAAATGAGCAGAGGTTGACGCTGAATTGGACCCGGATCCTCCGGGCCCCACAGCTGAGCTTGTCCCAAGGCTGCGTGCTGCCCCGAGAGTTCCTCGGATGGAGAAGTGCTCCCTGCCCCTCCCTGCTCCATGCCTGGCTTGGACACAGGGCACCCCTGCTCATGCTTGAAATTCCAAGCTTAGCCATCCTCCTCTGTCCGGCATCGCCCTCGCACCTCCTCCTGAGGGACACAGAAACCCTGCGTATGGGTGTCCTCACTGCAGGTCTCCCTACCTGGCAGGCGGGGAATGTTTGGGGGCAGGTGGTAGGCGAGGGGGAGAAACAGTAGGCAGGGATTTCATGAGGAAGAAAACCAGTAAGAAGGTCGACAAAACCTCACCTGTGTCAGCTTGCACACCTTTTGTCACCAGAAAGCCTGACCCTCACCTTGCACTTGTAAGATCTGATCCTGGCCCTCAAAGAGCATGGAGATCCTCTTTATAGAAATGGGAATACTAGGTATGGAGTTCGAGAGGATTGACCGAGGCCGCCTGGCTGGTTGAAGGTAGGTAAAGTCCTGGGTTCCTAATTTCTGACAGGAGACCCTTGCTCCATTCTCTTCCCAGGGCAGAGCCGCACTTGGTCCTGGGGAAAGTCACCTGGAGAGCAGAGGGAGGACAGCGGAGGGCAGAGGGCAGAGGGCAGAGGGCAGAGGACAGAGGACAGAGGGCAGAGGGCAGAGGGCAGGGCGGAGGGTGGGGAAGCCTTCTGTCACCTCTGCCCACGCAGCCTACCCCGTCCCCAGTTCACAAGACAGTTAACTTGGTTCTTGCCCTGAGCCAGGCCCTGGTCGGGAGCCTGGGGCCACAGGTGCCCTCAAATGCACATGGGACTCAGGTTCACGAGCAGTGGCCTCACGGCAGGAGGGTGGTCACTGTGGGCTGGGGAGGCTATGTGGCTCCTCTGGCAGCTTCTCCTACTAAAGCCAAGGTCGAAGAGTGAGTCAAGTGTGTGCCGGCCTGTCTGACCCTCTCCCTCTCCGCTCAGGGCCCAGAGCTGCCCAAACAGGCAGCCGTGACTCTGATGAAGCCACCCGTGCTGGGGGCATGGGGTGGGGTTGGGGGCACCAGTGGAAGCCCACTGCTTGGTGGTCCCAAATGTCACAGTCTGCGACCCATGAAGGATGGCTGGGCCACTCCTTGGGACAGGGTTACACCAGACACACACACACAGGCACATTCACACCAGACACACACACACAGACACATTCACACCAGACACACACACACAGACACATTCACACCAGACACACAGGCACATTCACACCAGACACACAGACACACAGACACATTCACACCAGACACACAGACCATTCACACCAGACACACACACAGACACTTTCACACCAGACACACAGACACATTCACACCAGACACACAGACCATTCACACCA
>NW_012117821.1:3510028-3516168 GCF_000951035.1 Colobus angolensis palliatus | reverse complement strand
CACACACACACAGACACATTCACACCAGACACACACACAGACACTTTCACAACAGACACACAGACACTTTCACGCCAGACACACACAGACACATTCACACCAGACACACACAGACATATTCACACCAGACACACACACACATTCACACCAGATACACATACACAGACCATTCACTTCAGACAGACACAGACACATTCACACCAGACACACAGACCATTCACACCACAGACACACAGATACATTCACACCAGACACACAGACACATTCACACCAGATACACACACAGACACATTCACACCAGATACACACACACAGACCATTCACTTCAGACAGACACAGACACATTCACACCAGACACACACAAAGATACATTCACACCAGATACACACACACACACACACAGGCAAAGACACATTCGCAACAGACACACAGACCATTCACACCAGACACACACACAGACACAGGCAACCCCCTGCACACAGCCACTGTACTCATGCATACCTGGGCACACCTGCTTGCACGCTTACACTCACTCAACCCCACACTCCCCTGCTTCCTCGCCCACTTTCTCTCCTGGTCCTGCAGCGCTTGTTCCCACTAGGTCACTGGGGGGCCAGGAAGAGCCAGCCAGGCCTGCCGCCATCCCCACCCCACAGAGTGATGCCATGTGCTCAGAGCAGTGGGCGTGGGAGGCAGAGCCTGGAGCTCCCAAAGTCGGCCGCCCACGGCCTCGCCTCCAGCCATGAGGGTGAGGAATTCTCCCCCAGCCAGCAGAGGCTCCGGCCATCTGTCTCCAAGGATGCTGGGGGCGGACAGGCTGTGCCGCTCTGGGGCTGCTCCACCTGACGGACAGCAGTGTTGACCACCCACATTTGCTCCACAGACTTCCACACCCCTCCCCACCCAGCAGCCCAGGGAAGGCAAGCTGGAGGTCCCTGCATGACAGGTGAGGAGAGAGGAAGGGAGCCCAGCGCTCTGAACACCGCCCCAGCCTGGCTGCACGTCAGGACCCCACACTGACCTCTTACATTCAGAAGCCGAGCCCCACCCAAAACGCAGCCATCAAAGTCCGTGGGGTCAGCACCAGCAGGGCAGAGGGCACTGGTTCCCTTAGAATGTGCTAGAAGGTTCATCCTCAGGCATCCTTGCCCTCACACTGCCCGGCGCCGCCCGCCTGCTCACTTGCAGGTGACCCTAGTTTCTCAGCGGCTTGGCAGCCTCGCGGGCTTTTGTAACACTGACATCACGTGTGTGAGATCATTGGCTTGGAAGATTCAGCTCAGAATTGGACAGAAGGGCCCTGCCCTGCCAGGGACAGCTGCAGATCCTTGTCACCTGCAGCTGCGTGAGAAACTAAGGTTCAAACCGATCTTCCTGACCCGAAAAGCAGGTCCTGCTCCATTACCCCTTTGGCAGGGCTCTCCGTCAGCGGGGTCAGGGCAGCCGGGTCAGTTACTCTCGTTTCCAGAGGAGGCGAGAGGCAGCACGAAGGCCATGGACAGCAAGCCACGGGGCCACAGCGCAGCCTCAGGTCGTTGCTGATACCCCTGTGCCTCCCACAGCCCTTCTCAGGAAAGCCACAACAGCGCTCACCCCACTCCCAGGGTGCTCACCTGGGACCTCCTCACCTCTGCACCTGCCCTGGATGTCCCCAGCCCTGACCCTGGCCTGGCAGTGCTGGTGGACAGGTTGCAACCAGTCCAGCTCCCCAGGGGTGAGGGAGCCCATTCACCGGTCACCCACAGGCATCCCTGGGTCTGCTTTGTGGAGCAGCATCCAGGGTTCCCTTCATGTCCTTTAAATCTACATGAACCTGACCGGCACACTCACTCCAAGGCCAAGTGTTCTGTAAACACTCAACACCGTGCTGTTAACCAAGGTTATGTTAAGAAGCGACTACGTGGCCAGGAAATAGATTTTGTATAGTTAGGTGCTGTTAGGTTAGAGATGGGTTTTCGTCTGTGGCTCCTGGCTTATAACGCCCATAGCACTTGTTCCCATTTGCGTTAGAATGTTGGGGATGTTGGGCCTCATGGGCAGCCTCTGACTTCTCCTACCCTCCTTTCGCCTGCCCCAAGGTGACACCCTAAATTTCTCCCGCCTTTCGGATTGTGGGGGTTAAGACTCTCTCATGAGAGGGTCCCATCCTACGCCATGGGGGAAGGAATGCTGATGTCATGAAGCTTCCGTAAAATCCCAAGAGGACTCGGTTCAGTGAGGTTTCTGGAGGGTGGTGCACCCAGGAAGGATGTGGGAGCTCTGAGTCCCTCCCTCCCGCCTCAGCCTATGCGTCTCTTCATCTGTGTCCTTTGCAATATTCTTTTTCATTAATCCGTAAATATAAGTGTTTGCCTGAGCTCTGCGAGCTGCCCCAGCAAACTAATAGACTCGGAAAGAGTGGGTCATGGGAAGGCCAACCTGAAGCCGGCCGGTCAGAAGTTCCAGGGGCCCAGACTTGTGACTGGTGTGCGTAGGGGGCAGCCTTGGGGGTCACAGAAGTCTTGTCCTGTGTTGATGACTGTTGAAGTGTGAGAGCAGAGGAGAAACACAGTTCGGGCGAGAGGTTTCCCTGCACAAGTTACGAACCACATGACCTGGCACAGCTTTCCCGACCTGTGCCCCTTCCTCGCCTACTGGGGGGTAGTGAGATCAATGTTGTAGCCTGAGCAAGAGCCCAGAAGGCGGCTGGGTGCATGGGCAAACCTCCAGAAATGTGAGCTCGTATGTGAGGCATACGACATGCCAGACAGTGTACCATGTCCATGGTGCCACGCCCCAGTGCAGCCTTGAGTGCAGTGACTCTCTGAGATTTCTGATTATAAAGGCCCTGCGTGCTCAGTAAAGAGTCTGGAGAAATGCAGACAATTTAAACATGAAGAACTGCCCAGAAATAACAACTATGAACGTTTCAGAGGCCTCTTGCCCTTTTCCTGTGTACACTGTGGCACAGCTACACCGTCCCCTGCCTGGGGTCCCAGAACATGAGAGCAGCCACTGCCACCCTGACTCATGCCTGTCCTCAGCTGGGCTCCTGTGCCGGCCACAAACCCACTCCCTGATGACAGCTGGCCAGTCTGCCAGGATATTCCTCCTCGGCTCAGGACGGCCCCACTGCCGAGTCCCCACCATGCATTGACTTGGGTACTCCCTACGTTGAGCCGACCACTAGGCCCATCATGCTGACGCAGAATAGGAAGCCCCAGAGTGAGGCTGGGCCCGCTTGGGTTCTTCTCTTCACCCAGGAAAGACTTCAAGGGCGAGCCCGTGGTGGGGTGGAAGAAACAGCTTTATTGACGAGGCAGTGTTGCAGCTCCCTGACCGCCCCTGCAGAGCGGGGCTACCCCACAGGCAGTGCGCCGAGAGGAGCAGCTCAGGGCGGCTCTGCAGTCACGTCTATATCTACTTTCAATAACATGCAGATTAAGGGGTGGTTTATGCAGACATGTCCAAATCCTGGGGTTATTGCCCTGGAAAGAGGAGGTAATACCCAGGTGTTGCCACGGCAACAGTCAGCTCACACTGGTGGGCGTGTCTTATGGAAAGGTGCTTCTACCCCATCCCTGTTTTAGTTGGTCCTCAATTTGGTCCAGCATCTGAGCCCCGCCCCTGGAGTGGAGTGCCACCTCTCCACTGCAATGTGAGTGGGGACAGATTCCCTGGGGCACCCAGCTGAAGGTCACATCCTGCCGGAAGAGCTAAGACCACACCCGTCTGTCTGATTTCTGAAGCTGGGCTCTCATCCCTTGGATCTCTGGCTCCCTTCTTGTCCCAGAGGCCGAGAGGTGGGGGGGCTAAATATTTCGTGACCTTTAGACCATACTTGCAGAAGGGTGTGCAGGCGGGGGGACTGAGGCCAGTAAAGGTCACACTTGTAGAGGGGTGTGCAGGCGGGAGGAACTGAGGCCAGGTTCCGGCTCTGACTGGGGGCCTTCCCAGGCCCTGAGGTTTCTCCAGAGTCAACCCCATGGCCCACTGGCAGCTGAGTCACACAGCGTGATTGCTGGTCGTGTCCTTGATTGAGAACAATGCACTCAGAGCATCCTCCGCTCATAAATAGCAGGAAACAAAGGCCATTACAAGAGCATATGGTACCTCTAGGCCATTTCTGCCTCTGGCCCTGTCACTGCCACGGTGGCTGAAACTCATCTTCTATGCTGGCAGGTTTCCCTAGAAACCCATCGATTTATAGTGTCTGTAGCTGGCCTTTGGGAGACCTCAGACCAAACTGTGTCAGAAAATAACAGCAACAACAAAACTCCTATTTCTCCAAATGGCCCTGGAAGACGCACCGACTGTGCCCTCAAGACCCTGTGTGTGGGGCATCCGCCTCCCTGGGCGCATGGAGTTGGCTGGTGACCAGGGTGTAAGGGTGCATCCTGGGCAAGGACGGGCTGAGGCAGGCAGCAAGGTCCGCATCACCCCCACCCATCTGTGGTCCCTGGTTACGAAGGATAGACTCATCCATCCACCTTTCTGAAACTGTTGCCAATGCACCCTGAATTCGGGAATGCTCTCCTCTCTCTTGTTTCTCCCGTTGCCAGACTCAGGACGGAGATAGTGGCTGATGTTTTTCCCCAAGGGCCAGGACAAGGAATGACCAAAAGATCATCATCCCAGGGGCTTTGGGAATGTGGGCCCTGCCGCATTTCCTCCAGCAGAAGGGTTTCTTTCCTTCAGTTTCCACCAGCTTTCAGGGAGGACAAAGGTCCCTTTTGCTAACTGATCTCTGTCTCACGCTCCGCAAACCCATCCTGCAGGCTGCAGGCGCGGCCCCACTTGGGAGTCCATCCTCCTTTCTCTCACTCCTTCTCCATGACTTCCCAAAACTCTGGCTGGGTGTGTGCTCCAGGGAACTTTCTAGGGTGGTGGCACTATGCCACAATTTGGGGGTTTTAGGGTGGTAGTTACATGGGTGTTTACAATTGTTAACATTTACTAAATTAAGATCTGTGCATCATATTGTATTAAATTGTATCTCAAATAGAAAAGGACGAGAGGGCACCTTGTGTAGGGCAGACCTGTGCCGCACGCCCCAGCCCCGCCGACACTCTGGGGCTGGCCTCCGCTCATGCCCTGCAAGGCCTCGCCTGCAGATGCAGCTGGTTTGCTCAGCACGCTCATGCGTGTATGCCACGGGTCAGTTGAGATCTGGACCAGGGGTAGGTACAGAATCTCTCTCGGTCATTGCAGTTGTTTTAACAGCTTTGTTGAGCTATCATCCGCATACTATCCCATTTACCCATTTAAAATACACAACTCAATGCTTTTTGGTAACTGTCTCCACGGAGCTGTGCAACCATCAGCACAGTCTAATGTAAGAACATGTTCATTGTCCCTTCCCAAAGAAGGCTTGTATTTATTAGCATTCATTCCCCAATCCCACACCTCCCCTAGGTCTTACCTGACCCCAGGCCAGCTCCAATCTCTTTTCTGTCTCTACGGATTTGCTGATCCTGGGCATTTCGTACAAATGGAATCAGACAACAGATGCTCTTAGTGACTGGCTTCTCCATTTAGCAGAATGTGTTCAAGACTCATCCATGTTGAAGCACACAATTGTACTGCATCCTTTTATTGCTGCATAATACTCCATGGTTGCTGAATGCTATTCCATGGTATTACTTGTCAGTTGGTAGACATTGGGGGCGTTTCCACTTTTTGACTGTTAAGACCTAAGGCTGCTATGAAATTCATGTATAAGTTTTTATGTGAACATGTTTCCAGTTTTTGTGGGCATAGACCTTGGGGTACAATTGCTGGGTCATATGGTAACTCAGTAATTAATCTTTTGATGAACTGCCAGGCTGTTTTCAAATCAATGGCATGATTTGACATCCCACCAGCAGCATATGAAAGTTCCAGTTTCTCTACATCCTTGTCAACACTTGTTATATCTGGCTTCATGACTATAGCCACACTAATGGATGTGAAGTGGTGTCTTACTGTGATTTTGATTTGCATTTCCCTGATGGCTAATGCAACTGAACATCTTTTCATGTGCTTATTGGTCAGTTATGTATCTTCTTTGGAGAAATGTCTATTCAAGTCTTTTGCCCCTTTTTTAAAAATTGAGTTCCTGTCTTTTAATTATTACATAGTGGGTTCTTTTCTTCCTTCCTTCCTTCCTTCCTTCCTTCCTT
>NW_012117821.1:3489889-3509583 GCF_000951035.1 Colobus angolensis palliatus | reverse complement strand
GTCTCGGCCTCCCAAAGTGCTGGGAATACAGGCATGAGCCACTGTGCCCAGCTGTGAGTTCTTTATTCTAGATACAAGTGTCTCATCAGAGAGATGATTTATAATGATTTTCTCCCATTTTGTCAGTTGTCCTTTTAATTTATTGTGTCTTAAAGCACAAAAGCTTTTAATTTTTGTGAAGTCCAATTCATCTGTCTTTTCTTTTTTTCCTTGAGCTTTTGACTTCATGTCTAAGAAGCTGTTGAGTAACACAAGGTCACAAAGATTTATGTGTTTTTTTCTAAGAGCTTTTATAGTTTTAGCTCTTACATTTAAATCTTTGATCCATGTTTTGTTTGTTTGTTTGTTTGTTTTGAGACAGTCTTGCTCTGTCACCCAGGCTGGAGTGCAGTGCTGTGATCTTGGTTCACTGCAACCTTCGCCTCCCGGGTTCAAGTGATTCTCCTGCCTCAGACTCCCGAGTAGCTGGGACTACACGCACATGCCAGTATGCCCAGATAATTTCTGAATTTTTAGTAGAGACAGGGTTTCGCCATGTTGGCCAGGCTGATCTTGAACTCCTGACCTTAGGTGATCTGCCCCCCTTGGCCTCCCAAAGTGCTGGGATTACAGGCATAATCCCACTGAGCCTGGCATAAACAAACCACTGAGCCTGGCCTAATCTTTGATTCATTTTAATTAGTTTTTATATATGGATAATTTTTGAATATGCATGTGGATATTCTGTTATTCCAACACCATTTGTTGAAAAGGCTATTTTTCCCTATTGAATGGTCTTGGCACCCTTATCAAAAATCAATAGGCCATAGATGTGAGGATTTATTTCTGGACTCTCAGTTCTATTCCATTGATTCATATGTTTATTCTTACGCCAATAAACACTATCTTTATTGTTGCCTTGTAGTCGGTTTTGAAATCAGGAAGTCTGAGTCCTTCAACTTTGTTCTATTCAAGAATATTTTGGTTGCTCTGGATCTCTTGAGTTTCTGTATGAATTTTATGATCAATTTCTTTATTTCTACCAAAAAAGTCAGGCAGAATTTTGATAGGGATGACATCAAATCTATAGGTAAATGTGGGGGCATACCACCATCTTAACAACAGCAAGTCATCCCCTTCAAGATTGTGGGATAGATATCCCACATTGTATTTATGTGGGTGTTTATCTAGGTCTTTAAACATTTCTGTTAACAACCTTTTGTAGCTTTCAGTGTGTAAGTCTTGGGCTTCTTTTGTTAAATTTATCCCTAGGCATTTTATTCTTTTTAATGCAATTATAAGTGAACATTTCTTTAAATTTAATTTTTGGCTTTTTCATCACGAGTGTGTAGAAATAAAATTGATTTTTGTATATTAATCTTGTATCCTGCCACATTGTTGAACTTGTTTATTTGTTCTAAGAGTATTTTTCATGGATTTCTTAGGAAGATCATTTCATTTGCAAATTGAGATTGTTTTTCCTTTCGTATCTGGAAATCTTTTGTTTCTTTTTCCTGACTAAATTTTGCTAGAACCCTATTGTTGAATAGAAGTGGGGAGAAGGGACATCCTTGTCATGTTTCTGATGAGAGGTAGAAAGCTTTTTCAGTCCTTCTGAATTAGGTGTGAAGTTAGCTGTGGGCATGATGAGCACTCTGAGTATTTTTAGACAGTGCCAAAGCAAAGCCCTCCTGTGCTCTCAGCAGACCCCTGAATGGCCGTGAACCCCAGCGTCCTTTGCTTTCTCTTGTTCCTTCATGCTTGCCCTCCACCCTCCTCTGTGCTGACTCCTCCGGACTGCAAATAAAACCCACCAGCTGCTTCCTATGCTACTCTCAATGCATCAGCTAAAGTTGGAATCTCAGCACCAAACCCAAGCCCCTTTGTGCCTAAGGCCCCATGGCACAATAATCTCCAACACAGTCGTTAGGGTGAGACCTTGAGGAATGAACAAGCACTATGCAAATGCCCAAAAATGTATTCAGATGTCACCTACTTTTGTCCTTGTAGCTGTTACAAATCCTGTAGAAGTGCGCCATTGAGTGGATGGCTGGATGGATGAAGATAGGGGATGCTTTCTGATTTAACAACCATCAAGTGTCAGGAGAGAGAAACACAGTCTGCGAGTAGCGCTGACTCTGGCAGAGATTTTATAACAATTCATGCAAAGTTTATTTACTCAATAAATATTTACTGAGCTCCTATTATGCACTTGGCACTGGGGAAAAAGAATGAAGAAGACATAGAAGTCCTGCCCTCTGGCACCTAAGCCTGCCGGGTTCAGGGAGATGCATCTGGTAGCCCTGCCAGGGCCTGAGCATGAGGAGGCCAGGCCGTCTGTCCTAGTCATCTGAGCCAGAACTTGGCAAACTTCTTTCCAGCTGAGTGAGTGTGTCCAGAAGACTTGCATTACCAGGGACCCCACCATGCAGCCATGGCTTAGAGTGCCCTGGAGTCTGAGCTCAGGTCCCGCATTTCAGAGCAGAGGGAAGGCAGCTGGCAGAGTAAGGAATTAAGGAGAATCCACGCTCACTTTTGTCTGCCTCTATGTGACCCTGGGCCTGGGGCTGGAGTGGCAGGTGCTACAGCCGGACAATAGGGGTTCCAAACCCCAGCTTCTGTCACTGTGGGAGCCACCATGTCAGAGGAAGGTGATGATTAATGCACAAACATGTAGTTTCTCCATCAGTCTGGTCTGTAACTGGTCTCTAGATTCATAATACCCTATCCAGGACAGGGTTTTCAGATGGAGCATCAATAATGCAGGTGCACACACACGAATTATGAATGAGGTTTATCCTGGAGCAGTGATAAGTGAGATTTTCTTGGAAGGCAGGGCTCGGCTGGCTGCTGTGGGTCCTGCAGTGACTCCTATCTATGCTCAGGAGGGCTCCGGGAGCCTCTAGCTCTGCACCCTCTCCTCTGATGCAGTCCACATTGCAGAGTGGCAGGCTCTCCTGTCCCTCTGGCTCAGCTGATCCCAGCATGGCCAGCCAGCCGGGGGCCACCAAGTGCTTCTGTGCCACAGTAGCATGTCTCCTCCCCTTGGCCTTTGCTGTGGAAGGAGCTCCCTGGAGAAGATTGTGGCGTGGGCCAGGGACGTCTGTGCCATCACAGCTTGGCATGGCCATGCCATCTCCCTGGCAGGAGGTGAGGAGGCAGTAAAAGGGCAGCCTAGACTGGCAAGAGAGGGGCTGCCCACTTCAGGGGCATCACACCTACAGGAGACATGTCCTCCAGCACGTGGTCTTCACGCTGCCCTGACTCGGACTTCGTTTTAAATTGTACCACACTGGGAAGTTCTTCACCATGGTGGGGCTCACCCTCACCACTGGTCCATGGCAAGGTGGAATAAGACTTCCTGAACACCTTTTCCCCTCCAACTTCAGAGAATGAATAAGAAAGGGTCTAGAAGGTGCAGCCGGAGGTGCCATTTCTCCTGGCATGGTGTTAAAAATTTTAAACGGGGCTGCAGTAAACTCTCCATCTGTGTGTGTCTCTAGCTGTGTGTCTATCTGTTCATGTGTGTTGTGTGTATGTGTGTGCCTCTGGGTTTCTATGTATGTATGTTCATGTGTATTCGTGTGTGTGTGTGTGTGTTTCTGTATATTTGGGTGCATACGTGTGTGTCTATGTGTGCGTATGTGTGTGTCTATGTCTCTGGTGTGTTTGTGTCTGTTTCTGTGTATGTGTCTGTGTTGGTATCTGTGTCTGTGTCTCTTTGTGTGTGCGTATCTCTCTGTAAGTGTCTGTGGATATCTGTGTGTGTCTGTATGTGTATCTCTGTGTGTATTTCGGTATGTGTCTCTGTACATTTGTGTCCATGTGCGTTCCTGTGTGTGTCTGCATGTGTATCTCTGTTTGTATTTGTGTGTATTTCCGTGTGTGTCTCTGTGTGCATTTGTGTGTATTTCTGTGTGTGTCTGTGTGCATGTATGTACGCATTTGTGTCTGTGTGTGTCTGTGAGTGCAAGTATGTCTGTGTGCATTTGTGTCTGTGTGTATTTCTGTGTGTCTGTGTGCATTTGTATCTATATTTCTGTGTGTGTTTGTGTCTGTGTGCACATGTGTCTGTGTGCATTTGTGTCTGTGTGTATTTGTGTGTCTGTCTGTGTCTGTGTTGTGTTTGTGTGCATGTGTGTCTGTGTGTATTTCCGTGTGTGTTTGTGTCTGTGTGCATGTGTGTCTGTGTGCATTTGTGTCTGCGTGTATTTCTGTGCATGTTTGTGTCTGTATCATGTGTGTCTGTGTGCATGTGTGTCTGTGTGTATTTCTGTGTGTGTCTGTGTGTGTTTGTGCATGTGCACACATGGGTGCTCCAGCCACCTAACCCAGCCCTAGGGGCACAGAACCCTCTGGGCACAGGGGCCTGGTCTCTGCTTCTGAAAGGGCACAGCTGATGTCTATGAGTTTCGTGGGTGTCCCTGTGTGATCCCCTCACTGAAAAGTCTGGTTGGCTACAGACATTGCTGCTATCCTCCTGGCAACGGCTGCAAACCACAAAGAGCTTCTTTCTTATCCTTTGGGAGCAGGGGAACAGGGCTTCACTATACGGGGATTAGGTTTGTATTAGGCTTTGATCAGAGAGGCAGAACCACCGGGAAATGTGACTGAGGGATTTATTGTAGGATTTGCCCATGTTTGATAGCAGTCAAAGAAGGCTTTTGCTTTTGTGCCTGTTGTGGCAGCCTAGAGTCAGAAGAGTGGGCGGTGGGGCAGGAGAACCGCATGTCAGGTTGGACAGCAGGAGCGCCCTGGAAACTGCCAGGTCGGATGTCCCCTGCAAAGCAGTCTCCCTGCTGCATTCCCCGGCTTTAATTCTGGGATCCCACAGGAGAAGCTGGGGCCCTTCATCATGTGCTAAATGTCGCACCTGTCCTGGGAGTTAAAGAACTCATGGAAGAATATGGCAGGAACAGGGCTGCTGTGGGTCCTCTACTGCACACTGGCAAGGTGACTGCCCACAGGTGACAGTGGGCAGGGCTGCAACAGCTTCAACCTTCTGCCCACTGCTTCCTGCCTTCCCAATTCTGCACCATGCCTCTTGGGGCCAAATTGACCAGGGGCTATATAGGAAAGGGCATTCTGGGCAGTACAGTTCTCCTTGGATGGGCTGACGCAACAGAAACCCACCACGGTCTGCCCCTTGTCAACCTGGCGCTGTATATGACTCACTTAGACACACTTAGTGCCTGAATAAAGACAACAGCAAAATCCCTGCTTATGCCTAGTGTGGGGCATGATCCTTTGAACAACTGAAAACACGCTCTGCCCAGAAGAGGATACAAAACCCCTTCCTCCACCTCTGGGTGACGTCTCTTCCTCCTACAGCTAAGTCACACACACTTTCTGATATCCTGTGGCCTAAACACCAAGTATATTTATTATCTATTGCTGTATAACGAGTCACCCCAAAGCCCAGAGGCCTACAACAGTAAATGTGCATGATCTCACCCCTTCTGTGGACAGCAGTCTGAGTATGGCTGAACTGGCTGCCTGTGGCTCACGGTTCCTCACCAGGCCTCAGCGAAGCTTCCAGCCAAGGCTATGATCTCATCCGAAGGTCGACTGGGATGGGATCATCTTCCAGGCTCACGTGCATGGCTGTTGGTTTGCGTCAGCAGCTTCTTCCCATGCGGGCCACTCTCTGGGGCTACTCATGGTGTGGCAGCCCGCTTCCTTCAGGAAAAGCTGCAAAAGAGAGCAAGAGACTGCATGCAAGGTGGAAGTCATGGTCTTTTTGTGACTTAACCTCTAATATTGGAAGTGATAACCCTTTGCTTTTGTTATATTCTGTCCATTCTTTGGATTGAGGCACTAGGTCCAGCCCACCCTCCAGGGGAGGGGATTACATAGGGCCACAGATACAAACAGAAGGGTTTCATGGGCCCACCTGAGAGGCTGCCCAGCCTGCTGAGACAGAAGGTCACTACTATCAATGCAACATATGTTGGATGCAGGGAAATGGAAGAGGGAGGAGAAGTGTGGTTCATATCTACTGATAGATTCGTAGCTAAATAAGGAATAAGAGCTCGTGACTGTTACACCTTGTGTCTCTACCTGGTCATGCGGCCACAGCTGTCCTATAACCACCCTCCCTCATGACCGTCTATAGTTCCTGTGCCCTCAGCAAGGCCCTCGGAGGGTCGTGGTTCCTTGTTTGGTGAGGCGACCTGAATCATCATTCCCAAAGCATCTGAACGTCTGAAACCTGCTACCATTTTGGGTCATTGTTGACCATTTCAATGTGGTTCATGCTCATCCTGGAGAGAAGGCAGGTACCTCAGAGCCCAGGGAGTGGGACTTCAGGAGCCTGTGTGCTGCCCTGGGGCCTCTGGGTAGAGTGCAACCTGGTCTCAGGTGCCCTGGGGGGTCTTGGAGTTGGGTCAGTAGAGGGTCTGAGTCACAGCCACCTTGTCCTCAGCCCCTCCTCCCAAGACCATCTCTGGAAGGTTTTCCCCTGGTAGGTGTCGGGTGGGACATCTCTGAGGAAGACCTGGCTCCCGGTGGGGGTGCCCCACACCACCTCAGCTGCAGCGGCTGCCAGTGCTGGCCACAGCTCTGACCCCTATGAGGCACCAGCAGCCTCTTTGGCATCCACAGAGGGGGCAGAAAGCTGTCTGTCCATCCACGCCTTCATCCACTCATTAAGCAAATGCGCACTGGAGCTGACTTCTCAAGCTGACTGCGAGCAAAAGCCACGTGGGGCTCTGCCATGGTGGGGCTGCCACCCCAGGGGCCAGGACAGCCCACCCTTGAGCATATACCATGTGGGTCCATTTCAGATTGCAACCAAGGCCCTGGACAAAACAAAGCGAGGTGGCTCCGGAGCATCACTGCCAGGAGGGGCCTCCTTCGATAGGTGCAGTAAGGTGTTCTCCACGGACCCTTGGATGGGCCTGAAGCCAGAGGACCTAAGAATAAGCAAGTCCCGGACACCACCCCCCCCACCCACCCAGGCAGCGGGAGGACTCTGTGAAGGCTGGAGGGGCAGGACACTGTGCTCAGCTGGATGGGCTGAGGGAGGAGACCCATTCAGATGCTGGGGCCTGCTGGCTCGAGGGCCGATCAGCTCCTCTTCCTCTCAGCCAGGCCAACCCTTGAGGGTCTCAGACTTCACTGTTCACCATTCCCCTACACACAGAGAGCCTGTGAAAGTCACTTCTCTAGATCCCCAGGGACGTACATCCCCCATCGCTAGCTTGGGCGGGGCCTGAGTACTAGTTGGGTGGCCAGAGGTGGGCGAATTCGAGGCAGATGGCAAAGCCATTCCCACCCCAGGGCCACCGGTGGGCACAGTTGGGCACAGCCCACCACCTGCCAGATCTTTCAGAGGGAAGGTATCTCCCACCAAGCCAGGTCCCAGCTGGGATGTCCCAGCTGAAGACGTTTCCTTGGGCAGAAGCAAGAAGCAAATTGGAAGAAGAGGCCCTGACCCTCCAGGAGGCTCCATTCTGCCTGTGGCCCTAAAAAAGAGAGCAAGAAGGAGCAACTCTAACTTCTTCACAGCGACTTTGAGAACTGGAAGACAGAGGCCGCTCCCCGGCTGGAAACAAGAAGCCGACGGAAACCAACACCTTCCCGTCCAGCCTCATCTCCCTGCTCTTCAGAATGTGCAGGGAGACGTATCACAAAGGCCGGTGCAGCTGTAAGGATTAGTATTCCAACCCCGGCGGCAGGGTTTTAATTAGTCATTAGGCCCTTTCTGCAGAGCCATGCTGAACAGGCAAGGGCAGGGTGACCTTTCTCCGCCCGGCACCACGGCAGCCTGTCTGTTTTGCAGGTGCACTTGGGGCTCTGTCAAAACTGCTAAGGGGAGAGGACCGAGGCTGGGCCGGGAAGGAGGCCTCAGCCTCTCTGTTCCTGGGCATGGCCCCCACCACAGGGGCACTGCAGGCTTTTGCTCCCATCTGGCTCTAGCTCACAGCTCGTACCCCTCATCCACAAGGGACTCTGACAGTTGCTCACGCAATGGCTGTCCCAGCGAGCCCACGGGCAACGCCGAGAACAAACCACCCAGCACTTCCCTGATGTGTGTGACGGGAGAGGGGAGGGAGCCGGCCTCCTGCAGCCAGTCCCCGCCGGATTCCAGGAAGGCAAGTGAACCCCTGAGGAAGGTCAGCCCTCAGCCAGGCATCCGGGACTCCCACTGCCGCGCTGCCCCTTCTTGGCTAAATGTCACCACATACCATAAAATCACAGAGAACCTTCCAGCTTGCCTGCCTTAGAAACCAACCCTCCCAACCTCCTGGTTTCTCGAGGACAGTGAGGCCAAGAGCAGCTGCCACCAGGGGCGTGCAGAGGCTGGTAGCTGAGCTGGGGCCAGGACCCTGGACTATGGCTGTCTATTTACAGCTCAAAATAAAACGCTAATTGCCACCAGCACCTGCTGACAAAGATGTCAAACCAGTGTCCTCACGAGGACTTCTTCCGGGGCTTTCTGCCAAGTTCATGATGTGCTGCTATCCAGTGAGGTCAGCAGACTCCAATGTCCGAGGGCACAGCACTCCTTTCTGCCACTGCTCCCAATTCTCTGCCCCAGTCTGGCCCCTCGGCTCCTGCCCCACCCACAGTGCCCCCAGGCCTCCCTCCTGTGGGCTGTTTGGCTCCTGGTCTCCCACCTTCTCTCCACCTTGGCACTCGTCCATGGCCACAAGCTTGCACCCGGGTCGTGCACTGAACGTCAACTCAGGTGCGAGGCTTTCCTTCCCAGCTCTGCTGCAAACACTGCAGGCGGGTCTTGTGGTCCTCTGGCTCAGCACACCACAGGGACCCCACTAGCTCTTATCCATTGTATGGGGGTCCTATAGCCATGGGCTGGGCACTTCATGGGTAATGGAAGTCTGTAACCTCCAACAGGTAACAGATACACCCTCAGCGGGGAGGTGACAGAATTGCTGGAAGTCGTCACCACGATCACAGCCCGGAGACACTGTGGGGACCTTGGTGTGTGTGCCCCATTCGTCTTGTGACCAGTGCAGGTGCCCTGTGCCTCCGCCTCTCAGGAGCAGCCGTCCAGCTACAGTCTGAGTGACTGCACATCTGGCTCACTGCAGCTCCCTGTATGACAGCAAGGACAGTGTAACAGGTTTCCTGCCTGCTTGTCTGTGCTGTTAGTTCCTGATGCTAAGCCCTTCCCGGGAGGCTGAAGATCGGCTCTCAGGCCAGCAGCAGCAAGGTAGGAAGTCCTCCCATCCGGCTGCCTCCAGCCTGTAGACTTCATAATAAATGGGAGGCTGGCTTTCCCAGCCAAAGCCATAAACTTTAATTGGGCTTTTTAAAGACGTGCAAATACAAAAGCAAATACATGCCCTTAAAGAAACTCTTCGGTAACTTGCTCAGAACATAAAGGTGACTATTAGCATGTGCTGATTTGAAATACCAAGAAGAAAATATCTCCCACATCAACATACGCTTGTGGAAGGCATGTCCTGTTCTGCATAGCTCTCACGGTTCCCCACCCTAACACTAGGGCCCGCCTGTCCTACAGGGCAGCATGCTTGAAATCAGAAGACCGCATTTGGCCTGGCTCAACATGCCCCTTAACATTGTTCTTGTTTGTTTTCTTTGAGACAGGGCCTGTCGTCCAGGCTGGAGTGCAGTGGCGTAATCTTGGCTCACTGCAACCTCCACCTCCCAGCAACCTCTGCCTCCGGGCAACCTCCGCCTCCGGGCAACCTCCGCCTCCAGGGTTCAAGCCATTCTTGTGTCTCAGCCTCCCGAGTAGCTGGGATTACAGGCATGCACCACCACACCTGGCTAATTTTTGTACTTTTAGTAGAAAGAAGGTTTCGCCATGTTGGCCAGGCTGCTCTCGAACCCCTGACCTCAAGTGATCCGCCCACCTTGGCCTCCCAAAGTGCTGGGATTACAACCATGAGCCAGGGCGCCTGACCGCTCCTTAACATGGTTGAACCTTCCTTTCCTCCTCTGCGTAATTGGTAAGATCTCTTCCACCCACCTCATGGGCTGACTGCGGGAACAACCCAGACAGGGATGATCATGACGGGGCTGGCTGTGGGGCTGGGTACTGTGCTGGTCACTTTACACATCTGAGATGGAAATGGTCTCAGCCACACACACAGAGAGGGAACCCAAGGCAGAGAGGTTAAGTAACTTACCCTTGGGCATGCAGACAGTGGCTGAACCCAGATTCAGCTCCAGCGTCTTTAACTCCAGCTGTGACTGCAGCGGCTCCAGCACGCGAGGCCCCGGGAGCCAGACGCGGCTTGCAGCGCGGGTCGCTCACGTGTTCTTTGGAGGCAATGCACGCGGCGTTCCCACACACGGACACTACAGTTGCTTTTGCGCCTTTTTTTCTCTTTAACTCATCCTAGGGCATGACTTCTCTCCGAGCCGCCTGAAATAAAATGAATAACTTTTTATGTGAAGTTCTTCGTGCTGAAGAGAACTGGTTCCAAATGGGGAATAATTGGCCTTCCAGGGCTCTGTACTGGCAACGAAGTGAAATATGCTGACGTTTCAGAGGTGTGGAAATAAAAGGACTAAAAATGGGATTCGGAGCAGCTAATGAGGGCAAATCCGCAGGGTTTGAGAGACAAAATGGGGATCGTAGGTGGGAGCTGGCACCGCGGCCAGGGGCAGCCCACGCAGCAGTGAGTGGGGCCGAGGTCGCAGGCGGGTGTCCGGGCCCTTGTCACAGGAACCCGCTGGAACCCCCAGAGGCCCCTGGCCTCTGCCGGCTTTGAGGCCTCAGACCTCCCTAGTGTAGCCATAAGCTACCGAGCCCGCATACAAGTCTGCTCAGCGGCTGTATGAAGCATGTTATGTTTGATGAAGGATTAAACGCCAGAAATGTATTGTCCCTGGTTCTGGAGGCTGGAAGTCTGAGATCAAGGGGCTGGCAGGGCTGGTTCCTTCTGAGGCCTCTCTCCCTGACCTGTGGGTGCCATCTTCTCTCTCTGTGGGTGTCCATGTCTTGTCTTTACCACCCCTTCTCCTAAGGACACCAGTCCTATTGGATTAAGATCCACCCTAATGGCCCCATTTTAAGTTAGTTACCTCTGTGAAAATCCTACCTCTAAATACGGTCACAGACTCCAAGCTGCTAGGGGGAGGACTTCAACATGTGAATTTGGGGCGAGGGGCAGCTTGGTTCAGCTCCTAACATGCATGTCAGCCACGCATTCACTCACGCATCCTTGTTTTGATTCATTCACACGGTGCATGTCTCCGGTGCCTACCGTGTGCTAAGCTAGGCCAAGACAGAAGCTGCCTGCCAGGAGCCCAGTGCCCAGAGGAGGAGGAGGGATGGAGCAACAGGGCAGCAGGACAGGGTACGGCTGTGCCCCAGCTGGGGAGGAGATAGCCCTGGCCCCATGTGCAGTGCAGCCCCAGGGCACCCACTGTTCCGAGACTGCAGAGTAGCTCCTTGGATATTCATGTCTTCAGAACTGAGCGCTGAGATGACCTGGTTGGCCCATATCAGGCAGTTTCCAGTCCAGGAAAGGAGGGGGTGACATCAAGACCTGAACTCTGGGGAGCACATTTTGGGGTCCACGCTCTTGCTTTGTTTGTGGAATGCCTGCAGGAGCTGGAGGCCAGGCCACAGAGCCCTTGGGAGGAGAAATGGCCAAGTGTGGAGGGCAGTCTGATGGTGGGTGTCCATGCTGAAGATACATGTGTCCTTTGATCCAGCCCCCAGTTCCCTTGGAGAATGTCTCAGATCCCTAGACAAGAGCACAAAGATCTGGTGACCTTACTGCTGTAAGAGACAGCTCCAAACCTTGGCGGTTTCACCCGACAAAGAAACCCATAGAGAGATGCAGGGATCCGGGTCCTGCCTGCCCAATGGCACCACCCTTCTCTGGTTCAGCAGACAGAGAGGGAGAGAGCGTGAGGACCACACATGAGGTTGTTTTATGGCTGACCGGAAGCAGAACACAGCACTTCCTCTCGCGTCCCATTGACGAGACTCCAGTACACACAGGACTGCCTGGGAAATGTGCACACCAGCGGAAGAGAGCATGGTTGGAACACCAGCCATCTCTCATGCAATATTTATCTAAATTCTAAAATAATTGAGCATTGAATACAACTGGAATGCCCTCTAGGTGAGAGGATAAAGATGTTTAATGGTGGCACCAGGCATTTGTCCATTATTCACTTAAGAAACATTTATTAGGACATGGTGTTATTTGAAATATAATGCCTAAAATATCAAAACTCATGACACATATCCACATTTCCAGATGCAAGACCTTCTCCTTGACATGTTTAAATGAAAAGATCAAGATTCAACATGGGTTGTATACTGCCATCCAATTTATAACAATTAAATTTTTACATCTGCAGGCATGAGCCAGCATAGAGAAATATGGAAAGATTTTCTCAGAGATTCTGAGATATGGCTATCATTTCTTTGGTAATTCTCACTTCGAGAGGTGAAGTTCAACTCATTTCCCCTTGAACGTGGGCTGGACCTGGTGTCCGGATGGGTTACAGTGTGGCCTCAGAGTTGGTCAAGCCTGGCGTTGCAGCCTCTTCCTGCTTTCTCTCAATGGTCACTGGCTCTTGGGGAAGCCAGTGGTTACATTGCACAGACCCAGGAACAGCCCTATTGGAGCCTCTTCCTGCTTTCTCTCGTGGGTCACTGGCTCTTGGGGAAGGCAGTTGTCACATTGCAGAGACCCAGGAACAGCCCTACTGAGAGGGCCACATGGTGTGGACTGAAGTCCTCTGCCCATGGCCAAATGTACCACCTTGGAAGCAACTCCTCCCACCCCAGTTGAGCCTTCTGATAAACACAGCCCTGGCCAACAACTTGATTGCAACTTCATGAGAGACCCTGGGCCAGAAGCACCTCAATTCCTGACCCACAGACCCTGAGATAAGAGATGTTTCTTGTTGAAATCTCTATGCTTTGGGTTAATTTGCTGCACGGTAGCAGATAGCAAACACACCATCTTTGTGAGGTGATGGGTGGTGACGCTGGCCAGCCACAGCCTTCCCCCATCCTTGCCCTCTGCGTCCACTCAGAGCAGAATCTGAGAAACCCCTGGATCTGGTGCTACCAGGCCTGCCTCCCTGTCCTGCCCAGCCCTTCAGTCATCCCTTTGCAAGGACACGTGCCTCAGTGATTCATTGTAACTGTTGCCTCTCTGAGGCCCAAACCCAAGGCGACAGGTGTCTCCAGCATGGGGCACGGCAGAGCCCTCAGCAAATTCTTGGCAAATGAGCCAAGAAGGAAGGCCTGCAGGCTTCTCTTTACTGTGCAGCCTTCCACGATGAACACGCATGGCTTTTAAAACTGGGGAAATACAGTTTCTAAAGTAATCGGGCTGATCCAGGGACTCTCACCGATAACTCGAAAGGCTCCACAATGAGCAGGAAGATGCATGGTGACCAGTTCCTGATGCCGCCTCTAGGGAGGTAGCTGAGATGCCAGGGTGGAGCCGCCCTTGCCTTTCTCGCCTCCTCACTCTCTGGACGCAGGGTTGTTTGTCTGGAGTCGTTAGAAGGGTGGAAACGGGTTTGTTGCTTGGTAAGACCAGATGCCAGTGCACCAGGGGTGAGACAGCAAGCTTAACAGAGCCAGGTGGGCATGCCCTCCCCTTCACGGGACCTCCTGCCTAGTGACATCAGGGTCTTCCTGAAAAGGCCGCTAGGGAACTGGTCTTGATGCGCCTGTGGGATGAGCAGGAGCCTGATAGCCTGAGGCCGCTGCCTATTTAAGAACCACTTTTCCAAGCCCCCGTTTCTCCCATGACAAAGAGAACTCACGGGTGATGCCTGCAGGCCCCGTGTGCCAGGATGGCCAGCACCAGCCAGTCTGTGACCTTGTTCTGGGGGATGGAGAGAGGAGGAGGAGGGGGCTCCCAGCCACCTGGAGCCTGCAGCTCACCCAATGCCTGCCCTGCATTTAGCAGCCACGCCCCTGGCGGGGGTCAATGGCCTTGCCAGGCTTGGTGGGCAGTGGCACCAGAGGTCTGGGCTGGTTGCTACCCTCTGGTGGCCCTGGGCCCTCCTTTCTCGAATGTTTGGGCCGGTTCCCTCCTCTGCTTCAAGGCTGCTGGTGGACTCTGGGTTCAGCAGATGCCACGTGGAGTTCTGGTCTCGGGAACAGCTTTGCAGCTGGGTTCACTTGATGTGAAAGCAATAAATGGGTCCCCCATTGCCTCCCAGCCCAGACTGGGCCAAGAGGGGTTGCCCAAGGGGTTTTCAACTCAGGCTGAGAGCAGCCATCCTGAGAAAAGCCTCTAGCTATGCTGCCCAATTACGCAGCCTCCTCAGGGGCGTTGGACCATCCACATCCCTCAACTCAAGTCCCTCAACGGTGACACAGGGACAGGCCCCATGCCCGCTCAGAGCCGCTGCATGGATGAAAGGAGGGAGAATGTCCCACAGCAGCACCCTGCGCAGGATCACTGGGCAGGGGTACCTTTGCAGGCCACCGTAGACTTGCAGTTTCACATTCATGCTTCACAATCGATCCGCGGGCTTAGTGTGTTCTCAGCTTTAGGAGACACGTCCGAGTGCTCCTCAGCAGTGCCTGCGCCACTCACATCCCAAGGGGCAGTCAACCTTCCTGTGTGCCCTCAGTTCGTCCTGGTGGAGAGAATGAGGCTCCCCGAGGCGACTCCCTGTCTGCACTGTTACTGCTCCCTTCTCAGACGATGAGAAGGAACCCTGAGAAAGAATGTCTTCAGTTTAGAGAGAGTGCGTCTGTGTCTGCGGTGGGCAGTAGCAGCTGGCAGTGGCCTGGGCGTGGGCAGCTGCTGTCAGCTCAGAGCTGGGAACGGGCAGCCAAGGAGGCCAGGTGCCTTGGGCATCTGCAGCTCCGTCCGCCCGCGTGGACGTGGGGCTCGCTCTCCAAAGCCCCAGAGCGCAGCCTCAGCAGAACCAGCCTGCTCACAGCAGCCTCCCGTCTGATTAATCAGGGGGAGGAAGGGCTGCCTGTAAGCAGACTCATTTTATTCTAATACTGCTTTCTCAAGATTTTAATTTTCCATAGTGCTACATTCCAGTCCCCTTTCCTAAAAAAAAAAAAGAGAAGAGACATAATTGGGACAATTCTCTATTGTATACATGCTATCTTATTTAACCTCAAGGTGTACTTCCAAAAAGCAATTGTGTACTACTTAATGGACAAGCACTCAATGACTATGGGGGTAGAACAGAGTTCAGATTTCAAGATTGCAGCAGGATGTGGGCGGCCTGACTGTTCCCCTGGCAGGAGGGACCATCCTCCACCCCAGCTCCGGAGCAGCTGCCTGGCCTTGCACAGAGCCCCTGGGGCCCTGTCCTGAAGCTGCTTCCCTGGAATTAATTGCTGCAAATTCCGCCCACCCAATGGCACTGAAAGAGGGCTGAGCACCTTCTCTCTTTCACTTGTCAATTGCAGCAAATCCAACACAGGCTTCATGTAACGAAAGGAAATGAAGATGACTCCAGGTGGGCTGCGGCCAGTGATGCCTCCAGGGAACCTGAAGGAACTCTGATCCCTTGGGTGCATTTTAAATGTTGCCACCCTAGGGACATCCAGGGTCTGGAATGTGTCTGGTCAGGACAGTGCAACATTTCCTGACCCTGTCTAGGAAGGTGGAGGGACTGGAGCATTTCAGGAGCCCCTCTCTATGCCAGGTGGAGGACTGGGTGCCCAATGTCCAGGTCTCAGTGTCTCACTGACATCTCCCAGCATGGCTCAGAGAGGTGCAGTGAGCTGCTCAAGGTCACACAGCCAAAGAACATCAGAGAAGAAGTCCATCCGCTGTGTGGGTCTCCCTACCTGAGTTCACTCCACCACATTGCAAGGTTGCCAAGGCAGCTCCAGCTCCAGAAGGCCAGTTGCTTGGTTCCAAAAACAGTTCCTGGGTCTGGCTGCATAGACTTTTTGCATATCCAGGAGCCAGGACAAAGACATTTCCTGAGGACATTTCCTGAGGGTCTCATCTCTGCAAGATCCAAACATCTGCAGGGGCCAGAAAGTTCTGTTGAGGGAAAAGGCTCAGGTCCCAGCTCCTTTGCTGACAGTCTGTGACCTCAGCTTGCCTGGCCAGGCCCTGTTTTTGCACATGGAAGAGGAGATGGGGGACTGCAGCTGGGGTGTGAAATGTGGACCTGGAAATGCCCGGTAAGCCGCAGCGGCTGACAAATACTAAATCCTCATTATTCGGACGGAGCGCAGAGAAGCCCCAGCGTCACTCTTCTGAGCGTATACGTGGCCGTCTCGGTGCTGCAGCTCAGCTCTCAAGAAGGATGGAGAGGAACAAGCCATCCATCACCTCGTGGAGTGGAATCTTGTTAACTTAGGGCCATGTCACCCCAGGGAGACAAAGCTTCACCAGGGCAGGGGAGGCCGGGAGGGCCAGGCCAGGGGCTTGGGTCTCATCCCCGGGTTTCACAGCTGGAAAAGCCAGATGGAGCCTGAGAGGCAGCCTCTGAGGCTAAAACCTGGGCTGGGAACAGGAAGGCATACGCGAAAGATAACGTGTGGCCTAGGACTCAATTTCAACCGTGATTTCGAGGGAAGTACATCAGCAGTGAGTGTGGGAGTGGGGAAGGCACAGGCGGCACTTGCTGGTCACACTGACTGCCTGGCCCACCCGAAGGCTGCCTCCTCCAGGAAGCCTGCCTGGAGTCCTGCTTCCCAGCTCCTGACCCCAGCTGCCTGCAGAGAAACACCTCAACAGGACCCCAGTTGCGCATCACTTCCCGAGGGCGTTTCAGTGGCCCACGTCCACGGTCCCTGACAGCCCTGATGGGAAATCTCCGTTCTCTCTGCTGTGTCAGCCCCATGCACTGGGAAGCCTCCTCCTCTCCCCCTGCATCCTGGGCTCCCCACGGCCAGCCATCTTGAACCCTGCTCCCCTCTCCCATAGGACCCAAACCCCGCCTCTGATCTCTACTTTCCGGGACCCCAAGATTTGTTTCCTGCCTGCTTTTCACGACTCCAACTGAAGGACCTTGTCCTGGAGTGATGGGGGAGGGCAACCAGGCTGGTGCCATGTGGCCTGGGGTGGGGGCTGGTGTTGACTGCCTTCCTCATAGGATGCTTTTCCTGCAATCACCCTCAGATCCCAGGGAGGGACTTGTGCCCTCCTTGCTCACAGGCACCTGTGGCTTCTCCTGGGAGGCCAGGTCTCCTTGCCTGGCTGTTCCCTGTTCACTTTTCTCCTCTCCTTTTCTTTCCTCACTTGACTGGGAGCTTGGAGAGGAGTTGAGCTGTGTCTTCTCTGTTTCCCCAGGTTCAATCATTCATAGCACATGGCTTAGGGCACATGAACTATGAATGCATGCATGCATGAATGAATGCACGAATGAATGTATGAATGAATGAATGCATAAGTGAATGACTGCACAAATGAGTGCATGAATAAATGAATGAATGCATGAATAAATGAGTGCATGAATTAATGAATACATGAATGAATGCATGAATGTATGTACAAATGAATGAATGTACAGATGAATGAATGCATAAGAATGCACAAATATGTGCATGAATAAATGATACATGAATGGATGCATGAATAAATGAATGCACAAATGAATGCATGAATAAATGAATGAATGCACAAAAGAATGTATGAATGAATGCATGAATGAATAGAATGCACAAATGAATGCATGAATAAATGAATGAATGAATGAACGAATGAATGCATGAATGAATGTATGCACACCTGGATGCCTCCCTCAGACTCTGAAGGTGTGTGGTGCCCATTCACTTCTAGTAGGACCAGATGGGTATCACAGTTCCTGGTAGGGCTATCTAATGTCTTAAGCCTCCATCAATCTGCTTTTAATAATGAAGCGACATTAAACCACACACAGTATCTGTCTTATTAAATTGAAATTAAGTTTCTCATGAAGACATTAAAGTTGATTGAGTTCTTGGCAGCTGTGCGTGGGCCCAAGAGCAGGTGGTTAGGCTGATGCCTGGCACCTCTGCCCCCGACGTTGACCTTATTTGTAGCCTGGGAGCTGCCTGCCCTTCCCCGGTCTCTCGTCACCTCCAGGTGGGAGAGAAAGCTTGGCCGGCTGCCTTTCTCGTGCAGCATTCATATTGATTCAGAGGAGCAAGAGTGGAATCGTTTATCATTCAATTAACGGTGTCAGCAGAGTCATTATTTAAATGGCCAGCCACATGTGTAATCAATCTTTAATGAAACAATAATTGTACTTCCTAGTCAATGAGTGCCCTGCCTTCCCTAAAACCTTCTCAGTATGAATAATAAATAGCAATGGGTCCATGGCAAGGGCCAAGAGTTGGTGGGTTGATCCTTTCCAAAACAACTGGGACGAGAATACTGATGGCACTGAGGAAAGAGGGGCCAGTAACCCACAATGGGTGAGAGTCCAAGCAGAAGCCCCTCAGCCCCACCCACCCCAGCGTCATCAGAAAGGCCCTGGTTCAGAAGGGGCCTGGCCACGCTGGCAAGGGCAGGGGGCACTTGGGACTGGATATCAGGGGACATGGGGGTCTAATTCCAGCTGGGTCTCCATCTCCTGTGGGACCTCCGTTGACTCCTCTCCATCTCCGTGCCTCCTTTTCTGCATCTGAAGGGCAGGGTGGGCAAGAATAGGAGAGGCCTCCAATTCTTCATTGGAGAGGCCTCCTTTGGGGCAGGTATTTTGAGTATGTGGACCATGCAGGAAAGAGGAAAGAAGACAGAAACTGACCCAGTTGCAGGTGTAGGTGAGACATCTTCACTCCCTGGCACCTTCCCTGCGGCCCAGCAGCCCGAACTCAAAAGTCATCTCCTGCAGTCTGCCACCGTCGAATGTTCTTTCCCCATGCAAAGGTTCCAGGGGCTGGGGAGGGGCAGAGCTTGGGGGCAGAGCTTGGACTGTCCAGAGCCTACTTTATGCTGCCTGGGAGAGAGTGCTGTCCTGGGACAACTTCCTCCCTGGGTCTGTGTGCCAAGTCTTCCTCCTGGTCACATCAGGGGCCTGAGCAAGAAACAGGCGCCACCGACTGATTGTCACATTGGTCTTCGCGGTCCTTGAATAGCTCAGTCTGCTCATTTCTTCCTGCTGAGATGTAGTGTGGGGAGGAGTGGAAGATGGGACACAGCAGCAGCACTTTCCACAGAACAGGTAAGAGTCCCTGGGCCTGCATCTTGTCCTCTTCACGGTGGAGAAACCGAGTCACTCCACCCAACCCTGCCACTCTTCAGCGTCCTCCCCAGAATCTCCCACAGCCCCTAAGAAGGCATTGTGCTGACCCGTCCACTCACCTAAGAAGGCGCAGAGCACTGACCTCTCCACCTGCCTAAAAAGGCACAGGGCGCCGACCTCTCCACCTGCCTAAGCAGGCGCATCGTTGACCCCTCCATCTGCTTAAGAAGGCGTGGGGCACTGACTTCTCCATTCAGCTATGAGCTCTGGGGGTTATCACTGGATTCACAGTGCCCAGGACTTGAAAGGGGCACCCTTGCCTATCACAACTGAAATTAAATAGCTAATTGTGAGATTCACTTCATGCTTCTCTCACCTCTGAGGGCAAAGATCCTGTCTGTCTTTATTCACAGCTCCAGGTATATTAACCTTCACAGAAAATAACACATAAATACTTGTTGATAAACGTTTCTGGTGAAATTTTCTCTTGACAGAAGTACATTTTTAAAAAGTAACGTAACTTTCAGCTAAGAGAGCGTAATGGGAACCAGAATATTCTCTCTGGTGAGACAAGAAAGAAGGAAAGAAGGAGGGAAGGAAGGAAGGAAGGAAGGAAGGAAGGAAGGAAGGAA
>NW_012117821.1:3486745-3489674 GCF_000951035.1 Colobus angolensis palliatus | reverse complement strand
GAAGGAAGGAAGAAAAGAAAGAAGGAAGGAAGAAAAGAAAGAAGGAAGGAAGGAAAGAAGGAGAAAGGGAAGGGGAAAGAGAGAGGGGGAAGGGGAAGGAGGAGGGAAGGAGGGAGGGAGGAAGGAAGGAAGGAAGGGAGGGAGGAAGGAAGGAAGGAGAAAGGGAAGGGGAAAGAGGGAGGGGGAAGGAGGGAGGGAGGAAGGAAGGGAGGGAGGGAGGAAGGAAGGAAGGAAGGAAGGAAGGAAGGAAAAGAAAAATACTTGACAAAATATATCTACCAATGGTTTGGACAAAATACATCAGACAACAAAAGAAACGCACCCTGAAGGGTGTGAAACAAGAGAGAGCCCTGCATGGGTGCTGTGACTGCTCTACCTTACTGCCTGGAGAAAGTTTTCAGGTAGCAGCACAGGAAGGGGGAACCCATAGGTCTCCCTAAGTGGAGAAAACAGAGCTAGGAGCTCAGGAAGACCACAGAGGGTGGAGCCCACAGGGGAGGGCACTGGAGGGGAGACGGCTGCCCAGAGAACTCTAGAAATCAGCACGTGTGTGTGAAAAAAAACCACCTGAGGCCAGGGAAGAATCACCAAAGGAATTACCGGGAAGGGTCCCAGGGGCTCATGCAGGATTAGGAACAGTGGCAGTTTCCACCAGCCAGAGTGAAAGCACCCGACGTCACCGGGTGTCAACTGCACTCGCAGAGGACTATGGCGGTGTAAGGAGAGTCAGCCCTAGACTAAATGCTGCTCTGTTTTCACTTGAGAAAGCCGAAAAGCAAGACCCAAGAGGACAAATTGTTTACATGTAATTTAACTGTGTTCCAGAATAAACTCAAGGGTATTATGTGTGTGTATGCGTGTGCATATGTGTGTGTGTGTGTATCCAGCATCCAAAAAGGTAAAATTCAGAATGCCCAGCATCTAGCCAAAACTTATCAGGGTGCAAAAAGCAAAAAAATACAATCCATAGTAAGAAGAAAAATCAGTCACTTGAAAGTGACCCAGAAATGACATACGTCATGAAATTAGTAGGTAAGGACATTAAGTGGTTAGTATAATTTAATTTCATGTGTTCAAGAAGCATAGGAAATAATAAACATATCAGGTAGAGACATAGAAGAACCAAAATTTAAAAGAGAACCAAATCAAAATTCTACACATGGAAACCATAATATGTAAGATGTACACTGTATAGCATTAATGGCAGAATTCACATTGAAGAATAAAGATTAGTGCAATTTAAAACATAGTAATAAAAACTATAGAACAGAAAACCCAGAGAAATAAAAACTTAAAAAATATCAGCATCGGTGAGTCTTGGGACAAGGTCAAACAGCCTAATATACATGTAATTGGAGCCTACAAAGGAGAGAAAAGGAAGGTTAGAAAAAATATTTGAAGAAATAAAATACGTTTTCTAAATTTGATCAAAACCATGAATCTCAGATCCAAGAATCTCAACGAACTCTAAGCATGAAAAACCTTGAAACAACAGTACCAAGGCACACATAAATGCCTTAAACCGATAATAGACAAAATCTTAACAGTAGCCAGAGAAAAAAGATGTTTTATTACACACAGAAGAACAAACAGTGGCGGCGGACCTTTCATCTGAAAAGATGCCGGCGAGAAGAAAGTACAGGAACATCCTCAAAGTCTGAAAGAAGAGCGAAGTTGTCAAACTGGAATTCTTTACCAGCAAAAATATCTTCAGAAAATGAACACAGAGCATTTCCCAAGATTAACCATATTGTAGGCCATGAAACCAGTACCAATAAACTTAAAAAGATTCAAGTAATATAAAGTATGTCCTCTGACCGTGATGGATTTAAATGAGAAATTGACCACAGGAAGCTCTCTGGAAATCCCCAAATATTTGGAAATGAAATAGAACACTTCCTAATCAACCAAGGATCAAAGAAGCAGCAAAAAAGCAAATTAGCAAGTATTTTGGGCCCGGCACGGTGGCTCAAGCCTGTAATCCCAGCACTTTGGGAGGCCGAGACGGGCGGATCACGAGGTCAGGAGATCGAGACCATCCTGGCTAACACGGTGAAACCCCGTCTCTACTAAAAAATACAAAAAATGGGCCCGGCACGGTGGCTCAAGCCTGTAATCCCAGCACTTTGGGAGGCCGAGACGGGCGGATCACGAGGTCAGGAGATCGAGACCATCCTGGCTAACACGGTGAAACCCCGTCTCTACTAAAAATACAAAAAACTAGCCGGGCGATGTGGCGGGCGCCTGTAGTCCCAGCTACTCAGGAGGCTGAGGCAGGAGAATGGCGTAAACCTGGGAGGCGGAGCTTGCAGTGAGCTGAGATCCCACCACTGCACTACAGCCTGGGCGACAAAGTGAGACTCCGTCTCAAAAAAAAAAAAAAGAAAGAAAGTATTTTGAACTGAATAAAAATGAAAATACAACAAATCGAAACCAAGAAAATAGACAACTGAAGAATAATAAATAAATCATTAAAAGTCAAAGTTTCTTTTTAAAGATCAGTAGAATCTCTAGGCAGACTGACCAGGAAAAAGACAGAAAAGAAATGAATTAACCCAATTAGTACTGACAGAGGTGACATTTACAAAAATTTCCTCCGATAGTAAAGGGATAATAATAAGATAGTGTAAATAACTTCCTGTCAACAAATTCAACCACATAAATGCAATGGACATATGGTTTGAAAAATACAAACTACCAAATACCAAAGCCCACTTAAGAATAAATAGAAATCATGAATTTTCCAAATCTGTTAAAGAATTTAATTTGTAGTTAAAGCTCACCCACAAGGAAAGTACAATTTCATATGGCTTCACCACTGACTTCCACCAAATGAGAAAGAGAAATATCAATTTAAAATAATCTCTTCTAAAATCTTGAAAATCAATCTTTCTTTCTCTTTTCTTTTTCTTTCTTTCTTTCTTTCTTT
>NW_012117821.1:3485137-3485910 GCF_000951035.1 Colobus angolensis palliatus | reverse complement strand
CTTGCATAATAAAAGATGTCTATAAAAAACCCACAGGTGGTACCATATCTACTAGACAACCCAATACTCTCCCCTAAGGTAAAAAGCAAATAAGGACACTGGCCCTCCTGACTCCTACTCAGCATTATATTGGGGATTAGCCCTTCAATAAGTCAAGAAAAGTAAAAAAAGGCACCCTGCATGTAAAGAAGGAAGGAAGTTGTCTGAAATCACAAAGACATGATAATCTACATAGAAAATAGCATGAACTCTCTAAAACAACAACAGCAACAACCCCTAGAACTGATAGTGGGTTTAACAAGGATGCAGGGTACAAGATTAATATACAAAAGTCAATTTTTATATATTAGTAACAAACATTTGGAAATTGAAATTGAAAATGCAAAACTATTTACAATAACATCAAAAGACATGAGATACTTAGAGATAAGTTGGACGAAAGTTTTCCAAGACCTGTGTGCTGAAACTACAAAATACTGCTGAGAAAAATGTAAAAGAACAAGATACAGTGACAGCCACATTTAGAGATTGGAAGACTCAATATCATTAAGATGTGAGTTCTTCCCAATTTGAGCTATAGATTCTATACACTGCCAATCAAAATCCCAGCAAGACTTTTTTAGATAATAACAAACTGATTCTAAAATTTATATGGCTTTTGGGGCATTTCAGGGTTTTAGAAAATGAATAAAAAGTAAAGTAAAATTTACATGGAAATTCAAAGTATCTAGAACAGCTACAGCAACTTTGAAAATGAAGAACAAATAGAGGAC
>NW_012117821.1:3478643-3480987 GCF_000951035.1 Colobus angolensis palliatus | reverse complement strand
TGAGAAAGGCTCTCACTGTCACCTAGGCTGAATGCAGTGGTACAATCATAACTCACTGCAGCCTTAAACTCCCAGGCTCAAGTGATCCTCCCACCTCAGCCTCCCCAGTAGTTGAGATTATGTGCACACGCCACCTTGCTCAGCTTATGTTTGACTTTTTGTAGAGATGAGGTCTCACTGTGTTGCCCAGGCTGGTCTCAAACTCCTGGACACAAGTAATCCTCCCATCTTGGTCTCTCAGAGTGCTGGGGTTACAAACATGAGCCACCACATCCAGCCAATTGATTTTCAATGAAGATACAAAGTCCGATTTGTGGAGAAAGGACAGCATTTTCACAAGTGGTGCTAGAACCATTGCATGTGGATATCCACAAGCAAATAAATGAACTCCTGCATAGCCTGCACCTTATGCAAAAATTAACTTAGAATGAATCATAGGCTTAGGTGTAAAACCTAAAACCATAAAACATCTAATAACAACAACAAAAAAACAGGAGAAAAATATTTGTGATCTTGGGTTAGGCAACAATTTCCTAGTTACAATACTAAAAGCATGAAAGAGAAACATCGGGTACATTAGACTGCATTAGGAACTTACGTTCTTCAAAAGACGTCACTAAGAGAACAAAATTACCACAGACTGCAGAAAATATTTGCAATCCTATATTTGAAAAAGAACTTATGGCCGGGCGCGGTGGCTCAAGCCTGTAATCCCAGCACTTCGGGAGGCCGAGACGGGCGGATCACGAGGTCAGGAGATCGAGACCATCCTGGCAAACACGGTGAAACCCCGTCTCTACTAAAAAATACAGAAAACTAGCCGGGCGAGGTGGCAGGCGCCTGTAGTCCCAGCTAGTCGGGGGGCTGAGACAGGAGAATGGCGGGAACCTAGGAGGTGGAGCTTGCAGTGAGCTGAGATCCGGCCACTGCACTCCAGCCCGGGCGGCAGAGCGAGACTCCGCCTCAAAAAAAAAAAAAAAAAAAAAAAAAAAAAAAAGAAAAAGAACTTATATCCAGAAAATATAATGAAATCTCAAAGCTTAATAATAAGTCAATGAACAACCCAATTAAGTAAGTGGGGAAAAGACTTGAATGGACAGCTCACCAAAGAATACGTATCTATCTATCTATCTATCTATCTATCTATCTATATATATATGACAAACAAACACACAAAAATGCTCAATATCCGACCAGGCATGATGGCTCACACCTGTCATTCCAGCGCTTTGGGAGGCTGAGGCAGGAGGATCACTTGAGCCCAGGAGTTTGAGACTAGCCTGGGCAACATGGCGAAACTCCATCTCTATTAAAAATACAAAAATTAACCAGGCATGGGGGCTCATGCCTGTAATCCCAGCACTTTGGAAGGCTAAGGCCAGGCAACATGGTGAAACTTGAGCACAGGCAACATGGTGAAACTCTGTCTCTATAAAAAATACAAAAATTCGCCAGGCGTGGTGGTGAGCACCTATGGTCCCAGCTACCTGGGTGGCTGAGGTGGGAAGATCCCTTGAGCCTGAGGCTGCAGTGAGCCATAATTATGCCACTGCACTCCAGCCTAGGTGACAGAGTGAGACTGACTCCAAAAGAAAAAGTGCTCGATATCCTTAGTCATTAGGGAAATATAAATTAAAACCACAGTGAGACCTTGTGTGGGGAAGACGTGCCAAGGGCTCAAGGAAACTGTCAGAAATGGGGGCCGTGTGCATCACCATGATTGTGGTGATGGTCATGAGTACACATATGTGTCAAAACTGATCAAAGACTACACTTTAGATGTGTGCTGTTTACTCTATGTCAGTTATACCTCAATAAGGCTGATAAAAAATAATAAACACCTATTACATAGCTCAATTTAATAGGCCTATTTAAATGGCCTATTACAAGGCCTGACCACACCCAGTATGATGTGGAAGACCCAGGGTTGTAAAATGGGACAAGACTTTGGAAACCATTTGGAAGGTTCCAGATAAACACTCACCCACCCTATGACAAGGCCACTTCCCTCGTATGTATTTACGCAAGAGATGAAAGTGTGCATCCGTCCAAAGGCTGACACACGAATGCTCACAGCAGCTTCATCTGTAATCGTCAGAACCTGGGAAAAACCCAGCTGGCATCAATGAGTGAATAAACAAGCATGCCGTGGATACCCGCACCGTGGGGCACTGCCCGTCAACGTGAAGGATGAGCTGTGGATGTCCCAGACAACCGTAATGATTGTGCTATTGAAAATGCAAACTGGGCCACATGCACGGTCGTTCACACCTTTGATCCCAGCACTTGTGGTCCCGGCTGCTTGGGAGGCTGAGCCGGGAGGATCACTTGAGCCTAGGAGTTC
>NW_012117821.1:3475323-3477519 GCF_000951035.1 Colobus angolensis palliatus | reverse complement strand
AGGAAGGAAGGAAGGAAGGAAGGAAGGAAGGAAGGAAGGAAGGAAGGAAGGAAGGAGCAGACTAATCTATAGTGACTTAAAGTAGAGTTGTTAGTTGCCTGAACGGGAGGGAGGAACCAGGGAGCAGGGAGGGAAGAAGTTCCAAGGTCACAAGGAAACTCTCAGGAGTGGGATCTGCATGTCTCACCATGATCATGGCGATAGTATAAAAGTACACACACGTGTCAAAGCTGACCAAATTATACACTTTCCATATGCACTGTTTATATCAGTTATGCCTCCACAAGGCTAATAAAAAACACGCAAAGTTTCTATAGCAGATACGTGCGGCGGGCAACCGCTAAAGTGGTTTCCTCTGTGGAAACAAGAAGGGCAGAGAGGAACTTAGAGAAGCCTGGCATGACCAGTCCCCAATTTTCCATTCAAAAATAATCTGTCCGGCCTCCTCCAGGCACCAATGTGTTTGCTGGGCCCCTGGGAATGGCCTCAATCTTTAAAGGACTTCAGGTCGTCCTTGTGTTTTGGAAGATGACTCTCCAAGCCTGTGGGGCAGGAGCTCTTCAGAGCTTCTGAGCCAGGGGTCCCCTTGGCATCTGCTGTTGCCTGTGGAACCCTTTTCAGGATGTTTGCAAATGACATATCGCATGGTTTTAAAATTCTTAACAAAATAGTCAGGATTTCGAAATAAACCACTTGCTTTCAAATACTGTTATCAGATATTTTCTTCAGGTGTGACACAATGGTCTCATCCCTGGCCAGTCCCTTTACCTGGTCACATGGCAGGAAGAAGGGCTGCATCAGGTGTGGCCGGTGGACTTAATAACTCCATAATTCCCAAGCCATGGTGAATATAAAGGATATTTAAAGTTAGCAGCAATGGCTAACTCGAGAGGTGAAGGATCTGTGGTTTTCCCCATGCACAAAGTCACAGGTACTGTGGTTGTCTATAAGCATTATCGAGAGAAATGACAGATGATCAGAAATGCATTTTTTAAAACTGCAACGTGTTTCCCATCTAAATTCACAGTCCCCAGGGTAAAACCCCTGTTAGAGGCGCCAGGCTGTAGCCTCCATGCCCAGGCCAGTCCACCTGGAGATGTGGGGCGGTGTCTGGAAAGCTGCAGGTATCGGCGTCTGGAAATGACCCTGAATCTGAGGGGTGAAGTCAGCCCAGCACAAGGCCTTGCACCTGGGGAGACAGCCAGACAAAACCTTCCAGTGAAGAACAAAAATAGCCCAGCTGTGCGATCCAGGACGTTTGCTGATTTCACAGTGAAAGAAATGGGGGAGGCATCTTCTCAGCCTCTGCTGGAGGCGACGCGGTGGGAGCTGGGTGGCCTGGTTGGGGGTGCTGGCACAGAGGAGCTGAGGTTGAGCCTAGAATCTCAGCAACTTAGGAGATCCCAGGAGCCAGCCCTGGGAGAAAGGGGCCCACCCAGGCCAGGGTCTCTCCCAGCACCTTGCTGCCAGCAGGAGTGTCAGCTGACACACTCTTCTGTGCACAGCAACTCAGCAAGGTGTACCCAGCCCTTAAAAACGCTCATCCTCTCAGCCAGCGAGTCCTTCACAGCGACTATCCAAAGCTAGTAACCATGTGTAGGAGAACCAGTTTACATTGCTCACTTGGGAAAAACAGCAAGAAAGACTGTATTCAAGCTACTGGAGTAGGTGAAGGACTTTAGAACCGAGCTCAGTTCAGACGCAGTGAAGACAGCTGTGGATGCCCAGTCCACGAGCAGAGTGAGGGTCGGGGCTGGAAACCACTCACTTGGTTAGACTCCCAGGGCAGGAGTTCCTGCTAAAGGCAGGCCGAGGATTTAGACATCCATGGTTGGGCGAGGAATCTGATCAGATGTGAAGGATGGGAGGGTTCTCAGTATAACAGGACTCAGCCAACCATGGACACGAAGGCCAAGGTCGAGGCCTAGCTGAGAAGGCGGCTTGGGAGCCTGGCTGGCAGTGGGTCAGGGAGGGAGTCTTTGCCAATCAGTTGCCTGCCCACAAAGGCTCACCACATCCCATGCCGATCCCTCCGTGGGGGGATGGTTATACAGGAAGAATGATGGTTACACAGGGAGGAGGGGCAGTGAGAGAATGAGGGTTATACAGGGAGGAGGGACGACAAGAGGATGATGATGGTTATACAGGGAGGAGGGACGACAAGAGGATGATGATGGTTATACAGGGAGGAGGGAC
>NW_012117821.1:3473084-3474828 GCF_000951035.1 Colobus angolensis palliatus | reverse complement strand
GAGGGGTGGCGAGAGGATGATGGTTACACAGAGGGGAGGGACGGCGAGAGGATGATGGTTACACAGGGAGGAGGGATGCTGAGAGAATGAAGGTTATACAGGGAGGAGGGATGGCGAGAGGATGATGATGGTTATACAGGGAGGAGGGATGGCGAGAGGATGATGATGGTTATACAGGGAGGAGGGACGGCGAGAGGGTGAGGGTTATACAGGGAGGAGGGACACTGAAAGAATGATGGTTATACGGGGAGGATGGGTGGCGAAAGGATGATGATGGTTATACAGGGAGGAGAGGCGGCAAGAGGATGATGACCGTTTTACAGGGAGGAGGGGCGGTGAGAGGATGATGAAGGTTATACAGGGAGGAGGGGTGGGAGAGGATAGTGGTTATACAGGGAGACAAATTATTTAAAGGACAGGCAACTGCTCTAAGATTCCACGGCAGTGGAAGGGTGCCCTCATCTTTATGGCAGAAGAAGGAATCCTGTACTTCAGGGCTGGGTAGGCTGTGGCTGGCAAGCCAGGCTGGCCAGGCCAGGAGCAGGCTCAAGGCAGCTGTCCACAGCCAGCGCCCTTGTGCCCGAGGCTTGGACTGTGCGCCCCACAAGCAGCTGAATCCTGCCTTCTTCCTTTCCCAGGGCTGTTGTAGCAAAATACCATGAACCAGGGGGCTTCAACCCACAGGAATTCCTTCCCTCGCTGCCCGGAGGCCGGGAGCCCAGCATCCGGGTCAGTGGGGCATCACCCCACTCTCCGCTGCCATCTTCTGCGTCTGTCTCCAGAACCCCCTTCCCCTCCTAAGGCCACACCCACTCAATACGACCTCATCTCAACCTGACCACCCCTGAACGACCCTGTTTGCCAATGAGGTCTCATTTGCAGGTAATGGGAACTAGGGACTTCCCCCTATCTTTCTAGGGGACAGAGTTCAACCCCACAACACCCACCCACTAAATGCCTGTGTCGCTCCAGGCCCCTGGAAAAGAGCCATGAACAAAACGCACCTTGCTCGTCCTCGGGCAGTTTATGTTCTAGCGAGGACACACAGTGAGCCCAGAGATGGTCATTGGCTGAGAAGGACAGGCCAGGGTGACGGTGTGAAGAGTGGGCCGCGTTTTGGACGTGCGGTGGGGAGAGCCTGACGCTGGAACCGAGCCCCGATGGAGTGGGGAAGGACAGCCGCGCGAAGGCCCGAGGGGCAGTTTTTTCTGCGTGCACAGGAATAGCAGGCTCAAAGGACTGTGAGCACAGGGGGCGGCGGTGGGAGTGCACTTCACCCGGAGGAACTCGACCCATAGCTTTATGCAAGTCCAAGCGCGGCCTGAGGTCAGTTACCGCCACCTACCGGCAGCTACCCACAGAGCCTGCAGGATCTGACCGGATTATCCGCCACTCCGCCCTTCCTCTCCCTCCCTGAATAAGGTAATGAGCACTCAAGTGGTCTGAATAATGGCTCCAAGTATGTCCACACCCTGAACGCAGAGCCTGTGAACATGTTCCCTGGCATGGCAAAAGGGACTCTGCAAGTCGGATTAGGTGAAGAACCCTGGGATGGGGGCTCATCCTGGATTATCTGGGTGGCCCCATGTGCCACAAGGGTCCTTATGAGAGGGAGGCAGGAGGGTCCAAGTCAGAGAGGATATGACCACAGAATCAGAGGTCAGCGCGAGAGTCGAAGATGCCGTTGTCAACCTAAGCAACAGAGACAGCTCCTCCAGAGATGCTGAGTGCATCCAGGAGTGCA
>NW_012117821.1:3470000-3470954 GCF_000951035.1 Colobus angolensis palliatus | reverse complement strand
ATATTTAACACACTCAATCCAGCAGCACATGCACTAGCACAAGTGCAAACAAGACCTTGATTCATTTCTTTCTTTTGTTTATTTACTCCACAAACATCTTCCTGGGAACTAATAGGTATGGCATCCCTTCTATCCAGAGTCACACTGTGGACAGACCCTAACGTTAATTCTGGGGAATCTCTTATGCCCTTTGGCATCTGCCAGTCACACTTCTTGGTGTCTGATCCCCCCGGCCACCTCCTCACTCCCTTGGCTGGCAGCAAGCAGCAGCCTCCATCACGAACAACAAACTCAGTTTTCTACCGGGTCACTGACCGCAAAGCCCTGGCTTGGAACCACCTGGATTCCAGTTCTCGCTTAGCCACTGCCTTTCTTTGTGACCTTGAAAGTCCTCTACTGCCTGGACTTAGTTTCCATGTTGATAAAATGTGGAAGCTGCCACCAAAGCCGTCTCCTGAGTGCTGTTCTGTGTCTACGAGATCCAAGTCTCCTGCCTTGCGAGTTCCCTGGCCTGTGGCACATTATCCCATGGCCACGGGTGCCCTGAGCCTTCCCATTGGTATTTGCTCCATTTCTGAGAATGTGGTCAGGTCAGAGTCTCAGGAATGTCCCCTTTGATGCTGATGATTGGACCACTGAGGTCCTCCCACGATGTGAAATTGTTCGCATGGATGGTACCACCATGACTGTCATCCCACATGCACGGCCCTTTTCAACGTGACCCTGCAGCTCCTTCCACTGAAAGCGGAGGCTGTTTCCTGCCCCTTGCATCTGGGCCAGCCTTGAGACTGGCTTTGAGCTGTAGAAGGTGGTGAGGAAGGTGGTGAAAATTGGGATCTCACAGCTTCCCCTCTGGCATCCCATTGCCCTGAGACATCGTGTAAAGAACCCAGGCCAATCAGAGAAATGCAAATCAAAACCACAATGAGATACCATCTCACACCAGTCAGAATG
>NW_012117821.1:3467006-3467770 GCF_000951035.1 Colobus angolensis palliatus | reverse complement strand
AAAAGAACCCAGGCCACGTGGAGGACAGGAGCCCAGCTAAGAGCTGGTGTAAACCACCACTCAGGTGAGTGAGGTCATCTTGGACCATCTGGCACCAGCAAACTGCCAGATGTCTGCAACTGTAGGAATAGCCTCAGCCAAGGCCAGCAGAAGAGCTATTTGCTGAGCCCAGCCCAAATGCCAACCCACAGAGTCAGGAGAACATGAAACGGTGGTTGTTTCAAGGCCTGGTGTGAAAGCCACCTGTTCCCTGAAGCTTCCCTTGACTTCCCCTCCACACACATGTTCCTCCTTTCCTCAACTCCTATACTTTTGAATCAGCACCCCACTAGGTACTAGTTAATTCTTTCTCATCTTTGCTGTCTTTGTAGTTGCTGCTGTTTGGTGGGCAAACATTCTAAGGTTTCACAACTAGATTGTGAATGATCCAGGATTGGGAATTTAGACAGAGTGAAAACTCAGTCAGTAGTTGTTTGCTCTAAATATGGAGACCCCCTTAGTGAAGGGAAAGGGTTGGACAATTTGTGTTACTGGAATTCCAAGGCCGCCGTCCCAGCAGTGAGAAGTAACTCACTTGGATGCCTTGGCACGTAGCTTAGTGTGCAGGGACTCCAACTGAGAGGTGAGACGTGGGTGGCGTCCTGGGTTTTCATCCAGCTTCCTGCTATGGAGAGGCCCCAACTGGTATTTCTCCCAGCTGTCAATATGGATTATTATGGATTATTCCAGGACTTTGCTTCTTTTTTTTTTTCTTTTTTTTTTTT
>NW_012117821.1:3433277-3466416 GCF_000951035.1 Colobus angolensis palliatus | reverse complement strand
ACAAATAAGGCCCTTGCTGGCAGAGCAATTGCAAAATGACAGAAGAAGTTAGGGGAAAAGTGACAGGACAAGGCTCCCCAGAAAAGACCAAGATGACTTGTGCAAAGGGTCACCTGGCTCAGAAATACAGGGAGGCTCTTGGGGGTCCCTGCTTTCTCTGCAGTGGGCAGGGGGCAGGGGTTATCTCCTCCTTGAGCAGTGATAGGGGAGCAGCCTGAACCCTCGGCCTTCCCCACCCTGGGAGTGGCAGGTGAGAAGCCACCTGGTCCTGGCGCATGTGCAGGTCACGTGAGAGCAGAGGCATGTGCAGGCGTCCAGGATGCATCTGGCCTCTTCTCTGCCACTGCCTGGAGAGGACATGGGCCGTGAGAGCAGCTTCTGCCCACATCCTCCATGCTTTCTCCATTCTCTTCCCACCAAAGCCTGGGATATTCTCTGTCAATCTCCACCGGCAGTGCCGTCCCTCTGGTCTGTCAGGATCTGGGCTAGTTACACTCAGAGGGAAGCCACAACTTTTCCATGTGGAAGTTGTGATTTTCTGTGATGTGGCCCCACTCTCTGGTTTCCACCTATCTAGTAACAAGTTGGTTGAAATGGTGTCTGGTTCTTTACACTACTGGGAAGGGCAGACCCAAAGGCAACTTCCCTCCCTCTGCCCCCAGTAAGAGGGGGTCCCCCAGCCAGGTCTCAGTAGCCACCTTCCCCAGCCTCTGCTGTGACCTCCAGACACCCAAGCAGGCCCTCACCCACCTGATTCAGAGGGAGGGGAGCAACAGGGCCGCCTCCCTCCCGGGAACTTGTGTTGGGGTTTGTTTGGGCCCAGGGATCAGAGACCTGGGTACTAGGTTAGTCTGTTCTTGCCTTGCTGTAAAGAAATGCCTGGGGCTGCGTGATTGATAAAGAAGAGAGGTGTAATTGGCTCACAGTTCTGCAAGCTATATGAGCATGGCACTGACACCTGCTCAGCTTCTGGGGAGGTCTAAGGGAGCTGTTATTCATGGTGGAAGGCAAGGCAGGGGCAGGTGCACATCACCTAGACACAGCAGGAGCAAGAGACAGAGGCAGGGGCTGGGGGCGGAGGGCACACACTTTCAACAGCCAGACCTCACAAGAACTCATTCACTATGGCCAGGACAGTGCCAAGCCATGAGGGATCTGCTCCCGTGATCCAGATGCCTCCCACCAGGCCCTCTTCCAACACTGGGGTCCCATTTGAACATGAGGCTCGGAGGGGCATCCAGACTGTGTGAGGTGCCTTCTGCTCTTTGGCAGTGTGTGTGTTGGGGGCAGGGAATGGGGGTCTCCCAAGCCCACAGCACCGACCACTGCATCTGCTGTCTTCTCAGACACTCACAGGTGGGTGCTTTTAAAATCGGGAGGGGGTGGGGGCTGGACACTTAGCAGGATTGGAGAAAACAAACACTTACTCTGCAGGTCGGGGCAGCTTGTGGCCACACAGGAAGGAGTGCCCCGGTCAGGGGTGTGAGGGGAGACTGAGGAAGCGGGGCCACTGCCTGACCATGGGAAACTGAGATCTCATGCGGAGATCACCGCCACTGATTCAAGACGGTGCTGAGGGCCATGCCAGCCCCAGCGCGTGGTGCCCACTGTCCACCCCGTGAGCGGGGAGGTGAACAGTGCTGTGCTTGGCAGGTGGCACTGGGGAAGCCTGAACCAGGCTGGGAGGGTGGGTTGAGCGTGGGCACGCTGCAGCAAGCTCCTGCAGATACTGAATGGAAGGACAGCTGCCTTCCTCCTCTCCCCAGGAAGCTCTGCCGACCGCTCCCTACTCTCCACTGTACCCCTGGGTCTGCAGAGGGCCCGGCTCACCACGGGGCACGTGGTCCATGTGTGACCTGCGTGCACATGCCTGGCTTCCCACTCACCCCTGAGGGCACTGGTGCATGGCTGCCACATTTATTTCCATGCCCCAGTGCCTGGTGTAGTGGCATGCTGCAGAAAGAAAACTCAAAAGGCGTCTTTTGAAGGTCCCCCGACCAGGCCACGACCCACCACTGGTGGTTCTGCCCCAGAGTCCTCTGCCAGGTCTTGGGGCAGAATCACCCATCAGAGACCCAGCAAGCTGGGTGGGTTTCTGCTTCTGCCTGGCTGGGAATCCTGCTGATGAGGACTTCTCACTTTGCACCGCGGCAGCCCTGGGGGAGAGTTGGGTGAAAGGCAGGGACTCCCTGGCCAGCCTGGGCCCAGCCCGACGTGTCTTCACCTCTCTTTTTCTGTTTCTTTTTAGGGTTTCTGGGTCATTTGGAGCTCGTTTCTCCAAACATGAGAGGCACTTTGAAGAGCAAAGTCCCCTGTTTCCTGCCCTCGGGCAGGTATTTCGAGCTTGATGAAGTCCAGGCTTCCCTGTGAAGTGAAGGGTCTGGCGGCACTGGGCTGGCCACGGAGCTGCTGCTGCTCATCTCGGCCTCAGGTCCTGCCTGGAACTAAGTCCTCAGAGCTGCCAGAGAGGCCTTAGGCTGAGTTCAGGCCCCAGGTGTCAGACAAGAGAAAGGGGAGGCCCCTTCCGGAATTCCACAGCGAAAATGTCTTGTGATACTCAAGGTGGATTCCCACACCAAACAAAGATACACAGAGGCTCAAGAAGTCGATTTTACTAAGCGCTAAGTCTTCAAATTAATTTACCACGAAAATCATAAATACCTTTTGTACAAATTTCAAGGATGGCGGCTGAGTTGCTGGGAGGGTAGGAGGTGCCCCTCCCCCCCCCGCCCCACCCCTTCTTTTCCTGACTGTCCATGAGGTCAGAATGGTCAGGTCAGCCCACGACCCGGGCACAAAATCAGAAAAACCCAGCTGTCAGCAAAGGAAGCAGCTTAAGAAGCAATAAGACCAGTGAGACTGGACGCAGGTGGAGGATCCAAGGCGCCCTCTGCAACTGGACAGGCTGGGGAAGGGCTGGGAGACAGTCCCCTGGCAAAGGGTCTCCCGGAAGGAAGAGGGAGCCCCCCCGCGAGGGTCTCTCGGAAGGAAGAAGGAGCCCCCCCGCAGAGGCTCTCTGGGAAGGAGAAAACAGAGGGTGTCTCAGAAGGAGGAAGAGGCTCCCCCACAGAAGGTCTCCAGGAAGGAGGAAGGGGCCCCCCGCGGAGGGTTGCTGGGAAGGTGGGGCTCCAGTTCTGAGTCCGGTTGTCACCAAGTGAGCGTCCTTACAGATTTCTAGCAAAATGTGACACAGACCCCTTTCCAAGGCCACACGGCCTAATCGTCCTCAGAGAGACTGAGTTTATCGGGTGCTTGCAGGTGCCAGACACAGCTTTCATTACATTCGGTCCTCGCGGGGGCCTGCCAGGTGGGCAGCACAGATGCTCCGGTTTCATGGGTGAGGATACTGAAGCACAGGTGAGTCAGGTCACCTGTTCAAGGTCACACACGGAGTAGGAGGCAGGGCCCTCACCACCGCCTTGCCAGGGGCCTCATTGTGAACTCGGAAAGGGCCCCACCCGCCCAGCGACCCTGAAGCCCGTGGAGCTTCTCTCTGTGAAATCCTGATCGAGGGCTTTGCTCTCAGTGCCCACCAGGCCCTCTGCCAGGCGGAAAAGCATTTCCTGCTCTGAGCTCATCTTAGCCTCCTGGGCGGGCCAGACTTTGGTGCCCTCCCGGAGTGCCGACCCACCCACGTTCCGGATCAGCGAAACAAAGTCTGCGCTGGCTTCCCGTCATCCGAGCAGTACAGCCAAGAAGTGCTCTCCAAAGGTACAAATTAAATTCCTCTGTAGCAAGGAAGTGCCAGTGAAGCTTTGCTTGAGCTGTCATTTTGCCATTTCATCTGGAGCTTTCAAACCCCAAATCCGTAGCTCTGGACATGTCCCAGGCATTTCTCTAGAGTTTATTTACAGCCCTAAACTTTTAAGTATGAGCATCTTCAAAAATACTGAGACATGGGCAGGAGAGTGTAAAGAGTTCCTCACGTCCCCGTCGCCCAGCGACAACGCAGCCTCATCAGTATCTTTTCCTCGCACAGCTCTTGTGTCTGGTGTTGGTCATCTGTCAGGTCATTGTGACCTGCCTGCAGGGGGGACCCACACGGACTGGGGACCAGGGTGGCTTTGGGAGCAGAGGGACTCCAGCCAGTGTCTCTGCCTCCTCACTGTGTGACCCCGAGCAGATATGTCAACCTCTCTGGACTTTAGTCCCCTGAAGCAAAATTGCAACAGTGGGAATCCCCTCCCAGGCCTGACATGCACATGACGTACCCCGTAAACAGCAGCTCTGTGTGCGAGTGGACGAGAGAGTGAACGAGAGAGCTCTGCAAACCTCAACCTCATGCCAGCAAGGATTTGCCCCATGGCTGCTCAGAAAGCTGTGGTTACCCTGGGCCTCAATGCAGCTGACCACTCGGGGCAATGGCACAGCAGGAACTGGCCCTTCTCCAGCAGGGAGGGAAGCCCTTATCCCCAGCAGCCACAAGAGTGGAGGCAAAGCTTCATACCCACCTTAGCTTCCCAGTTCCCCTGGCTGTCTTCCCAGTCTGGTTTTTAAATATCTGAATCTTAAGCGCGTACCTAGGAGTAATCTTAATAAATCGCATCCCTCCCTGAAGGTCCGTCTGCTCTGCTCCTTCACTGAGGTCTCTCCTGGCAAGCCACCGCAGTTATTTGAATTCACATTACTAAGACACAGCGAGCCTCATGGCAGCTGAGCCCCTAAATCTGGAGGCGGGGACTGAGGACACAGTCCAGCTGCAGGTGTGGGTGTAGAGGTGGCGTGAGTCCATCCTGGGAAGGATGTGTCTGCCCCAGGCTCAGAGTGCCGAGACTCTAGGGAGCTATGTACCTTCTTGCAGGGAGTCTGCAGCATCTCCTTCTGCAAGGGTGATATTTCTGGCCCTTTACAATGAGCAGTGCCTGGGGGCTGGAAGACAGAACTTAGAGAGGGCAGGAGACAGATGCTTCTGCCATGTTTGCTACCCTCCCCCACTTGCCACCGTCCCCCATCACCCTGTGAGATGAACTCTGGGCTAAAGCAGGAGGGAAGACCCCCCCTCACCCTCACAGTCATCCTGGGAGGGTCACGGTCCTCATCTGACAGCCAAGGAAAGTGGCTCCCAGGGGCATGGGGCTTACCAGCGCCAACTGCATAGGGGACAGCGGAGGTGGGGCCAGAGGCGAGGCCGGCTGACCCCAGAGCTCAGCTCCTAGACACCACCTCTCAAAGTCTTGGAACATAGCTTAGAAAAAAGGAATCCTGGCTTCTCGTGGGGTCTAAGCCAGCCCTCGGGAACTAGGTGTGGCCCAAAGCTTCATGGCACTGGTGTCCTCATGTGAGACTAAGTGGACTTTGTAGGATGCAACCTTGGTGAGTGTGACGCAGAGTCTCCAGAGAACCTTCCCTCCTTTCCTCTTCTAGGTCTCTGTCACCTCCCTCCCACCTCTCCTTCCCCCCACAAATTCTTACTGAGCGCCTGCTGGGCATGCTGTGTTAGGCTCCAAGGGAATGCAAAATTGCCAAAAAATAGTCTCAATCTTCGGGAAGCTCCACGAATTCATTTGGTTGTTCTTTGGCACCCCAGATGCTCTCTGGGCCCCCATGGGCCAGGGACAGTGCCAAGTGAACGGGAATCTTGCTCTTGCAGGGCTGGTGTTCCCAAGCAAGAAGCTGACACTAAGCACTTGGGCATAAACACACGCATACGGTGGGAACCATGCTGAACAAGAACTGGGCTGGAATTAGCAGAAAGTTAGGCTTGAACAAAATAAAAGGACTTGGTTAGACCAGGTCTGATACTTGTCTAACAAGGGTGATGAAGTTAATGAAGTGAAGACAAGCCTTAAGGCCTGCCTGGGAAGGGCCCTGATGCAACCTGGTTCCCCGACGCCGACTCACAGATGCAATACCACGCACCAGGGTCCCGGAGTTGCTGCAAGCAGTGAATAAAATTCCCTGCTGATGAAGAGCTACCGCCAGTGTCTGGCCCATAGGAGTCGCCTGGCGGACGTTGGGTGAGTCTGCACCAGCAAAGCCAGCTCTCCAGAGTCACCATCAACGTGGTCACTTTTTCACGGCCTGGGAGGGTGTGAGTCTGACATGGTGACGTGGGTCACATTCGCGGGGGTCAGCTTTGGGTTAGAGTGAGGTCTACTCCTTTTTTCAGGGCAGCAGCCCCCCTTTCCTCTGCCAGCACCACCAGAACCGGAACAGCCTGGCAAAGGCATACACAGGCTGCGGGCACTTTCTAGGGTGGGCGCCAGGGCTTCTTACTGGGCCTCCTTTTGTAACTTTATTGCAATAACTTTGGAGAGAGAGAAAATGGAGCTGCTAACGTTTGCAAAATTCATCGCAAACAGTATTAGATGGCACTGATTAAAATGACTCACGCTGCAAGGAACTAAGCCAAATCAATCGTTTTTTTAGCAAATTAAAGCCATTCCTTCACTCAGCAGCCTGCGCTTTGGGTAGCAGATGGAGCGGATGAGCCTGCCCAGGTGTCTGTCCCCGCAGGGGCTTGGCACACTTGGGCGGGCTAGGCCACCTTCTGGGCTGATCAATAAGTAGGTCCTAGGTCCTGTTCAGAGGGTCTCCTCGTGGCCTTGTCCTAGGAGAGGACAACCCTGATCATTCAACACTTCATGCGCTCATTTTTTAATCACCCTGTTCCTAATTGACCCCAAAGACTTGTGACCTTTGCATAAGAAGGGTTTATTGATCCCTACTATGAGCCAGGCACGTGGTGAAGGAGATACACTGGGGAGATGGGATGGGAGGGGCAGGGGATGGAAGGAATGGAAACGGGGTGGGGGAAGAAACAATAACAAGTAAACAAATGTGGGAAGAAGGTGACTTCCCAAGATTGGGATGCCCAGAAGACTGTGTGTCGGTTTGCCATGAAAGGACTTCGGGGGCTTTAGATGGCAGAGTCACTGAACAGGTGACTGCAGTAGAGATCTTTGCACTGGTCAGTGGAATAGCAGAGGCAGGGCCAGGCAGGGGATGGGAAGAAGACCTGGGCATCTTTGGGGAGGGGAGTGCTCAGTAGGGGGCCAGGCAGTCAGCGGGGCCAGGACAGCTGGTGTAGCCCCCTCTTGCAGGCAGTGTAAGGAGCTTAGATCTCCCTGAGTGCAGCTGGAGCCTTCGGCAGGTGCTGGGGATGAGCGGACTGGACCTGAGCTCTGCTTCGGGTTCTCCATCGGCCTGCACTGTGCGGACTTAATGAGGCAGAGACACCAGAGCTCAGCCCTGTCCTGGCTGTTCAGCAAGAGGACAGTGGCTGGGAGAGAGCACTGGCTGGAGGGAGGGGGGACTCATGCCAGAGGCATCCTGAAGGGGGCTGGTGGGAAGGAGACACGCTGGCTGTAGGCAGAGGATGAGGGAAGGACTCAGGTCCCTGTCTCAGCAGTGGTGAGGTGGAGGATGCTAGGCGAGGGGCTGCCCTTGTGCCCACCGAGAGGTGTGGCAGCAAGCACTGCTGTGGCATCTGATGGGCAGGTGAACACCTGTGCAGGTGCTCTGTGGGAACTCAGGGCTAGAGACAGACACTGGGAGCCACTGGCCCAGAGATGACGTTCTGAAGCCTCTGATGGCCAGAGGTAGGGAGGGAAGAGGAGGGGAGTGCTGGGCTGGGCACCCTTACAACAGATGAGTGGGAGGGTGTGGAGGGAACACCTAGAGGGGAGAGGAGAGTCTGAAGCACGTGGGAGTGAAGCCTGGAGAGCATGATACATCCTATGAAGACGGCAGGGAGTAAGGGCTGGGCTCAGGCCTGGTCAGAGGGTGATCACTGCACAACTTGCCAGGGCAGTGTGGAGGCTGAGGGAATGGAAGGCCAGCCACGGCCCTTGGTGAGTCTGATCTGCCACTTGACGAAGGTGGGTGCAAGACCCTCAGCCCACAGCACCCTCCTGCAGGCGGAGCCTCACCTGGCTTTGCTGCACTCAGGACATTCATGCCCCAGCCCATGTCCCAGAGCAGAGGGGACAGTAAAGCAGGGAGGTTGAGGGGAGCAGGGCACGTGCCAGGCATCAAGGCTTTCCGGGAGTCTGTGGCCTGGGAAGGAGAGGACAGCCTCTGGAGAGGAAGCATGAGCATCCATGGTATCAGATGACTCAGGACTACATGGGCCTTGCCGAGGAGCTTTGAGTTTAAATAAAGTAAGTGAGCCCCACATTTCCAGTGGGTCTGTCTGATTGGCAGTATAAAATATATTATATATGTTTTGTCCACTATAAAGTAACATGTCTCTTCATCATGGAAAATATTGGAAAATACCATGGTGGGCTGAATACCGCTCCCCAAGATGTCCAGGTCCTGATGCCCAGAACCTGTGCATCCCCAGAACCTGTGACACCTCCCCCCCACAGGGTAGAGGGGCTTTTCAGGTGTGCCAAAGTTGGGGATCTTGAGGTAAGAGATGATTCTCCATAATTGGGGTGAGCCCAAGCCGTCAGAAGTGTCCTTAGGAGAGGGAGGCAGGGAGTCCGAGTTCATAACAGGTGTGCAGGAGAGGCAGAGATTGGAGTGATGTGCTTCAAAGGTGAGGAAGAATCCAAAGACCAAGGAATGAAGGGAGCTCCAGAAGCTAAAAAGGAAGGAGACAGACCCTCTCTAGAGCGTGCAGAAGGAAGCAGCCCCACCAGGGCCCTGACCCTAGACTCTGAGTTCAAGAACCATAAGAGAGGGCATTCCTGCTGCATGAAGCTGCCAACAGTGACAGGAAACTAAGACAGATACCAAAATGTACAAGGAGTGGGGTATAATCACTAGTTACCTTCCCCCTAACCTTTCATCCCCACAGAGTTCTTTTTTAAGTACTTAAGACTGGGCAATTATATAGCCTGCATTCTTCACCAAACTTTTACAGTGAGTATCCCCATCACTTTGTGGAGTCCTAATAAGATAAGCTGCAATGAGGAAGAGGTCCAGGTCTGGGAGAACAATGGTCCTGAGAACCAGCTACCACCCACTGGCACAACATCCTGTTCGCAAATACCTCGCTCCACCTAGCTTTAGCAGCACAGCCCTATCAAACCTTCCCCTAGCTTCTTCCTCTTCGAAAACAGCGCCTTCTCTGCTGTGCCGCCCATTGCACTCTTGCAATGTGTTTTCCTATGTTCTCTAATAATTGCCTTTTTCTACCTACAACTGTCCTGGTAAATTCCTTTACAGCCCACAACAATGGCCCCATCTAGTCACTCCTATGACATTTTGGTGACCCAGGGAGTGCTTGGGGATGGCTCAGGAAGTGCCTGGAGACTGCTCCCCTACTCTCTCTCTTTCCTCTCCTCCAACTCCAGCCTCTCAGTGGACAGCACCCAAATCTAGAGACAATTAGAGGTGCCAGTCAGGGCCACTCCTTGGCAGACCAGGAGGTCCTGGTTTAAAGATGTCTGACCACTGTTACCTGATCCAGTGAGAGTCTAGAGTTTTGCTTTCCTTTTCCATTTTCCAGAAGACAAACTCTAGCATTCCTCTGGCAATTGAAGGCAACTGACTAGGGCCACTCCCTGATGTAGCCTAAAGGCCAGGAGGTGAACAGGTCTGGCTGCTTTGCCCAGAAGGGAGGAAGGCCCTCTCCTATCCTTTCTGATCAAAAGTTCCCCAGTCCCTACAGGTAGCATGATTGGCAGTGGAAGCTTGATGAAAGTGAACCTACACATGTTTTGGGGAACTCAGACTCCTCCTTTCTCCCGTCAATTCTCCAGTGAAGGCAGCTAGCCATCCTACTCAGGTATCTTAAGCCAAGTGATCCCAAACAGCACCAGAATGGTGAGTCTTCCCTCAACCCCTTCCCCTCATACCTGGATGAAGCATGCATCGTAACTCATACCTGGGCCGGCCACCTAGCGTAATTCATACCTGAAGTGACCTGGGACCGCTCACACGGTGTTCATCCAATGTGAGGCACTAGTGCTGGGAGATCTTTTCCAATAGGAAGAATGCCCCTTTGGAAAGTGCATCTCAGAGGCCCTCCGTGGACACAAGGGGAGCCCTTTTCCCTTGGTGGGATGCCCCAGGAGAAACTGTGGTTTGTGTCCCCCAGCAGATGTTCTTTCCAGTCCCATGAGCCCCTCCATTGCCTCAGACTCACTCCAAGGCTGCATTTTAGAGTATTGGGGTAAATTAGACCCTTAGACTCTCAAAAGCAAACATCTAATTTTCATGTGTAATACACCATGGCCCCTATGCAGGAAATCCTCAAATTCACCCCCTCAGTCTTTTATAACTAAGAGCAGATTAAAGAAAACAGGGTTAAGAGAGAGAGAAAAAAAATAACTCAAGAACAAGAGGGAGGCTCAGCTGCTGGCCACTTTCCAGTCCCCAGCCCACTCCAGGTTGACCTAAGTACACTCCTCCAGATAATGGCCACTGGTGTGGGAAACCAGACCACTGGAAGGCAAACTGCCCCAATTGGATAAATGGGAAAGCCTCACAGGGCTTGCCCCCTCTGCCCCAAGCTCGGCCGCTGGAAATGGGACTGCCCTGAGGGCCAGAGGGCTCCTGGGATGGAATCCCCACCCCTTATGGCCTTCAGTCAAGGGGGTTTCTGCTCTGGCTGGCTTTCAAATCAGACATCTCACCAATAAGATAAAGCCAAGGGCAACTCTGGAGGCAGCAAGTAAAATTGTAAACTTCCCTTTTGGGTTCAAAAACTGCCTACTCTGTGCTAACCTCCTTCTCTAAGCTACTCTCCTCCAAATCCAGCCAGATAATGGGAGCAAATGACAACTCCTCCCTCCAAAGGAAAAATTCACACTCCTTTATATTATTGATACTTAGAAGTAATGTCAAAATACCTTATACCTCTCTAGGGCAAAAATATACTTTCAAAGATGAGGACATGCTTAATATTTACCCAACTTCCAAATTCATCTTTCTCTCTAATAGTCCTGTTTGTTCCCAGAAAGCTATCTAAACATTTAACCAGTAACTTCAACCTAGAGAGCCCCACCTCAGGGGTTTAAGAATATCCCACACTTATTCAGACAAGCCCTAGCAAGAAGTCTAATGGAGCAACCTCTTGAGAGGAATAACTTCTATGGTGTGGGGATAACCTCTCCATCTGCTTCCTCTTCACAGGATGCACACAGCAACAGGCAGCACAAACCCCAACTTACTAAGAGAATAAAAATGACTTTGTCTCATTCAAAGGTTATAAAGGTAAAGAGGTATTTGTGGTAAGGAAGGCTATGAAAAGAGATTTTATATGAAAAAGAATCTTGTATGGTAAATTCTTGTCCTAAGTAAAATAACTGGTTGTTTAAGAAAGAGAGATGTTTAGGACAACTCAGAAAGTTCAAGCATGCTGTAGATGGTCTGTGTAAGTTTAAAATTTGTGAAAGGAAATATATAAAAGAAATGTTGTATGTAATCACGGTTTAATAGTCTCTCTAAAATTGGTTCCTTATGCTATGTCTAATTAAATTTAAACATTTTTTATGGGGTTTAACTTCCAGGTTACCTAGATGAACTTCCAATAAGAAAAAACTGTCACATAGCAAAAGGGTTTTCTTTACCTTTTAGTAAACAAAAGCAACAAAATTTAAGAAAATTTATTGGCTTAAGAAACAAAAAATTTTGTCATCAAAAATTCAACAGTTTCACCTTCAAAGGATGCTGCAAATGTGATGTCAGTCTTTCCCCAGTGATGCCTGCTACCTTTATGAATCTTCCCTGGATTCAGATGGAGACCAGCTCCAGTGGAATCAGCATCTACAGCACCCCTTGTGAGAACAGCAGGTGTGGTGGCTGAGTCGTGCCCCAGAAATGGCCACCTGGAGCCTGTGACTGTGACCTTATTTGGGAAACAAACAAACAAAAAGTCTTTGCAGATGTAATTAAGTAAAGGGTCTCAAGATAAGATCATCCTGGATTACCCAGCTGGGCCCCCAGTTCAGTGACAATCATCCTTATAAGACACAGGGAGCAGCAGAGAGGCCACCTGGAGACACCAGTAGAGAGGTGGAGACACCAGTAGAGAGGTGGAGAGGCCACTTGAAGATGAAGACAGAGATGGAAGTGACACAGCCACAAGTCAAAACTGTCTGTGGCCACCAAAGACTGGAAGAGGCAGGAAGAATCCTCTCCAGAGTCCCAGGCAGGAGTGTGGCCCTGCCAACACCTTAGCTTTCAGTTTCTGCATTGTGAGAGAGTGTCCTTCTGCTGATGGACATCCCTCAGCATTGAGCTGCTGGCCTCAGGGCTGGGGAAGGGCACTTCTGTGGTTGGACGTTCCTCAGAGTTGAGCTGCTGGTCTCAGGGCCAGGAGAGGATACTCCTGCTGCTGAACGTCCTTCAGCATTGAGCTGCTGACCTCAGGGCTAGGAGAGGGCACTTCTGCTGTTGGACATCCCTCAGCATTGAGTTTCTGGCCTCAGGGCTGGGAGAAGACACTTCTGCCATTGGATGCCACCAATTTGTGGTCTTTTGTTGTGGCAGTCCCAGGGAACTCATGGGAGGAGGGAGTAATACTGGGAGCATGGGCACTCCAGGCTTTAAAAGTACCCTGTTACAACATATCCTAGATACTAATAGCTTTGAAGTGCTTTTTTAAACCCCATGCACACACCATCTCGCATTGCTATAAAGAAATAGCAGAGACTGGGTCTTTTACAAAGAAAACAGGTTTAATTGGCTCATGGTTCTGCAGGCTGTACAGGAAGCCTGGTAGCTTCTGGGGAGGCCTCAGGAAACTTCCAATCATGACAGAAGGCCAAGGAGAAGCAGGTGCATCCCATATTCAGAGCAGCAGCAAGAGAGAGAGGGGGAGGTGCCACACACTTTTAAATGACCAGATCTCATGATAACTCACTATCACAGGACAGCACCAAGAGGAGGGCACTAAACCATTCTTGAGAAATACACCCCCGTGATCCAGTCACCTCCTACCAGGCCCCACCTCCGACGCTGGGGATTGTAGTTTGAAGGGAGATTTGGGTGGGACACAGGTCCAAAGCAGATCAGAGCTTCACAACTTTTCTAGAATCTGGGCTTTCCAAAAGCTCCTGGGAAGAGGACTTTTCTCTGTGTCCACTTCCCTGTATGGCCCTCAGCTTGGTCCCCTCCCATGTCGACACAGTCTCTGAGCAGGACTGGGGTATACCAGCCCGGGGAGGAGGTCCCACCCATGCAGCGAGTGGGGCCTGAGCTCGGATGGAAACAGCCACCTCCCCTCTTCCCTGGAGACTGAGGCCCAGGCAGAAGGAGCTTGAGAACAGACCACCCTGTGTTCGGCTGACAGTGAATGCAGAGTTGTTGCTGTCAAACGTTGAGAATGTTACAACTAAGGAAGTAATTTCCCCAGAGACACTTCCTGTTGAGCAGTGTATTTAATAATTTGTTATTCTGAAGCTCCTACAAGATTTACTTGATGAAATCACCATCAACAATAGTTTTAAATCCACACATTCACAGGAAAATTTTGAAGCTTCCAACGTATTAAAATGAAGAAGTGAAGTTTCACAGTTCACCTCAGATGACACCCGTCCCCTCCCATATTCAATTAACCACATGTCCCCAACAACTCAGAGTGTGCAGCAAGGACACAGCTGAGATTAATTTTGCATGAGGCGTTGGACTGTAAAGGATTTTTCTATTTACTTATGTAACTTGTACATAAAAGATGATCATATTTAATCAAATACAGACCAACTACAAATTATGCTGGATAAACAGTGTGAACAAATTCAATATGCTAGTGACTGTTTATATACACATACATATATATGATTGATATATATTTAAGAGTAGCAATCCAACCCACATTATGAATGCATTGTGGAATAATTACACAGCGGTGCCCCCGAATCTGCAGTTTCATTTTCCAAAGTTTCTATTACCCCGGGTAAACTGAGATCTGAAAATAGGTGGGCACAGTACAAGAGGGACAGACCACATTCTCATAACATTTACTGTGGTATATTGTTATAATTGTTCTGTTTTATTATTAGTTATTGCTGTTAATCTCTTACTGTGCCTAATTTATAAATCAAACTTTATCATAAGGATGTATGTATAGCAAATAACATCATATATATGGGCATTGGTACTATCTGTGATTTCGGGTGTTCTCGGGGAGTCTTGGAATGTGTCTCCCATGCCTAGGAAGGAACTACTGTACATTTTCACATTTTCGAGGTGTTTGCATGGGGTTTAAAAAAATACTTAAAAGCTATTACTATCCAGGATATGTTGTAACAGGGTTTTGTTTGTTTGTTTGTTTGTTGTTTCTGAGATAGAGTTTCGCTCTTGTTGCCCAGGCTGGAGTGAAATGGTGCAGTCTCGGCTCACCACAACCTCTGCCTCCCAGGTTCAAGCAATTCTCCTGCCTCAGCCTCCCGAGTAACTGGGATTACAGGCTTACAGGTGCCCGCTACCATGCCAGGCTAATTTTTTGTACTTTTAGTAGAGATTGGGTTTCACCATGTTGTCCAGGCTGGTCTCAAACTCCTGACCTCAGGTGATCCACCCACCTTGGCCTCCCAGAGTGCTGGGATTACAGGCGTGAGCCACCACACCCAGCCCAGGCTTTCTTTTTAATTATATCCGTACTACCATCAGCTTCGCAGAGTTTCTGGGAAGAAACTCCCACAACCTCCCTGAAAGGGAGGACTGCACTTTGTTTTCATCTTTGCCTCTCTAAACTCTAACACAATGGTTTCTCAAACAGGGGAGACTTCCCCCCACCCCAGGAGACATTTGGCAATGTCTGGAAATGCTTTGGTTGTCATAATTTCTGCTGGCATCTAGTAGGTGGAGGCCAGAGATGCTGCTAAACAACAAATTACCTGGTCCCAAAATGTCAGCAGGGCCACAGTAGAGAAGCCTGTCCTAACACAGTGTCTGATGCTGGTGCCCACTCAGGGCACGTTTGAGGAAGGAACCCAAGTCTTGAGTCACAGCTCCATGTATCTGCTGTTCCCATTGCCTGGAAGACCTTTCCCTCTTCCCTTCTACTTTAGCAAATTCCCTTTTCTCTTTTAAGACACAGACTCAGTATCACCTTCAGGGACAGCCCCTCTCTACACCAGAGCTTGGGATCCTCTCCAGGAAGGCCCCAGGGCTCCTAGGGCTCCATACCCATGGTGATGCCAGCACTTACCCCACAACACTTGCTGGCTGGGCTAGCGTTGGGCTATAGTCTGCTCCCCAGTGGCTCATGAAGCCCACAGGAGACACAAACGCCACCTTGTTTATTTCTGTTTTCCCAGAAGCTGGTGCAAGGCCTAGAGCCTAGTTGGTTCTGGATAAATGTTTGCTTTAGCTAGCAGGCTGAATGGGTGGATGAGTGAATGGATGGATGGATGGGTGGATGGATGGATATTTTGGTAAATGAATGGATAGATGAGTGAATGATGGATGGATGGAGGGATGAGTGGATGGATGGATGAGTGGATGGATGGATGAGTGGATGGATGGACGAGTGGATGGGTGGATGAGTGAATGGATGGATGGATGAGTGGATGGATGGATATTTTGGTAAATGAATGGATAGATGAGTGAATCATGGATGGATGGATGGATGAGTGGATGGATGGATGGATGGATATTTTGGTAAATGAATGGATAGATGAGTGAATGATGGATGGACAGATGGATGAATTAATAGACATTTTGGTAAATAAATGAATGCATAGATGAGTGAATGGGTGGATGGAGAAGTGGATGGATGGGTGGATATATTAGTAGATGATAGATAGATAAATAGATAGACAGTCAGGAGACCTGACTACAGTCTTTCATTTGCCACATCATATCCGCTATATGACTCTTGAAAGATCAAGTAGACTCTCTGGGATTGCTTCCCCAGAGAGAATGCAATGATTTGAGAGAGCAATGGTTTGTTTTCAAACTGTGTTGTGAGGCTCTTAAGAATTACTGTTTTTTTTTAAGGTATTTTTATTTCTCCAAATTTGTTATTTATCAGGAGTGATTGAAATAAAAAATATAATTTAGTCTCATCATCATCATCATGGAAATAGCTTTAAGAGAAAACTGGGCTAGGCACAGTGGCTCAGTCCTGTAATCCCAGCACTTTGGGAGGCTGAGGAGGGCAGATCACTTGAGGTCAGGAGTTTGAGATCAGCCTGGCCAACATGGTGAAACCTCATCTCTACTAAAAATACAAAAATTAGCTGGGTGTGGTTGTGGGCACCTGTAATCCCAGCTACTTGGGAGGCTGAAGCAGGAAAATCGCTTGAATCCAGGAGGTGGATGTCACAGTGAGCAAAGATCGTGCCATTGTACTCCAGCCTGGGCAACAGAGGGAGACTTCATCTCAAAAAAACAAAGAAAAAAGAGAGAAAGAGAGAAACTAGTCAGATGAATATTATTGCTTCTCATTTTCAACCAGTAAACAGTTGCCACTGATAAATTGACAGCCAGGAGTCTGTCAAGAATGCTCAAGCAATGTTATGTAATACAACACACCTGTTCAGAGATGGAATAACTCCTAGGAAATACAGCCCTGGGGCTACCATAGGGAATGTTGTGGATACCTAAGAGAATGGTTGCCAGATAAAAGATAGTTACATTTAGATTTCAGAAAAACACCACCAATTTTTTAGTTTACGTTTTAAATATTATGTGAGGCATGCTTATACTAAAAAAAAAGTGTTGCTTATCTGAAATTGAAATTTAACTGGGCATCCTGCAATTTTACTGCCTACATCTGGTGATGCTACCTGAAATGGGGGGGAGGAGAAAGTGAATGTTTCCATGTTTCTCTCATTTATATGGAGTTGGCCCTTTGTATCCGTGGGCTTTGTATCCATGGATTCAACCAACCGTGGACTAAAAATATTTCAAAAATAAAATAGATGGCTGCATCTGTTCTGAGCATGTACATACTTCTTTTCTTGTCATAATTCCCTAAACAGCATAACAACTATCTACATAGCATTTACATTGCATTTGATATTAGACGTGATCTGGAGAGGTGGTTTAAGGGTACAGGAAGATGGGCATGGGTGCTAGGCAAACACTACACCAGTTTCTGTCGGGGACGTGAGCATCCCTGGAGTTTGGTATCTTTGGGGTTCCTGGAGCAAATCCCTCAGCAGTACTGAGGGATGGCTGTGCTGTGTAAGGTTCTGATGCAAAATTTGAAAACTGCTGGCAGAAAGGATCTCCAGGTCCTTCGTAGCAGCCCCCAGGGACCTGTGAGGCTGGTGGAAGGAGCCCTTGCCCCAGACAGCATGGCAAGCCGCAGAGGAATTCTGGGGCACTGGAGTCCACCCTACCCAGCCTGCTCTGTGCTGAGGCCTCCTCTTCCAGTCCCACCAAGTCTCCAGCTGGTTTCAAGGGCAGAGGAGGAACCTAGGTCTGGAGCTCCCGAGGACAATTCCAGGCCCTTTTGTCTGCAGCCCAGCTCTGCTTTGAGAGGACAGGTAGAGTAGTTGACTAAAAAGCCAACGGCAAGAAGCCATCACAAAGCCCTGTGTGCCTGTGAATTTTTACCCACCCTCAGGAAACCAACAACTAAAGGTTTGCAAAAATCACTGGCCTCTGAAAAGCGTTCCAGCTGGAAGGCCAAGCAGTGTCAGAAAACCTAAGCTTAGCAAGGTGGCTGCCTATGGGCACAGACAGGCCAGTGGGAAGCCTATTGGCCTCCTCAGTTATGGGAACAGAGGCCAGAATGAGCTGCCAGCCTGGCTCCCCCTACCCAGCCCTCCATAGCCAGGTCCTCCCCAGCCCATTTCCTCTGATCCTGGCTCCCCCAAGCCCGGCCCCCACCAGTCTGGCCCTCCCCAGCCCAGCTCCCCACAGCCAGGCCCTTCCCAGTTGGTCATCCCCATATGAGGGCTCTGGGCTGACACCTGCCACCAGTGTCCCCTCCAGTAGCCCCTGGATTTCTGAAACCAAAGCTCTGACAGATGCTCCCTTTGGCAGCTGTAAATACCTGTGGAAGCCCTGCTCTGTGACAGGGGCTGTGCTGTGAGGCACCCGCACCTGGCCCCTGACCCCAGGGGAGTCTCAGCAGTACTTCAGGGTGAGCCAGAGCAGGAGTCAGCTTGAGAAAGCTTGGGAGGCTCTCCGGAGGAGGCGGCTTCTAAGCCAGGTCCTGAAAAAGGGGAATCCTGGCCAGTGTTGGGAGAGATGGGGGCTACAGCAAGCAGCCCAGCGCCGGAGGAGGCTGGAAGCTCAGGAATGGAGAAGGATGCTCCAATCTGCAGATGGCCTGGGCGTGGGGGTGAGGGAGGAGGAGGAGGAGGCAATGACCCCTTTTTCCTAACTTACGGGGCTTGGTGGGTGGGAGCTGTGGGCTGGATTGGAGCAGTCTGGGGAGTACGGCGCTCGGAAAATATTCCAAATGCAGTGAGTTCAGTGCCCTCACAGCCTCCTGAGGGGCCTGCCCAGAGAGCGGAGGATGCTACCCCACCCCTCCCAGGCGCACGGCCTGATCGCCCTCACCCCCGTTAGAATTGCATGGGGAGCTTTGGGGAAGCCCAGCCCCAGGCCTCACCTTCAGGGTCTGGGGCAGGAGCCAAGCATGGGTGGTTTTCACAGGTCTCCCCAGATTCCAGCGTGCAGCCAGAGTGGGAAGCCTGAGGTAAGAGCCCATGCTGTGGCTCCGTGGGAACTGACCCACGGCCAGACAGATGCTGGTCAAACAGCCCAGCCCTTCTTCCTCAGGCCCATGGACAAATGATGAATGCTGTGTGTCTGTCTTCCTGGTTACACCCCCCAGGCAATCCAGGGGAAGCCAACACGACCCTCACTCTGGGCAGCCCAAACCCAGATCCTCCCTGCCAGGGTCTGGGTCCCCGAGGCGCCTCTCTCCCAGCCCCCCAGCCCTGTTTCCCTCAGCTGCCACCAGCACTTAGGTTGAAAGCAGCTGTCACTCTCAGCGTGGGTTTCCCTCCACTGTCCCTATTCCGGGACTGAATGGTCTTTCTCTGCTGAGTTGGAGGTAATGGGAAGCAAGCCTGACATTGAAGGTCTGCTTGCCCTGAATAAATAAATCAAACCCAGATCCAGCCAGGGCTTTCGCTGTGCAGGTGTGGATAAGCACCCCCAGTTGAGGTGGGATTCGCAGCACCAGAAACGTTCTCCAAAAATAGACTTAATAACAGATGTGGTATGCAATTATTATTTTTCTTTGGGATCTTTAAAATTCCTTCTCACAGAGATATTTTTGCTTGGGCAAAAATACCCTTCAGGAGCCCAAAAACTCATTTGCATTATAGTGGAGATGTGGGCCTCGCAGCCTTGGCTGGCAGTGTGACCGGGGTGGGCTTCTGTGGGGTGGAGCTGCTGTGTATGCTGGGGGTGCTGAGGGGCCGGGATGCAGGATCCAGGATCCAAGGAGCAGGGCCCCCCTCCACCTCTCTCCCCTCCCCCAGCCCAAAGGTGAGCAAGAACCCAGAACCCACAGGAAAACAAAGGAGCTAAAATCAGCCCTGGAGGTGCTGCCAAGAGCACAGGAAAAGAACAAGAGGCATTATCTTTGAGAAGGAGCTGGGTGACCTTTCAGCAGGTGTGCAGCTCAGCCGAGGCTCCTGGTGCTATGGGTTGAATAAAGGAATGAGGCAGTCCCATACTCCAATACTCCAGAATATGGCCTTATTTGGAAATAGGGTCTTTGCAGATGTAGTTAGTTCAGATGAAGTTATCCTGGAGTGGGTGGGTCCTAACCCCATGTCACTGGTGTTCCTATGAGGGGAGAGAGGCACAGAGATACACAGGAGAAGATGGCTCCATGACATTGGAGGCAGAGGTTGGCCCCAAATTGCCAGCAGCCACCAGGAGCTGGGAGAGGCAAGGGAGTAATTCCCCTCCAGAGCCTCTAGAAAGAGCACACTCTGCTGTCATTTGCTCTAGGCCTTCTGGCCCCCAGGACTGTCAGAAATGAGTACCTGCGGGTCAAGCCGCGGCCTGTGGGATTTGGCTCGGCAGGCCCAGGACACCTGGTCTCTCCACCCCGCGGCAAGGCTGGGCCTGCCCATCTCTGGCTGTAGCCTGGGGATGATTCACCAGCACCCCGTATTACCCATGCTGCTCCCCTCCTGACCAGAACGGTGGTCCCTGCCCTTGTGTCTCCTCTCAAGCGGGCTCCAGGGCTTCCAGGAAAGAACGCCGCTGTCTCTAGCAGCCAAGAGAACCGGGCTCTGAGCCGGATTTCCCGCTTCCCAGTGCAGCAGGCCATCTGTGGCAAGTCCCCTAGACGCTCAGCCGCAGTCCCTTCCTCTGTAGAGTGGGGCCATGAGCACACAGAAGTGTTGCAAGCTTGTCCAACCCGTGGGCCGCAGGCGACGTGGTCCAGGCCGGCTTTGAATGCCACCAACACAAATTCGTTAACCTTTCTCTTAAAACTTGATGAGATTTATGTATGAGCCTGTTTTTTTTTTTTTTTTTTTTAACTCGTCAGCTATCATTCGTGTTTGTTTCGTGTCTATGTATTTTATGTGTGACCTAAGACAATTCTTTTTCTTCCAGCGTGGCCCAGGGAAGCCACAGACTGGATACCCCGGTTTAGAGGATGGAAGGGAACAGTGGGAGGGGCCTCTCCCCACCTCCATGGCGAGGCACCCACCGACTCCACCTGGAGATGGAACCCTGCTTCCTGTTCCCCACGCCTGGGAGAAGCAAACACACTGGTGGGCGGGTCTGATGGAAAGCTGTTTCCACCCTGCCCTGTTTTAGCTAGTCCCCCATTGGGTCTGGTGTCCAAGCCCTGCCTCCAGAGTCCAGTCCCACCTCCTGCCTCACTTGGAGAGAACGTGGGAGGGGAGCACTCCTTGAGAAGTGACAGGGCAGCTTGGGACCACTTCATCCTCGTGCACAGCTTGTACCAAAGCAGGGTGGGGGTGGGTGATGGTGGGTGCAGAAGGCTAGGGGCCTGAGGGTCCAGCTCACTCAAGCGTGCCCACCTGTCTCTGGCACTGCCTCCACCTCTGACAAGCTTCCCTCCACGGGCCAGCATCATCTCGAAGAGGAACTGTGATCGCTTTATTTTGTTTAAATGCATTCTCTCCACCTGCCCTGTCCACAAATGCTAGTTGAGTGAGAAGAGACACGGGTTAGTAACAGACAAGCCAGCCAGCCACCTCTTCCATGCTCCTGGTTCTGTAGCAGGGGACTGGACAGGTCCTGGCTGCGCTGAGCTACTTACTGATAAAGAGGGCAATGAAGCCTCTCAAGTGAAACCACTGAAGCCTCCGGCTCAGGGCGGTTCTAGAGGGGAGACCCAAGCCCAGTGGCAGCCCTGGCTTATCAGAGATGCACTCTTGGCCCCGACCCATGGAGGCAGAATCTGAGGGTGGGGCTGGCCGCTGCTCAGGAGCCCCTGGGTGCTTCTGACGCTCGCTCCCAGGGATCCCCTGCCTGCCTTGTTTCACACCTTGTTTTGTGCACAAGGGGACCTCATGACACCATCCCTCCAGCTCTCAAAGGACGGTCCCCAATGCAGCCCTGGAAGGTGGCTCAACAAAAAAGACACCCCTGAGGCCAGGCCTGGAGCTCCAGTGACCCAGAGCACTGTGGGCTAAATGCAGACATGATCACTGGAGTGAAAGCTGGAAGAACAAAATCCACAAAACCAAGCCTTCCTGTAAGTCTCAACAGCCAACCGGATTGGCTGAATAGCAATTAGGAAGTCAACCGACAGCTCACATCTGAGCCCAATCGGAACAATGCAGGTAAACAATAGTGGCCCAGTGAGCCCCTCCCCACCTGCCCAAAGATCCCAGAGATCAAGGGGTCCTAGCAGATCCCCAAGACCAAAGTGTCTGCGCAAGCCACAGATGGATAAGTGGTACTATTTGCCCCACCCATAACTAGTTGACAAGGTAGGAAGTCAGTTTAGATCTGGTGGTAATGGTGAAGTTTATGCCCTTGGAACCGTGGGGACCTGGGTTCAAATCCTGACCCTGCTGCTCCTAGCTCTGTGAACTTGAGAAAGACAGTAGCCTCCGTTTCTTTGTCTGAAATGGGAATCTGGGGATGAGGGGAAGGCAATGCCCCTCTACCCATTCACGTCAGCAGGACCATCTGAGATAGGAAACAATACCTATCTCATCTGATCCTTGTCAGTAATTAAATAGTGCATGTGAAATGTTTGGTGACAGCTCTGTCATGGCTCACCAAGCATCTTGGATTTTGAGTCAATGATCTCACTTCTTCCACCCAAGGAAGGTTCAGGACACTTTCCACCCAAGCCTCCACCAGAACCTAAGCTTCATCTGCATCTCAAGATCAGCGTTGGCGAGCAATGGGCTTCTGACTCATTGGAGTAAATGGTCTACATGTCAGTAAATTAAATTTCAGATTCAAAGATAATCTAAGAATCAGAATTTCATGTTGCTAGTGCAATGCCCTTTGATTCCCAGATGCAAAGACTGGGTATCTGGGTAGGAGCCCAGCCCCTGAAGCAGTGGGAGGGCCAGCGGGTCTGGGGAGCAGGGAGCGGGCAGATAGGAGAGGCATGCAGAGAGAGGTGGGCTGGGAGCAACCGGAGGGCCCGGGCCCATGCAGGGCGTCTTCAGTAGCCTTGCTCTTCTCAGATCCCGTATGTGGGGCTTGGGGAGGGGCCAGGTGTCTGCAAAGTCCCTGTAGACCTGTCACCAGCATCTCCTATCATCAGCATCTTGTATGACCAGGTACGTTGGTCACAACCAGAAAAGCAGCATTGCTGCAATGCTATTGTTAATTAAACTTCAGACCTGACTCAGATTTCACTAATCTTTCTTCTGAGGTCCCTTTTCTGTCCAGGACACTATAGGACATCTCGGCTTCCTCCTGGCTGTGGTGAGTTCTCAACTTTTCCCCATCTGTGATGACCTTGATGGTTTTGAGGGGCACTGCTCAGGTGTGTGTGTGTGTTTTTTTTTTTTTTGGTTTCTTTCTTTCTTTTTTTTTGAGACAGAGTCTCACTCTGTTGCCCAGGCTGGAGTGCAGTGGTGCAATCTCTGCTCACTACAACCTCTACCTCCTGGGTTCTCCTGCCTCAGCCTCCCGAGTAACTGGGACTACAGGCACCTACCACCACACCTGGCTAATTTTGTAGGTTTCACCATATTGGGCAGGCTGGTCTCGAACTCTTGACCTCGGATGATCTCCCCCTTGTTGGGGCTCTGTCTGCTGTGTTTCTCATTGGTAGACTGGGTGATGGGTTTGGGAGGAGGAGCAGGAAGGCAATGCCCCTCCACCCATGCACATCAGTAGGACCACGTGTCATCCACATGACTCTCACTGCTGACGCTGGCCTTGGTCACTGGCAGAGGCTGTGCTTGTCACGTGTCTCCACCGTGGAGTTACTTATCTCCTTCCAAAAGGGAATGTTAGTGTTTCCTGTGGACTCAGACTCACTGGGGAAGGGGCCCATCACTGGGCCTGGAGACATCACTGAGATGCGCTGATTGCCTATTCTTACCTGTTCAGGAGGGTGCTGGTGTCTGCGGAGGCCACTGTTCCAGAGGCTCCTAGGAAACTCCTCTGACCCCTGCCCTGTCTCCGTCTCCTCTCTGTGGGACACAGACTCTCCCCAGGCCTGAGAGTAAGGAGCAGCAGAACTGGCCGTCTGCCCTGGGGTCCTCAGCCTCCCTCTCATGGGGCCTCAGCCAGGGGCCCCAGCCTCACAGTTGGACTCCGTGCAGGGGCCGTTTGTCAGAGAGGAGGGGAGAGAAACGGAGCTGAAACCGGTCAGCAGGAAGCCGAGGGAAGCAGGTCTGTGGCTTCGCTGCCCTTTTCAAATATTTATCTCTCAGCCCTGCCATTCTTCACTTTCAAGGGGTCTATATCTTAAAACCGGGGCTTGATTTAGTGCTAATCAGGGCAATTGTCTAAACCACCAAGAGCCCTGATTTTAATTAAAATGACAAAGACGGGTGGGCCGGGAGCTGAATGTTCTGTTTCTCTCTGGCCCTTAGAGAGAAAGGAATGGGACATCTGGATTTAGGAATCCAGTCCTCACCAGGGGTCCAAAGTCAGGCTTACTCTTGGGGAGCAGGGCACGTCCCCACTTCTTTCCCTCCAGGAGCCCTGAGGTCAAGCTGTGAGGGGCCCCGCACCATGCTCCCGGCCCCTTTCCCACCTTCCCTGCTCTGTCTCCCTCTTTCCCTTCCCCTTTCTGGGCCTGGGTGGATCTTTTCCAGAATCCTCTTCCTTCTGCAAAATGATGGCTGTCCCCAGAGAAAAGCCCCAGTGCCACTTTGAAGTTTGGTTCATGTTATGGGCTGGGTGTCTGTGTTCCCCCACATTTTTTTGTTGAAGTCCTAGGCCCCCAGGACCTCAGAATGTGACAGTATCAGAGATAGGGTCTTTTCAGAGGTCACTAAGGTAAAAATGGGGTCTTTAGGATGAGCCCTGATCCATGGTGACTGGTGTCCTTAAAAGAAGAGGAGATTAGGACACAGACATCCCCAGAGGGATGACCACATGAGGACGATGGGGGAAGATGCCATCTGCCAGCCCAGGAGAAAGGCCTCAGGAGAAGCCAGCCCTGCCTCCGCCTGCATCTCAAAATTCCAGCCTCTGGGACTGTGAGGAAATCAATGTGTCGTTAAATCCCACGCAGTCCATGGGATTTCACTGCGGCCGCCTCAGCTGAGTCACAGGGGTCCGGAGTCTGCACTGTTCATGCCTGATCACATTCACATCCTCCTGTCTGGACATGTAGACCCTCGGTCTGCCTTCAGCAAGGATCCTATGAAGTCAGCTCAGCAAGAATCTCCCTACCCTTGCCGTCGAAGGCAGCTCCTCTTCATCACTTTCTGCCCACTGCCCCTCCCTCTGCTTACCTGCTGAACATCCACAGCTGTCTGTCTATTCAGAGTTGAGCTCAGTTCCACACTAAAGTCTTCCTCCTACTGTGGGAGCTTGAATAAAATCAGTCTGAAACACAGTGAGCAGCAGAGCTAAGGCTGGCCACTGTTGAAGGGCTGGGGCGCTGCCTCTGGGGGCACCTTCAGTAGACTCCCGGGAAGCAGGTGTCTTCTACTTTTACAGAGTAACACGAGCTTTCTGTTTTCCACTCACCTTCCTGAAAAGTGTTGTGTGTGAAGGCCCAAGGTGCCCTTATTCCTCTGTTCTCGGTAGGGTTTCACTGAAGTCCACCAGGGAATTTGGGGCAGCAGGACTCAGGTGGCGGTCTCATCCCAGAGCTGAGGAAGACAGACGCAGTGGTCACAGGAAAGTGCACATGGTTGCAAGGAAGCAACAGGAGCGACATTCACCTTTCCTGGCATCTGCATCTTTCCAAGGAGGCACCAGTCCCAAGGCACACAATGGAATGCTGCTGAGTCACAGGAAGGAATGGAGTTCCGACGCTTAGTGCAACATGGGTGGACCTGGAACGCGTCGTGGGTGAAAAAAACCAATCACAAAGACCCCATATTACATGATTCCATTCGAGTGCAGTGTCTGGATGTGGAAACTCACCGGGACATGCAGCCAAGCAGGGGTCGCTTAGAGCTGAGAGGAGCAGGGATGGGCAGTGACAGGCGACAGGGATGGGGCTTCTTTCTGAGGGAATGAAAATGTTCTCAAATTGACTGTAGCGATGGCTGCACTTATCCATAAATATGCTACAAAGCCTTTGAACTGTGCACTCTAATGGGTAATTGTATAGTATGTGAATATATCTCAGTAGAGCTATTTATTAAAAGGTTAGCTGGGGAGACACACACCACACATTCACCCACGTGCCAGGGCACGCAGCGACAGCCACTTCCTCTTCATGGCGTCATCATCATCCTGAAAATAAGATTTGAATTCCAGATGAATGAAAATTTTGTTATTTACTAGAAACATGTCCCATAAAATATATGGGACATACTAATGAGCCACTGAGGAAGACCCTTCTACTCCCTAGGCATCAGGAACTGGCTCCCCTTCCAACAGACAATAAAAACAACAACGTATTAACAACAACTCATAACAGCCTGAAACACAGTGGATAGCAGAGCTAAGGGTGGGCGCTATTGAAGAGCTGGGGTGCTGCCTTTCGTGGCGTCTTCATTAGACTCCTGTGAAACAGGTGTTCTTCTTTTATAGAGTAGGCCAAGGGAGCTTAGAGAGGTTGCACCTTGCCAACACGTACGCGCTCTTAAGCGATGGGCTGAGATTAAACGAGCTCATTAGAGCCTCTCGCACAATTAGAAAAACGGGTTCACACCCAGCTGGGGGCCCAGATTGTGCAGGGACAGGGTAGAGACCACGGGCTGTGGGCCCACAAGTCTGCTGTGCACCTGCTCGTGGACACAGCCCAAGGGTGGACAACTCGGATCTTCTCCTCACCGACCTCCCAGAGCAGGAGGTGCCAGGACAGGAGCCGAGAGGCTGATCTTTCCACAGGTCCCTGTGAAGACGCGGCTCGCCACCCAGCAGTCCCTGAGTCGCTCCTCAGTCTTCACAGACCAGAGTTGAATTCCCAAATCCGGGAAGTGTGACAGAGCTCCAGAGGAACCGGTCAGGCTGATAACTGCAAAGTCCTCAAATCAGAATGACTCTTAGGAGCCTGTGGCTCATCTGCAGGCAGCTCCAAGGTGGCTTCTGGGAAGGGCAGATCTGGGCCTACCAGGATCTGCCTCTGTGGGTCTGGGGTCAAGAGGACAAAGCCCCTGGTGGGGTTTTGAGGCTCTGCAGCACTGAATGCCCCCATTGTTTTTCTTTGTTCTTGTTGCTGTTGCTGTTGTTTTTGAGATGGGGTCTCCCTCTGTCGCCCAGGCTGGAGTGCTGTGGCACGATCTTGGCTCACTGCAATCTCTGCCACCCATGCTCAAGTGTTTCTCCTGCCTTAGCCTCTCGAGCAGCTGGGATTACATGGCACATGCCACCACACCTGGCTAATTTTTTGTGTTTTTAGTAGAGATGGGGTTTCACCATCCTGGCCAGGCTAGTCTTGAACTCCTGATCTCATGATCCGCCCACCTCGGCCTCCCAAAGTGCTGAGGTTAAAGGAGGCAAGCAGCTTTTCTTTAGGAAGTACTGCCAGACCTCCACGAAGGGAAAGGAAAATGAAGACATAAGCCATTTTCTAAAAAGCATCTATTAGAGAGAGGTGGGGGTGGAGAGAGAGAGAGAGTGAGAGAGAGAGAGAGGCCAGTTCTGCTGACAGCTGAGATCCTTACTATAATATTTGCAGAAACCTCATCTGGGAAATCCCTCGTCTGGATTGGTTCTCTGTATGCCCCGTTGCTTTCATCTCGTGGCTGGATGTATGGAAGGGAGGGAGGGGGAGGAAGGAGGGGAATTGACTCTGGAGCCCACAGACAATCGGGTGAGTTAGGAAGGAAGGCTAACAGCCTGAGTCAGGAGTTCACTGCCATCCTCTTGAGCAGTGAAGTAAAGAAGTGCTTAGAGAAGTGAAACAACTCAGAGTTCATGTGTGCACTAAGTAACACGGGTGAATCCAAACCAGAACTGCATCACTCCAAACCACGTGCTTCTGAGCCCATGATATCTTGATAATAAATTCCTTGAAAGCAACTACACATCTCTTTCTAAGACAGGACTTGGTGTATAGTAGGTGCAGCATTATCGCCACAGTCACCCACGGGTCCTCCCCCATGCCAGGTGCAACATCACCAGGGTCATCCACGGGCCCTCCCCTGGTGCCAGGTGCACCGTCGTCACCAGGGTTACCCATTGGCCCTCCCCTGTGCTATGGCTCTGGTTGTCCCACACTTGGGGCTGCCTCCCTTCTTGGGTCAGACTCTTCACTTCTTTGAATCGCGATCAGATGAAGATATGTGATTATCGAAGCAATTGGTCAAAGGGGCCCACCTACCTTTTAATCCCAGTTAATTGCATCACACAGAGAATGTTACCAGACCACATAGAACCCTCTGCCTGAGCTGCAGAAACTTACCTCGTCCAGAGATCCCCGGCTGAGGCCCAGTGCCATCTTACCCTCAAAGTGATTGCGGATGAACAAGGATGGAGGGGGGTTGCCTGTGGTCTTTCTCCCCAGGTTCCCCTTACTTGGGTCCTATCCCCCTTGCTTTGTGACAGGCCACCCTCCTGGGAGACAGATGAAGGGTAGGGGGAGGCTATAACTCCCTTTTAAAGTGACCTTTTCCAGGGGTGGCACTTTGAGACCGTCAGTGACAGAATTACTTACAACCTCTCAATGGTGAGTCTTCATCAGCTCCTCCTGCCAAAGCCCCTGGGTGGCTCTTAGATCTTTCCCTAAATAGACCAGGGAGCTGAGGATGGCCAAAATGTGGGTGCTCAAGCCTGAGCGTGGAACCTGAGTGAGGACCTGCATCTCTGGCCATCCATGGCCACCCACAACCACCCTCGCCAGCCCAGACTTGCAGGAGAGCTCCAGGGAAGACGGTGGCACCATTGCCCCTGCGCTCTGCTCCTGCAAGGATGTTCCAGGGATGTCCAGCAGGGAGTCCTGGCTCCAGGTCCTGAGCCCCCTTGAGCTGGGCTGGAGCTGGAGACTCTCAGATCAACTGGAAACCCAGTGGCCACTTCATAAGCAGGTGGGAGCAGGTGATGTAAGCATTGTTACCGCCCAAGCCACGGACCTCTTTACTGAGGAGCCAGTGGGGATTATCGGGTGAAGAAATCGAATCTGCCTATGTGTGGATGACAGGAAGTCGATTTGAGGGCTGGGGGTGGGCTGTGAGGTCTCAGCAGAAACTGCAGCTGCCAGGATGTGGGGTGAGTCCTGGCCTCTCTGTGGTGGCCACCCATACTTCAGGGTCCTTGTCTGTCAAGTGGGACAAATGCTGCAGCCGCCCCCTCCCTGGTGCTGTGAAGAGCTAAAGAAACAGCAGCGGTGCAGGCTCTGGACGCTGGAAAGCTCTGCACTTACGGGAGGTGTGATTGCATCAATTTATTACCTGGGAAGTCCCTTCCAGCCAAATCCATTTCAAACCAATTAAACTGAAAAATAGCCATGGAGATTATACGTTCGAAACCTACGAAGCTGTTACTCTTGGGCTTCGGGATCTGCTTTTGTGGGGCTCCATCTGAGTCTACTCAGCCTGCCTGAGGTCAGCGGAATAATGACCTCCAAAAATACCAGGCCCTAATCCCCAAAATCTGCAAATGCTACCTTATATGGAAACAGGGTGTTTGGAGTGTGATGAAAGCTGCTGAAATGGGAGGTGATCCTGGATCATCTGGGTGGGTCCAATGTTAGATGAGGGTCCTTATCAGAGGGAGCTAGAGGGAGAGGTGATGCAGAGGCCACGCCAGGATGCAGGCAGAGGTTGGGGGTGGGGGTGGTGCATGGCCACAAGCTAAGAAATGCCTGGAGTCCCTGGAAGCTGGAGGAGGCAGGAAGGATCCTCCCCTAGAACCTCTGGAGGGAGCACGGGCCTGCGACTCCTCCCTCTTGGCCTCTGGCCTGCAGAACTGGGGGAGTCCTGAGCCCCTGTGTTGTCCTGAGCCCCTCATGGTGGGGTCATTTGTTGCAGCAGCTGCATCAAACATGTGTGGAGAAGCCTGGACTGGACATCTTCCCTGTCCCCTTGGCCCCGGGGGTCCCAGCTTCAGTCCTGGATGGCTGAGGAGATGGTCCCCAGGGCCCAGGATGTGCAGGGTCCCTGGGGCTGCCCTGGGCAGTTCTCCACCTGCTAGAACTGGTCTGTGGCGCCTGTTGGTTGATTTTTCCTCTGCTGGGCCCTGCCAGCTCCTCCACTTCCTCAGGAAATGGTGACCTTAGCCGAGCCTGTTTTCTGGCGATTTCTGAGGTGTGAAAAAGAAGGTGCTATGCACACCCGAGCTGAAACTTGTTCCTAAAATAAGACCCAGGAAAGTCTCGCCGTCACTGGAACCCTGTGCAAGTGACCGCTTGTCTACAAAGCCCTAAGGTGTGTCTTGCATCCACAAGTGGTTCAGGCAAAGCTCTGCACAGCCACTCAACTCTCTCGGTCCCAAAATGTCTCATTTTGCCAGCGGTCTCTGGACCAGACCAGTGGGGAATGAGGGAGGGCGCTTTGTTCTCAGGATCTACGGGCTGGGCCGGTGGCTGCCCTGAGCCCTGCTATCCTGCAGAGGAGCCCACAGTTGCTGTAAAGAGCTCCCAACTCCCCTCTGGTGAATGAGGGGTGAGCAGCTGGACACGCTGGGCAGAACAGGATGGGCTGAGCTCCAGGGCCCAGAACCTTCCAGCTTGAGGGCCATGGGGTTGTGGTGGACAATGGCACACGCGTCAGACTTCAGGGCAAAGTGCTCCAGGGCAGCCACCAGATTCAGGTCGCATGCTCTCCACCCTCAAGTCTCTGGAGGTGGGTGACGCTCATGCATAGCTGCCCTGGGTCAAAGGGGTTTGTTTCTATGGCCCCAAATGTCCCCCTGAAGACCCTGCCTGTTTCTCATACAGCCGTTTCTGGGTCCTCCACTCAACACGTACTAACCGAGCAGCTGTCACACGCCAGGTCCAGCTCAGGGCTGGACACAGCTGGAGTTGCCTGGCCCTGGTCCCTCCTCTGCCCTATGGGCTTTGCAAGTAGCAGCTCAGAGATCAACCCCACAGCCCGCCCTGGGACTCCCACTCCAGCCCCCGCAGGTCCCCTCTGGCCTTGGCTCAAGGCAGCAGTGGCCACGGTGCCAGTGGACGGTGGCCCTCAAGCTTCGCCTGGGACGCCGTTGAGCAGCTCCTAGTGCTGGGCTTGGAAGATGCTGAAATAATAATTTGCACTCCCCTTCCCGTAAGACACATCTGACCAGGAAAAGGTGGTTTAATGGCTTTCTGCTGGGCCAGAATTTCCAGAAAGCCTCTTCACGATTGGATTCTGCACTTTTATCTCTTAAGCCCCAGAGTTTTGTGAGTGTACGAAGGGATGGGGGAGAAACTTGACTTAATTTTGCGTGGATGCCTTTTTCCTGTATGAAGTCAGGTTTTACGTGAGTTAACTTGAATACGATGATAATCAAAAGCCTTTGGTTAGAAGCCTCTTTCCTCCACAGATTTCAAAGCATTTTCGTGCTGAAATATAGGGATTTCTTGGCAGATTGGACTCTCCCAGCAGGCTATCCATCATCTTTGTGCACTCGGAATAACAATCATTACAGCAATAATAATAATATCAGCTCCCATTTGTATAGCGCTTTATGGCTTACGAAGCACTTACGCATCTTTCTTCTCATTACATCCCTGCAGAAACTCCAGAGAAGGATGGAAGAGGCATTCGGGCTCATGCTGTGGAGGAGAGGTGGGCAGGCCATGGGGTAGAGGCAGGCGTCAGGGTGCATCCAGACGAAACCCTGGCCTTCAGGCCTCAACCCCACCAGTGACCCAGACCCGATCTTGGCCCCTCTCTATGCCTCACTACCCAGGTCTTCAACACCCAACTTCTCTTGGCCTTCCTGGGTCTCCTACTTCTCTGACTTCCTCCTCAGCGTTTCTCATGAGAGCCACCCCCGACTTCCGGCAACACCCTGGAGACTGGTTGGCCATGCGGTTGAAGGCAGGAGCCACAGTGGCCCCGGTCCCTAGGGACCCCCCGTTCGAGAGGTGCCAGCCTCCAGGTCAGAGCCAAAACACCTTGGAAAGCACCTGGCCCATTTCAGATTTGGGGAAAGCAGAAAGAGACAGACCCAGAACTGCAGGTCCCTGGACTTCCCACAGCTCACTCAGCACTCCAGGGTTCAAGCTGCTCCAGCTGAGCTCACCTGCCTGTGCCGAGGCTGTGCTCTATGACATTGTAACCTGGAGTGTTTCCACGACTTCCCGTCGGCTCACCCTGCATTTCAAGGCCCACGGTGCACCCCAGCTGAGCTCACCTGCCTGTGCCGAGGCTGTGCTCTATGACATCGTAACCTGGAGTGTTTCCACGACTTCCCGTCGGCTCACCCTGCATTTCAAGGCCCACGGTGCAGCCCAGCTGCGCTCACCTGCCTGTGCTGAGGCTGTGCCCTGTGACATTCTCACCCTGGGTGTTTTAGGGAGGATACACAAATGGTAAGACATTGTGTGGAAAACAAAAGATATATCTCTTCATATGCACAATGGGACCTCTGTTCCATAAAAAAACAAAAACCACTGGATTGAAAAAAAGAGCGGAAGGAAGTGCGTGAACTGCTGTGAGGACCAACCCCCAGAAGCAGTGGGGAGCGGCAAAAGAGCCAGCGGGCTTGGATGTGATCACAGCTGCATGATGGGATCACAGACAGGCCACCTCAGCTGTCTACGCCTGAGTCTCCTTGCCAGTAAAGTGAGGCTCAGAAGGCCTTCACTGAGAATCACCTGCTCAGTTTTCGGAAGAATTAAAGGATGATACCTGTGTGCCCAGCATAGTGTGTGCCCCACACGTACACACCCTCCATCCCCAGCAGCTACAATAGTGCTCTCTGCTTGGTGAGATTATGGCCACTTATTTTCTTTTTTACACCATGTCTGTATTTTCTCAACTTTCTATCATGGCTATGTGTTACTCCCATAATCAGGAAAACAACAGCCAACTTGAAACCTAGCTAGTCTCCATCCAACACAGTTCTGACGGGAGGTGTCTGAGCATGCCTGCTTCCCCGCCAGAGAGATGAATTTCAGGCCACAAGACCTCAGCCCTGCAAAACGAGCCTCCTCAGCCCCGGGGACACTTTCCAGAGAGGAGCCTGGTCTGTGCCTCCGTCCTGCTGGGCAGCACTTTTCTGCCTCTCTTGCTAATCAGGGCTTGTGACTCATGACTGTGTTTCTGAAGAGAACACCTCACCCTTTCAGAGTGGAGCAGCCCATGTGGGGCTGTGACAGCTGCCATGGTCAACCCCGCAGCTGCTCGCCATGCCCCCCACTTAATAATGGGTGAGGCCGATGACAGCCTCCTTGAAATGGAAATGTTGACCTACATGCTTCAAAGCAAGTGGGGTGATTGTGTTTGCCGGCATCGCATTCCCTGTCACCAGTTTTGCCTTTTTAAAGCACTGTGAAGGGTATTTGTTCCCAGAATTTCTGACAAATCTCTGCCACCTGCCACCACCTCATCTCAGCGCTCACTCGGAAGATGTGCATCTCACCGATGACCTGCTGCAGGCTGCACTGGGGCAGGGGGACTGCGAGGCCAATCACACCTCCCACAGTAGAAACCGGATCACAGAACCTGGGAAGGGGCTCCGGAGGGCCCCAGAAGGTGTTCCTGGGCGGTAATGGTGGTGTGGGATCTCCGAAAGGAGTGGCCTGGACGTTAGTGGTGTTCCTGGGAGAGGAAGGAAGACCGTGGAGGTGCACAGTGTTGGGTGCTGCCTCTCCGTGGACCAGAAGGAAAAATGTCCAGTCAAGGAAGCAAAGGTAGGA
>NW_012117821.1:3425262-3432705 GCF_000951035.1 Colobus angolensis palliatus | reverse complement strand
AGACACTGTCTCCACTCACTGAGCTTATGAGGCTGATGGCCCTGGTTCTCATACTTTAGTGCACAAAAATCCACTGGGGAGTGTGAGAATGAAAGCTTCTTGGGCGCCGGTCCACGTACAGCTGGAGCAGCTCTGTTAACATCAGACGAAGGAGATGCCAGAAGGAGAATTGTCAGGGATAAAGGCAACATTTTTTTTTTTTTTTTTTTTTTTTGTAGACAGGGTCTTGCTCTGTCATGCAGGCTGGAATGGAGTCTGAGAGAAGAGGGAGGAGGGGGCAATTAGTGCAAGCTCCATCTCCCGGGTTTACGCCATTCTCCTGCCTCAGCCTCCCGAGTAGCTGGGACTACAGGCACCCGCCATCTCGCCCGGCTAGTTTTTTGTATTTTTTTTAGTAGAGACGGGGTTTCACCGTGTAGCTCAGGATGGTCTCAATCTCCTGACCTCGTGATCCGCCCGTCTCGGCCTCCCAAAGTGCTGGGATTACAGGCTTGAGCCACCGCGCCCGGCCAAAAGGCAACATTACATCACGATCAAAGACTTGATTTTTCAAGGAGACATACACATCTAAAAGATATACTTAATAACACAGCTTCAGAATACCTGAAGCAAAAACGGAGAGAACTGAAAAGTGAACTAGACAAATCCATAATTCCCTGGGAGATGTAAATGGTTCTCTCTCAGTACTTGGCAGAAAATCAATGAGGATGCGGATGACCTGAACAGCACTGTCAGCTAACTTGGCCCACCTGGCATCTCTGGTACACTCTACCTAACGTCAACAGAATACATGTTCTTAAGGGTATGTGGAAGTTTCCCTAAGACAGACCATATTATGAGCCATAAAACAAATCTTACATTTAGAATAGAAATAATATAAAGTATGTTCCCATACTACAGTCTTAAAATGAAAATCAACAAAAGAAAGATACATGGAAAATCCACAAGTATTGGGAATTAACCAATGTCTTTCCAAAGGACCTAGGAGTCAAAAGAGAAATCTCAAGGTAAATTTAAAAATATTTTGAACTGAATGAAAGTGAAAATACATTGTGTCAAAATTGGTGGGATGCAGCTAAAGCAGTGATTACAGGAAAAGGTATAGCTTTAAATGCTTATACTAGAAAAGAAGGAAGGTCCCAAATCAGTCATCTGAGCTTCTACTTTAAAAATCTAGAGAAAGAAGAGCAAAGTAAACCCAAAGCAAGCAGGAAGAAGGAAATAATAGCAATAAGAGTAGAAATCAACACAACCAAAGAGAAAAATCTATTAAGTCAAAACTTGATTCTTTTTCTTTTTTTTTTTTTTTGAGACGGAGTCTCGCTCTGCCACCCAGGCTGGAGTGCAGTGGCGTGATCTCGGCTCACTGCAAGCTCTGCCTCCTGGGTTCCCGCCATTCTCCTGCCTCAGCCTCCCAAGTGACTGGGACTACAGGCGCCTGCCACAATGCCCAGCTAATTTTTTTGTATTTTTAATAGAGATGGGATTTTACCATGTTAGCCAGGATGGTCTCGATCTTCTGACCTAGTGATCTGCCTGCCTTGGCCTCCCAAAGTGCTGGTTCTTTGAAAACACTGACAGAATTGATAAACCTCTGGCCACACCAACAAGGTGAGAGGTAGGACACACATAAATATCCAGAATGAAAGAAGCGTTATCACTACTGATTACAAATATTAAAAGGATAAGAGGATGCTGTGAACAACTCTCTGCCTATTAACTTGATTACATAGATAAAGTGAACCGATTTCCTGGAAGATGAAAAATTATTAAACTTACTCAAGAATAATAGATAACAAGAACAGCCCTATATCAAATAGAAAAATTGAATTAATAGTTTAAACTATCCCTCAAAATAAAACCTATGGCCCAAATGATTTTACTGGTAAATTGTAATAATGTTTAAGGAATAAATAATACCAATTCTACACAATTTCTTCCAGAATGTAGAAAAGGAGAAAATACTTCCCAACTCATTTTATGAGGCCAGCATTTTTCTAATGTCAAAGTAAGACAAAGACAGTACAAGAAAAAAAAAAAAAAAAAAAAACTCACATAGAAAAAAAAAAAAAAATTACAGACCAATATTCGTAATGCACAGAGATGCAAAAATTCTCAAAATATTGACAATTTTAATCGAGCAATATGTTAAAAAGATAACATGCCGTGACTCAGTGGGGCTCAGCAAGAATAGCTTGATTTTTGAAAAGCCAATCAGTATGATTTACCATATGAACACATTAAAGAAGAAAAAACATAGAATTATTGTAATAGTTGCAGAAAAAGTATTTTGTAAACTTCATTATTGATTCATGATAAGATCTTTCAGTAAACTAGTGTAGAAAGAAATGTTCTTAACTTTATAAAAGCCATCTACAAAAATCCTACAGCTAACATCATACTTAACTGGTGAAATCCTGAATTTCTTTTTCCCTTAATACTGAGAGCAAGGTAAACACGACCTTGTGTCTAAAATATTAAAGAAATTTCAACATTCAACCACAAGAAAACAAAAATCTAACAAAGAAATTCAACAGAAGAAGATATGTAGATGATGAGTAAGCCTCGAAAAGACCCTCGACATCATGAATCATTAGGGAAATGGAAGCGAAAGCCATGATGAGATGCCATTTCATATTAAATGCAAGGGCCAAAGTTTTGAAAAAACTGACAATGCTAAGTGCTGACAAAGAGGCACAGCAACTGGACCTTTCACACGCTGCCAGTGGGATACAAAAGCTCCAGCCACTTTGCAAACGTGTGGCCCTTTCTTTTGAAGTCAAACACTGACAATGCTAAGTGCTGGCAAAGAGGCACAGCAACTGGACCTTTCACACGCTGCCAGTGGGATACAAAAGCTCCAGCCACTTTGCAAGCGTGTGGCCCTTTCTTTTGAGGTCAAACACACCCTTACTGTTATATGACCCAGCCATTCTACTCTTAGATACTTACCTAAATGAACTGAAAACCTATAGTCACAGAAAAAGATGTATGCAAACAATTACTGCAGCTTTATTTACAAACACAGTGACTTTCTTCCAGAGGACACAGGCCTGCCCTGATCTGGGGCCACTCGGAAAGGCCCGGTGATCAAAAACTGAAAACACTTAGATACGGGTGTGGCATGGATACACCGACCGTGGTGCTTCCATACGGGGGAGAAGTACTCCACAAGGAAAAGAAGCAAAGCATTATTAATGCAACAGCATGAGGGCATGCACCCTATGCTACTGGAGCTCAGCCCCAAAGGAGGGAAGCCAGGCCTCAAAGGCTGTGTACTGTATGACTCCATACATAGGAAATCCCAGGAAAGGCAAAATTATAGAGATGGAAAGCAGAGATGGGGTTGCCAGGAGTTAGGATGAAGAGAGATTGACTACAAAAGGTCAGCACAAGGGAATCTGGGGGGAATTTTCCATTCTATGATGGATCTGTGTTGGTGGATACGTGACCATTGATTTGTCAATGTCCATAGAACTCAGCCTGACACAGTGAAGTTAACTGCACAACTGGCAGGCTAAGTACTGGCCCAAGGTCCTAGAGCTCAGAAGGCCGCTGGGGTCAGCTTCACACCATGTCCAGGCATCCTTGCCCCTTGCACACACAGACACACACACATATACACACACGCACACACACTTCTTTACTCCATCAGCTGAGGAGGCCAAGAAGCAACAACACCCCAATAACGACAGCACCCCCAGCACCCAGATCTTGGTGTCTAGCACCATCTTCCAATTAGAGAACCAGGGCATCTTGGAGAAATGGCTGCTTCTAGAACTGGGGCAAGATGAGAGTGGGGCATAGACTTGTAGTGCCATAAGGTAATGAAATACCCTAAAAAAGAAAAGTGCGCGATGGCAGGGGCATGTCACAGAGGCACGGGAGCCGGCAGCAGGGGGTCCCAATGGCCACAGCTGGAAAAATTGGAACAACAAAGTAATGTAGTATCAGATTGTAACCTAAGGTATAGAATAAATGTCCATGAGTCCATTTGGTTATAAATGAGTGACAAAGTCAATCAATAAATGAGGAAGAAGAGATCTTTCCCATGCAAAGCCGTTCCATAATTTATGCCCTCCTGGAGGTAACACAAAACTCCCCACCCCTTAAGACTGGGCTGAGCATAGAGACTTCCTTCCAGAGAGCACAGGCCTGTCCCTGATCTGGGGCCACTTGGACAGGCCCAGTAACCAGGGGATGCTGCTGCTACCCCATGGCCCTTTCAGTCCTAGCAGGTGGGCTGGGCAGAGCCTGCCTCTTGGGGCTGAAGGGCCAGCACTTGCTTGATAGACTCTGGGCCAGTGGCCGGCCAGTGTCCCACCGGTCACGTTTGTAGAAAATGACGTATATGGTGGTCCATTTTCAAATCAGAATGCCTCGGAGAGGCTTGGGTTCTCAGACTACAAGAGAACAAGGTACACTAAGCCCCTGCCTAAATACCCAGCCCCTGCTTTTCGGGACCCGTTCGTTACCCACACCCAAACCAAAAAGGTCAGTCTAAAATGAAAGTTTACTAGCCTGCAAAATAGCTCACTTTGTCTATTCTTATCAGCTTGCCTGACTACCTGGGTCATATGCCAAATGCTTAAACAGCCCCAGAGCTGACCATGATTGCAACGTATTATGGGCTGCAACAAAATGCAGTGAGACAAGCCCCTGCCCAACAACCAATAGGCGGTGTCGGGGAAGATTGTGACCCCGCCCCCCACAGTGCTCAGCCTATGAGGAACAGGGCAAGGGGCCTGTGCACTAGGGGATAAATTGCTTGTTGAAGCTGTGCTGGGTGTGCCTGTCCATCGGACACGCGATCTTGCAAGACCATCATTAAAAGTCTCCCTTCCACTGTTCTCCAGGTCTCTGAGTCCATTCTTCGGGTTTGAAGAGGTGAGTTTGCTTCTCACAATGATGTTACAGCTACATTGCGAGCCAGCCTAGTGCCCATTTAAGGGGAGCAGCCGCCAGAGACAATGGCAGGGACCAGGGGACATCTGGCTATAGTGCTGGCCTCCTCCCGAGGTTCTCCTGGCTGCCCACACCCTCGACAGCTCAGCAGGATTCAGCGAGAACCACAAGGAGGGGTGCAGCGATGTGCCTCCACACCTGCCCTGCTGCCATCAGCCTCTGTCCCTGTCGTCCTGCGTCAGGCCGGCCATCCCCAGTGCATCCTTCCCATGCATGCTAATCCAGCAGATGCAGAAGGCAGGGCGGCCGGTGTCGCCAGCCCCACACACTCTTGCTTTGACAGCATTTGAGTGAACAAGACTCTATTTCTGCATATGATCTTTTGCGGGAGCTGCAGCGTCCACCATACACCGGGGCTGCAAGAGTGAGATGTTGCCTGTTGCACCGTCTCTGGGGATAAGGTCGGCTGCAAGGCTGGGGCAAATGGGATACAAACATGGAACAGGCTGTGCTCTGAAAGGCCACGAAAAACTCTAACCCTGTTCTCTAACCCTGTGACAGAGCCCCAAATTCCACCATTAAATCACAACACTCTCCCCAGAAGGTTCCCACAGAAAGTGCCGTATGCCTGCCCAGGAGACAGGAGGCTCCGCACGGTGTTGCTGCCACCTTGACCGCTAGATGTCATCTCTGTTGGGAGGGCTTCTTCACACACACCCCCAGAGCCCACTGGCCCCTTGGTCACCCACTGAGACCCCCCACCCTGCAGGTTGAGGCTTCTCAGCTTTACTCATAGATACGACCGGTGGGCACAGCCCCTGCCCCCCGCTCCTGATGTGGTGGGGTGTGGGCCACTGTGGAGAGCTTGGGACAGGCCCGTTATTGGTGACAGCAGGTGTGGACTTGCTCTGCTGCAGGAGGGTGAGTGGGATGGGGCTGAGTACATATGGATAGGTGTAGAGGAGAGAAAGGCTAGGACTAGGGGCAGCTTCCCTGCTGTCCAGCAAGGCAGGCCTGGGGGAGGTCCAAAAACTGGGGGCTGGAAAGTGCTTTGCTGGGGACTGGAGGCAGAGAGTGATGCTTCGGGGTGGGCTCAGGGGGCTAAACAGCACCGCCTCTGCAGCGGGGAGCCCAGGCCTGCTCCCCGACCCCATACCGGGTGCCTGCACTCTTTCCTGGCCGAGCTCGCTGGAGTGTTGGGAAGATGCCCCAAACACTGGAGGCCGGTGCCGCCCACCCTGAATCTCAGGGAACTTTCAGAGCGCTGCAGCCTGGCTGGAAGCTGCAAATGAGCATGAAATATGATAGCCAGAGCCTTATGGACTCTGCCGTGCTGCCCTCATGAATATGCAGCCGCTGCTACCTCGATCGCCCTCTGCGGCTCTCCTGGGAGCAGGCGGCCACGCCAGATGCTAAGGACCTGGCTGAGGGAACAGGGTGCCTCTGGCTGCTGGGTGCTGCAGAGCCACCTGCCAGCCTCACCAAAGCCGCTTCTCAGGGCCACTGCCCTTTGGGGACCATCTCAAAAAGGGAAAACAAGGTTTTCCTGCTCCAGCATGTCCCTTCTTCTCCCTCAGATGTAGCTCTGGGAAGGAAATGCAGAGCCAGCGTGTGTAGCTAATAGGAAAAGTCCTGCAAGCTCCCAGGTGAGCCTGGCAGCCCTGCTTCTAGAACTCTGTCCTTAGTAAACACCGGTGGATGTGCTCACACAGCCAGACACAAAGCTGTCCCTCACAGCATGGTCATTACAATGAGAAAAAGTAGAAGCAGTCTAAATACCCTACAGCAATATGGGGGGCTGTGGGGGACTATGGGAGGCTAGATGGGGGGGCTAAATGGGGGTTAGACGGGGAGCTAGAAAGGGGTCTAGATTGCGGGGTCTAGATGGGGGTCTAGAAACAGGGGGCTAGACGGGGGCTAGAAGTGGGGGGCTAAATGGTGGGCTAAAGGGGGGACTAGATGGAGGCTAGATGGGGGACTAGATGGGGGGGTCTAGATGAGGGTCTAGATGGGAGGCTAGATTAGGGGCCAGAAGGGGGACTAGATGGGGGACTAGATGGGGGACTAAATGGGGGGCCAGATGAGGGGCTAGTTGGGGACTAGATGGGGGGCTAGATGGGGGGCTAGATGGGGACTAGATGGGGGCAAAATAGGGGGCTAGATTGGGGGATAGATGGGGCTAGTTGGGGGGCTAGATGGGGGTTAGATGGAGGACTAGATGGGGGCTAGATGGGGACCAGATGAGGGGCTAGATGGGGGACTAGATGAGAGTGCTAGATGGGGGCTAGATGGGGAGCCAGATTGGGGGATAGATGGGGGGCTGGATGGGGGACTAAATGGGGCACTAGATGGGGGCTAGATGGGAGTTAGATGGGAGCTAGATGGAGGACTAGAAGGGGGCTAGATGAAGGCCAGATGAGGGGTTAGATGGGGGCTAGATTGGGGGCTAGATGGGGGGCTAGATGGGGGGCTAGATGGAGGACCAGATGGGGACTAGATGGAGGACCAGATGAGGGGCTAGATGGGGGGCTGCAGGTG
>NW_012117821.1:3418266-3424447 GCF_000951035.1 Colobus angolensis palliatus | reverse complement strand
GGGGGCTAGATGGAGGACCAGATGGGGACTAGATGGAGGACCAGATGAGGGGCTAGATGGGGGGCTGCAGGTGCCTGTGACTCATGAGTGTGGGCTTGTGCTGTCCAACCTCAAACTCATGCTGTGCCTTAAAGGTTGTTTGTATCCAAAATTGTGCTTCAGCCCCTGGCCTGAGGTCATGGGCTGGGCCAGAGCAGATGAACCCTGGAATCTGCCCCAGTCCTGAGCTTCTGCTGTGTGACCCTTGCCCTGGGAGGGAAGGATAGATGGAGGCAAGGCCTGAGTTCCAAGTCCTGACACAGCTTGCACCCCAACAAACTCAGCATCTCCCAACCTCCAGGTAGCAAACCTTCCCCCTCCTCTTCCTCCTCCTACCCCGTCCATCAGGGACCTGGCTCAGCTTGCGAGGCTCCCCCCATGCCCACCATCCATTCAGGTTCTCTGTCTCGGGAACTGACACTAAAAGTCTCCCTCTGGCAGTGGTCCGTGTGTGGGGGAGCACAGATTCCTGGGGAGTTCTGTCCTGCACAGGCCTGCATCCCACCCCACTTCTGGTGTCCCTCACAGGCAGGTCTTTCAGGCTGCTGGGCTTACCACCTGCTGGGACCCAGGCTTCTCCAGTCTTGAAGTCCTTTTTGCTGCCATCTGCACCTGCTGAAGGGACTTCCTGCCCAGGTAGGAGTAGCTCCTGCCCCACCAGCCAGATTGGGTCTTAACCTCGGCTCCCTGCTGCCTTCCGTGCTGCACCATGGCATTCGCAGGGTCAGTAGGTGGCAGTTCAGCGGACGTCTGCCTCTCCCACCAGCCTATGGGTTCCCTCATCTTTACTTGTGGGTGATTTTTTTTCACCAAGCAGGGCCCACATCCCCTCCTGAGCTGGTGGACGAGGCTTTTTATGTCCCTCCACCATCCCCCACCAATCCACAAGGTTTGCTGAGCATGCACTTTGTCCCCCTCTTACAGATTAGAGTACTGGGCTTCCATCCAGGGATGCTTAGAGGACGGGGATGCAGCCCTCCGGAAACTGTGGTGCTGAGGGTTTGTCCCGGCATGGTAAGCAGGAACCTGCAGCGCAGGCGAGAGGTGGCCACTCATCTGCAAGCATGGACAGGCGCCTCTGAGAGTGAAAGGCGTGTGAGGAAGGTCGGTGATGGAGACCCAGGTGCCCTGGCCCTACCCTGCCCAGAACAGCCCCCATGGCAGAGGCTCAGTGGCAGCAGAAGGGCCTCGGCCCCTAAAAGCACCCCACCGCTCTGCCCTGCCTCAGGCCTTTCGTCCAGTGGTTCATGAGCTCTGGAGATGGACCCGCATGCTGGGTGAATTAATGAGAAGGTGAGAGCAGCGTGTGTCATTTCTTGGGGCCAAATCTGAGCCATAAAGGAACAAGGTCCTTGTAAAAAAGGATAGGCTACTTGGGAATTGGGTTGTTAACACATTAGCATCTTTATTTGGCCCACATGAAGTGTGTGAAATGAAGATGGCAATAAACAGGAATTTATTTTTCAAAGTGGTCTTGGCAGAACAGCATATGGTGCTTTTCCCATGGCGGGGCAGGCCTCCCCGCCCACACATGCACACCCCTGCTCTCCCCAGCAGCCCTCCCATACCTGCCTGGCATGGATATGCTCCTTCTTCCTATTTCTGCCCCCACAGTGGCCGAGAGTGAGGCTGTGCACACACCAGGTAGCCACCCTCATTATCCCCATTTGCAAATGAGAAAACCAAGGCCCAGGAGGGAGGGAGCTTTCCACGGTCACCCAGAGAAGTACCTGACCCCACCCACCACCCCTGTCCCCTGCCTCTCCTCTTTGCTGATCCCACCAGCCACCCCATCCCCTGCCTCTCCTCTTTGCTGACACCCCCCAACACCCTGTCCCCTGCCTCTCCTCTCTGTTGACCCCAACCCGCCACCCCGTCCCCTGCCTCTCCTCTCCGCTGACCCCACCAGCCACCCTGTCCCCTGCCTCTCCTCTCCTCTGACCCCACCAGCCACCCTGTCCCCTGCCTCTCCTCTCCGCTGACCCCACCAGCCACGCTGTCCCCTGCCTCTCCTCTCTGCTGACCCCACCACCCACCCTGTCCCCTGCCTCTCCTCTCCGCTGACCCCACCAGCCATGCTGTCCCCTGCCTCTCCTCTCCACTGATCCCACCAGCCACCCCGTCCCCTGCCTCTCCTCTCTGTTGACCCCAACCCGCCACCCCGTCCCCTGCCTCTCCTCTCCTCTGACCCCACCAGCCACCCCGTCCCCTGCCTCTCCTCTCCGCTGACCCCACCAGCCACCCCGTTCCCTGCCTCTCCTCTTTGCTGACACCCCCCAACACCCTGTCCCCTGCCTCTCCTCTCCAGTGATCCCACCAGCTACCCCGTCCCCTTCCTCTCTTCTCTGCTGGACCTGAATTTGACACCACACTGCATGTCTTGTGGACGATCCCTCTGGTCCAAGCCCCATGTACTCTTCTGGCAAGAACCACTCAGAATCTCAAAAGATAGTCGCTTACTGAGCACCTGTCTTGTCTTTGGCTCTACTTTAGCTTTTTTAAAAAATTGTGATAAAATACACATAACATAGACCTACCATCTTCACCATTTTTAAGTGTACAGCTCAGTGGCACCAAACACATTACGTCACTGTGCAGCCATCACCACCACCCACCTCCAGAACATCTTCATCTTTCTGAACCGAAACTCCGTGCCATCGACCACAAGACCCTATTCCCCTCTCCCCAGCCCCTGGCGCCCACTTCTCTGCTTTCGGTGTCTGTGAATCTGCCTACTCTGGGCACCTCACTGGAGGGCAGTCACGCAGTATTTGTCCTTTTGTGTTTGGATTGGTTTACCATGACGTCTTCACAGTTCGTTCGCGTGGAAGCATGTGCATCAGAACTCCCTTCCCTTCCAAGGCCAAATCACAGTCCATTAGAGGGATGGACCACGCTCTGTTTATCCCTCACACACTGATGGACGCTGGGGCTGCTTCTACCTTTTGGCTACTGTGGGTCCTGCTGCTAGAAATGTGCATCTACAAATATCTCTCTGGGACCCGCTTTCAGTCCTCTCAGGTACACGTTCAAAAGCAGGACTGCCAGCCGGGTGTGGTGGCTCATGCCTGTCATCCCGTTTTCAGTCCTCTCAGGTATATGCTCAAAAGCAGGATTGCCAGCCGGGCTTTGCGGTGGCTCATCCCTGTTGTCCCAGCACTTTGGAAGGCCAAGGCGGGCGGATCACCTGAGGTCAGGAGTTCGAGACCAGCCTGGTCAACATGACAAAACCCTGTCTCTACTAAAAAATACAAAAATTAGCTGGGCGTGGTGGCGGGCACCTGTAATTCCAGCTACTTGGGAGGCTGAGGCAGGAGAATTGCTTGAACCCAGGAGGTGGAGGTTGCAGTGAGCCCAGATCGCCCCATTTCACTCCAGCCTGGGCGACAAGAGTAAAACTCCATCTCAAAAAACAAAACAAAACAAAACAAAACAAAAAAGCAGAATTGCCAAATCACATGGCAACTATTTTTAATTATTTGAGCAGCTGCCATTTTATATTCTTACCAGCAATGCCCAAGGGTTCCAGTTTCTTTGCTTCTTTGCCAACATTTATTTTCTGCTTTTTTTTTCCCCCTTTGGCTATCCTAGTATCTCCGTCTGCATTTTGCACATGATCTTATTGACTCTTTTCTTCCCTAAAATGGGAAAATAAGGAAAATAATAACTTTTTATTTTGCTTTTAACCCCATTTAAAGATGAAGACCTTCAGGACGGAGGGACCGAGTATTCTGTCCCACACAGGCATGGCCGGTGTGCCCCAAGCCGGTTCCCTCAGTCACTCCAGGGCTCAGCTTCTGGCCAAGTGAAGATCCTTCACTTCTTGCAAAGGAGGCCCTCAGTGCTGTCTTGTCAGATGAGCACACCCATGAATAAATGAGTGAGTGAGTGAACACCTACGTGTATACAGGACTAGCTGGAGGTCACTGTGGAAAGTGGCTGGTGGCTCCTCTGGGTAGGCCTGAGCCTGGGCCATATGACCGCCAGCTACTGGGGCCTGGGCAGCGTGGTCCAGGGAGGATACTTCAGGGAGGAGCCCCGGGAAGGGAGGTGCAAGGGAAGCAGGAGCTCTGTGCTGCAGAAAAGATGAGCAAACTTGGCCGGGCGCGGTGGCTCACGCCTGTAATCCCAGCACTTTGGGAGGCCAAGGCGGGTGGATCAAGAGGTCAGGAGATCAAGGCCATCCTGGCTAACCCGGTGAAACCCCGTCTCTACTAAAAAATACAAAAAAACAAAATTAGTCGGGCGTGGTGGCGGGCGCCTGTAGTCCCAGCTACTCGGGAGGCTGAGGCAGGAGAATGGCGTGAACCCGGGAGGCGGAGCTTGCAGTGAGCCAAAATCGCGCCACTGCACTCCAGCCTGGGCAACAGAGCAAGACTCTATTTCAAAAAAGAAAAAAAAAAGATGAGCAAACTCACCTCTGGGGCTTTGAGCAACCTAAGCCAGACAATCACACAGACACCAGGGCCAGAGGCTCGGGGAGCAAACCCCAGGGGAAGTGGGCAGGAGAGTCGGCAGAGTGAGATCCACTGTTTGGGCCTCCCCAGAGACCCTGGGCTAACTCTTCAGGACCAAGGAAGAGAAGACTCTTTGATAAAAGGGAAAGTGAAAGGCAGCTCTTGGATCAATAAATGAATTAGTTGACCTTGATTTGCAAACCAGTTTGCTTCCATCTGCCTGGAGTATATTAACCTGCTACCCTGCAGTATCTGGGATTAATCAACCTTGGTACGCCACCTGCCCTGCTCCAGGCAGGCTTATTTGTAGGTGGAGGGAGATGCCATTGTGAGGGAAGACCGGGATGCTACCCGTCTCTAGAGCAGGTCGTACCCCGATGTCACATACGCTTGTCCCCATTCCCTGTATGTGGGGAGGGCAACTTCCAGAGGTGAGCGTTTGGGGCCCACACCCCAGGTGGCCAGAACCTCTGCTGAAACACACCCAGCGTGAGTGTCTGGAGGAGGGTGGAACGAAGAAACCTGCCATGGCTAAGAGCGTGGTACAGCTGTCCCATGTATCATGCATCGCTGAGACGTCTGTCCGACTGACCTTCATGGGAAAAGATGGTGCAAGAAGGACCAGAAGAATCTCAAAGCCGATTCCAACTGTGGGAGCCGACCTCCTCGTGTCTGCACAATGAGGAGGCAAGGATGGCAGGGCTGGAGATGTACACACGGACATGTGCACAGAGGCTCACACAGGCATGCATACACTCATGCAATGCAGGTATGTGCACACACACACAGGCGTGCATGCACACACACATACACGTGTGTCCACACGGTACTCTTGGATCCCTTCACTGCATGTCTAGAGTGCCCAGACTCCTTATGCACCCCCACACCTTTCTGGGGATGGCCAGCCAGTCTGACGTTGGCAGCCCTGGTGGTTGACTGCAGCCTCACATAAAGGATCCCCCATCATGTCTGCATTGATCCTAGTGTGAATCCTCAGGGCTGAGCAGTGCTGCGCCCCCGTCTAGGGAAGATCTCTGACTCTGGGGGCAGGATGCTGAGGAGGGGATTCTAATTGGGGGTGGAGAAGAAGTCTGGTGGCCTGGGAGCAGGGTCAGCTCTCAGGATTCCGAGATGCTCATCTAAATTCAGACCACAGATCCATTAGCACAAACCTGGCGGGTTCCATCATACCCCAGGCTATACCACATAGATGGCACCCGCCTGCAGCCAGCAGACACAGAAGGCAGAGGGGATAGAGGGGGAGAGTGGTCAGAAGAGCCCCACCCACACAGAGACCACACATACGGCCAGTGCTTGGACCACAGTGGATAATGCTTGTTGAGAACTGACTCTGTGCCAAGCACTGCTCCAGGCACACCTAGATCCTGGACTTCCCGGCCCACGGACTATAAGAAAGCAGTGTCTGCCGTTTCAGCTGCACAGTCTGGTATCTGTTTTGGCTACCCTAGGAGGCCAGGACAGCAGTCTCCCCCCAGTTCTCTTTCTTGCCGTTTGTTGTTGAAGGAATGGAGTCATCTGCCCTTTGCATGCCCTGCAGTTTGGAGCCGGCTGACTGCACCTGTGCTGTCATCTGAACGTCTCTCTGTCCCCTGGACCTCCTGTCTGAATGTCCCTCTGTCCCCTGGACCTCCTGTCTGAACGTCTCTCTGTCCCCTGGACCTCCT
>NW_012117821.1:3380839-3418216 GCF_000951035.1 Colobus angolensis palliatus | reverse complement strand
TGAACGTCTCTCTGTCCCCTGGACCTCCTGTCTGAACGTCTCTCTGTCCCCTGGACCTCCTGTCTGAACGTCTCTCTGTCCCCTGGACCTCCTGTAGGGTGCTTAGACCTGGAGGCATGATGACAGCAGGGTGTGATCTTCAGGCAGGAGGCCTTCATGAGTGAAGTGGGCGCTTCCCACTGTACTGCCTCGGGAGGTGCATGTGACATCCTGTTGCCTTTCTGTGTGGGAGGAGATGGTATCACCCTTACCCCGTCATTATAAAACACCAGCAGGTTTCCTCCTGAAGCTCCCAGTGGTTTGCAAAGGAGGGCGGCTGTCACGGTTCCACTCTGAGCTTCTGAGCTGGAGGACTTGTGTAAAGAAGCTTCCCACCAGGGCTCGGTCCCTACAGGGAAGGAGAGTGAGGCTTGGCTTTTCCTTGCATTTATCAGTTTCCGGAAGGATGAGTTGGTGCCCCCGCTCCCACCCCAGGGGACCAGTGTGGCTTTCTTTAGCTTAGCTATGAGCTCATGAATTTTCAACACATTTGATGTGTTTCAATCTATTACAGTTATTTTTATGCCCAAATTGTCGCATCATTGACTAGTGGGAGCATCTTCAAGCTGTGTCCTTTTGAAAATGTTTTGTTTTTTAAAAAAATCTTTATTAGTCCCTTAGGAAGCAATTTTCAGTTCCTACAAACTAAAGTCAGACACCGATGCGGACCGACAGGTCGTGATCTCCATATTCCTCTCCATCTAATCCATCTCTCTGATCTAATCCACGGACACTGTGTCCCTCAGATGTTCCTGGCTCCGATCCTTCTCACATGGCCTTTGCAAGAGGCACAGGCTTCACCATGTTCTTAAGGGCTGGGCTGGGCTGGGAGGATCCCACCCAGGGTCTCTCCAGAAACAGCACAGTGAACTCGTGGCTGCAACCCCTGGGCAGCACACAAGTAGGGAAACAGGACATGCACAGGGCCCTCAGCTGGGCCCATCTTCGTTCCTGGCAACGCCCGGCAGGTAGAGTGACCTTAATGGCTTTTTTTTTTTTTTTTTAGTTTTTTTATTTTTGGCAATTCTTATCCTAGGACTCCATTATCAGAAAAAGAAATGCATCATTTTCTCAATGTTATGAACGCCCACTGTTCCCAGGAGAGCTCCAGGGAGAACCATCCCAGTTTCCAGCCTCTGCTTTGTTTTGGACAGAGATCACCTCGGGCTCTGAGGACAGCACGGATAGATTGTCATGTTGGGGGTTTTCTTGGGACAGAGTTTTCTGTGGTTTGTTTGGTCCTGCCAAGCCTCAGATTGAAATTTGACCCTCAGTGTTGGCCGATGGTCGGGGCCTGGTGGGAGGTGCTTGGGTCCTGGGGGGGCGGGGTGAGGGTGGGGGTGTTTCCTTGGTGAATGGCTTGGTGTTGCCCTCCAGGTAATAAGTGAGTTCTTGCTCTAGGAGTTCCCGGGAGAACTGACAGTTTTAAAGAGCCTGGTGGTGCCTCCCTTCCCTCTCTCTTGTTCCCTCCCCTGCCATGCAACACTTCCCTTCCCCTCTCACCATGAGTGGAGGCTTCCTGAAGCCTCTACCCAAAGCAGATGCTGGTACCATGCTTCTTGTACAGTCTGCAGAACTGTGAGTCAAGCAAACCTCTTTTCTTTGATGAATTACCCAGCCTCAGTATTCCTTGGTAGCAACACAAACGGACTAAGGTAGGTCTTCAGAAGTCCCACATTTTCACTCTGCTCTGGGGCCCCTTGGGCAAAAGAGCGGATGCTTATGCTCCAGGTGGACACATTCCTGAGTGTATCCAGCTGGGAGCTACCGGGGTACTGACCAGGCCACGGTCCAAGAACATCCTGCCTTCTGTGATTCCCAAAGTGGGAGCCAGAGGTGAGGCGCAGGGAGTGCAGGGTGCTTGCTACAGAAATGCAGGTCCCCGGGACATGCTCACACCAGACACTTGCAGGCTGTGGGGCAACACGGAAAAGCCGCTGGCCACGGCTGGACCCAGACCTGCAGCGTCCGGTGGTGCATGCTCAGCTCAGCATGGCACGGGCTTCATCTCTGATGTGAGCCACCAGCCACCGAGGCCCCGCTGAACAGCTCCTCTGAGAGATGCCGAGACACTGGGGAGGAGTGAGAAGCCCCTCAAGGTTCCCTCTCTGTGAACGCCAGGGGCAGGGTGAGCAGAAACTGCCTTTGCAGGGTGAGCAGAAACTGCCTTTGCAAGGTGAGCAGAAACTACCTTTGCAGGGTGAGCAGAAACCGCCTTTGCAGAGTGCCAGGCAGGGCCCGTCTGATGAGTTCAGACACACTGGACAGTCCATTCTTTTTTCAGATGTTCTGCTATGGACACAAAATTTGCCATCCCCTGGCAAATTCTCACATTTATGCCAGCTCCTACTCTCCAGTGAGGCACCCAATTTCCCCAAAGCTGGGTTTTCCCAGGTTTGCATCTTCCAGGAGAACAGCAATCACGCCAAGCAGGTGAAAGCTTTCTGTCAGCCTCTACCACCCAGGAGGTGAGTACCTGGGACAGAGGCTGAGCCCACACCTCACGGAGGCAGCTCCTCCACGTTGCTCCCGCAGAGGGAAGATCATTGCCAGAGTTCAGAGGGGGATGCTTCTGACTTGGCATCTTTTCCACAGGCGTCCAGTTCAAAAATCTGGATGCCAAGCTGACCTTATGTTTGGGAAGGTGAGTTCAAGCCCTTCAGTGCAGCACCCTCCTGCGTCCTTTGATTGGATTCCCATGAAAAATCCAATCGAAATAAGGCTGAGAGTTCACCACGCTATGCAAAGACCCCAGGATTTGTGGATGACATTTGTTCAGGTTACAAGCCTATTCAATCGTCACCCAAAATCTCACCTGGCACCTGCTTCATGTGGGAAGTCTGCCAGGAAGTGTAGCCCAGCAGTAAGCAGGAGCCCAGCCGGGAGCAGGGGCCCAACAGTGAGCAGGAGCGACCAGGTGTATGCAGTGGTGGTTAGTATTATTTATTTGAAGATGAAAAGCCTAAGAAGTTATTTCCTTTCATTCGTGGTGCAGAATTTCATTTTAAGTATGATTAAAAAATCAAAAAGGGAAATATGAATGTGCATACATTTAAAATTCTGTAGCATATACCAACAAACAAGGTTATAAAAAAGAAGACAAACCAAAAAATATTTTCATTACATAAAACCGAAGAAGTCAACATCAATTATTCATAACAAATTCCTTCAGAAAATCTGCCTGCACTGTGGAGCCCCGGAAGCATGTGGACACCTTTTATCTAGCCCACATAGCACTGAGTGAAATAATGCATTCAGGACCCGGCATTCTTGATGCAATGTAGGGGGAGAAACCGGAGCTGGAGTTCCACAGCTCTCACCTCCTTCATCCCGCTCTTCTCTTCCCACCTTCTCTGTGAAGTCTCCCCGTCTCTCAGCTCGAGAGTCTCCAGGATGGCTGAGCCTTCATAGCACATACGATAATCGCATGGAATCCTCCTCTATCTTCACGTTCAGTGTTTGTCTTCCAGGGACCTCCTCAAGACCACGGGCCCTGTTCCCTTCTCAGGGTCGGGCACACAGTACATTGTGCAATGAAAGGTTCATGGATTAAGATGCTTCACATACAAGATTAAAAAAAAAATTGCTTGTTGTTTTTTAAAAAAATGTGTGTGTGTGTGTGTGTGTGTGTGACTTGAGGCAAGTTAAGGTGTATGTGGGGAGAAACGCTGATATGGAAGGGTGTTCACTGCCCATGCAGGGATGGAGAGGTGGGCCTAGTGTCTTTGGCACAAGCACACTCATCTTCAATGCATCCCTTATTTTGGCACAATAAGATGCTCCAGGTTCAACTTGGATACTTCTTGGCCCTAAAATGGACCAGCCATTTCTCCAAAGAACCCTGGGTCTTTATGGTGGGGAATGGTATTTAGAGACCATAGTCTTTGTGCTAAGGATGTCCATTGTTACTGAATTTGTCATCGTTTCTTGGCCTTTTTGGCGGGCAGAAGTAATACACACACACTATGAGAAAATACACCATAACATCATAGTAATATTTACCCTGCCAATGTAGGATGACTGGCTTCTATGTGGTTTATTCCATTTTATATCTGTGTCTTTTTTCTCTTACATTCATCATCTCTATACATAATTGCTGTGTCTCACTACCTGTGTATGCTCCACCCACACACCCATAGTATTTTCAGAACAGCAAGGCCAACAACAACGCCATGACTAATAGTATAGTTGCCAAAAACAGTTTGAGATCACTTAGCCTCTCTCCATCAGTGGGATCTATAGGATATATCTCACGAGCTCTACACAGTGTGTTAAAGTTTAAAGCTAAACATCTTAAAGCTACCTGCAGTAATTCACAAGAAGGCAGGTGTGGAAAAAGCCAGCATTCCTCCTTCCCCTCCACTCTTTTTCCTCTCACTGCAGATAACTATTCCACAGGATTTTAAAACTTACTCTCCCACATTTTAAACTGCAAGGGATTATATATGTATGCATGCATTATTGCATACAATTATATCCACAGGCCCCTTTCTTAGATGAAGGTGGCCTGCTCTGCACACCATTTTACGTCTTTCCTTTTCCACCTATGATATGCCACTATGACCCTACCGGGATGGGTTGAAGATGTTGTCTTCACTTGTTTTTACTGGTGCACAGAACAGCCAAGGATGTTCCATATTTTATTCACCTGACAGCTACAAACAGACACAGAAGTGGCTTCCAATCTTGTTATTACAAGGTGTTCAGGACACAGTGTTGTGTCTCCCTTTTATCTTCACTAGACATTGCCAAATTTTCTCTGGCAGAGACTAACTTCTTTCGCATTCTGGGTTAGTTCCCTAGGGCTTTCATAACGGAGGACCACAGCCTGGGTGACTGAAACCACGGAAATGTATTGTTTTATGGAGGTCAGAGGTCCAAGATCAAGGTATGGGCAAGGGCCGTACTCCTCCTGGAACCTGTAGGGGAAATTCCTTCTTTGCTCCTTCCAACTTCTGGTATTGGTGGGCAACCCCCGGCATTCCTTGGCTTCTAGATTCATCACTCCAGTCTCTGCCTCCATTGTCCCATGGCCATCTTCTCCCTGTATGTCTCTCATAAGAAAGTAGGGGGCCGAGTGCAGTGGCTCAAGCCTGTAATCCCAGCACTTTGGGAGGCCGAGACGGGCGGATCATGAGGTCAGGAGATTGAGACCATCCTGGCTAACATGGTGAAACCCTGTCTCTACTAAAAAAACACAAAAGAAAACTAGCCTGGCGAGGTGGTGGGTGCCTGTAGTCCCAGCTACTCGGGAGGCTGAGGCAGGAGAATGGCGTAAACCCAGGAGGCGGAGCTTGCAGTGAGCTGAGATCCGGCCACTGCACTCCAGCCTGGGCGACAGAGCGAGACTCCATCTCAAAAAAAAAAAGGTAGCGTTGACTTGGAGCCCACCTCCTGATGAGCTCATCTTAACTTGCTTACATTTACAAAGGCCCTGTTTCCAAATAAGGTCACAGGTACCAAGAGCTAGTGTAACCGGAAAAGGGGTCTCCCTCCAGACTCTAAGAGAGGATCCTTGGATCATGCACAGGAGGAAATTCAAGACTAGTCACAGAGTGTAGTGAGAAGAGAGTTTATTGAAAGCTGCTGCATTACAGAGTGGGGTGTCTGTCCGCAGAAAGCAAGCTGAGGAACGCACCAACAGTTTTTCTTATATAATGATCTTATCTTTGTAAACACTGGGGCCGGGCACGGTGGCTCATGCCTATAATCCCAGCAGTTTGGGAGGCTGAGGTGGGCGGATCACCTGAGGTCAGGAGTTCGAGACCAGGTAGGCCAACATGGCAAAACCCTGTCTCTACTAAAAATACAAAAATTTGGAGGCATGGTGGCACGTGCCTGTAACCCCAGCTACTCAGAGGCTGAGGCAGGAGAATCGCTTGAACTGGGAGGCAGAGGTTGCAGTGAGCCAAGATCGTGCCACTGCACTCCAGCCTGGGCAACAGAGCTAGACTCTCATCTCAAAAAAGAATAGAAAAACCAAATTAAGCTATGCCTACTTGAGGGTGGGCTGACAATATGATAACATTTATTACTTTATTGATTTAAGGAAAGCTATCCCCGACACTCCAGTGTGTGAGTGCACGAAAGCGTAACGCTTATTATTGTGAACACATATATGGTTAAGGGCACTGGGGCCTCTGGACTTTTTGTTGTAGGAGCAGGTCCTTGCAGGCATCATTAGGCCACTTTCTCATCCACAAACATCTCAGGATCACAGGTCATGACTGGCAAGGAATGTGCCTTGCTAGTGTCAAGATGGAGCTGAACTTAAAATGACATCACTCTGGCTCTGCCAGCCTCCTGTTCCCCTAACATTAGCGTTCCACGTATTTCTCTTTGGAGGGGACATAGTAGCTCATAACACACTCCTATCAACAAAGCCTGAGGCCTCCCGCGTCCCCCACAGCCTCGCCAACAGCGCAGGTGGTCAATCTGATAAATGAGAAATGGTTTCTCTGTATGATCTCAATTTTCTTTCTCTTTCTTTCTTTCTTTTTTTTGAGACAGAGTTTTGTTCTTGTTGCCCAGGCTGGAGTGCTGTGGTGTGGTCTCAGCTCACTGCAACCTCTGCCTCCCAGGTTCAAGTGGTTCTCCTGCCTCAGCCTCCCGAGTAACTGGGAATACAGGTGTGCGCCCCCATGCCTGGCTAATTTTTTTGTATTTTTAGTAGAGACGGGGTTTCACCATGTTGGCCAGGCTTGTCTTGAACTCCCAACAAGTGATCCAGCTGCCTCGGCCTCCCAAGCTGTTGGGATCACAGGCATGAGTCACCATGTCTGGCTAATTTTTGTATTTTTGTATTTTTAATAGAGATGGGGTTTCATCATGTTGGTCAGGCTGATCTCAAACTCCTGACCTCAGGTGTTCTACCTGCCTCAGCCTCCCAAAGTGCTGGGATTACAGGCATGAGCACCTGGCCTTGATCTTAATTTTCATCTCTGAGGTCAGGAGTGAGGTTGAGCATCTTTTCACATGTTTAACGTCCCTTTTCTTTTCATTTTTCTGAGCAACACGCAGTTTTCATGGAGTGCCCACTGCGATCCAGGACTGTTGAGTCAGCAGGCACACGATCATGAACAAAACAGGTGGGAGTGTCTGCCTTCTTTAAGCTTTCATTCTATTGGAGGCGATAAAAAAGAAACAAATAAGCAAAATGTCTTATAAGCCAGAGGTACGAGTTTCTTGTTGCTGCTGTAAGAAATTCTCACCAGCATGGTAGCTCAAAATAAAACATGTTTCCTCTTGCCATCCTGGACATCGGAAGTCTGGACTCAGCCTCACCGGGCTAAAGTCAAGGTACTGGCTGGGCTGCTTCCTTCTGGAGGCTCTGGGGGCAGATTCATTCTCTTGACTTTTTCAGCTGCTGGTGGCTGCTGGCTTGCCTTGGTTCATAGGGGAGAGAAGGTCACAGCAGGAGGGGCTGGGTAGAGAGGGCCTGTCTGACACTAGGAATTTTGGCCTTCTCCCTGAGTGATGCGGGAAACCAGCAGAGGGGACCTGATATGACAGGTGCTTTTAAATTGCACAGCGGTTCATGCCTGTAATCCTAGCACTATGGGAGGCCAAGGTGGGTGGATCACCTAAGGTCAGGAGTTTGAGACCAGCCTGACCAACCTGGCAAAACCCTGTCTCTACTAAAAATACAAACAAATCAGCCAGGAATGGTGGTGGATGCCTGTAATTTCAGCTAGTCAGAAGGCTGAGGCAGGAGAATTGCTTGAGGAGGAGGTTGCAGTGAGCAGAGATCGCGCCATTGCACTCCAGCCTGGGCACCAAGAGCCAGACACCGTCTCAAAAAAAAAAAAAAAAAAAAAATACACTCTTACCACTGAATTAGAAGAGAGAATAAAGGGTTAGGGAGGGCAGGAGGATGGTCCGGGTCCAGGAGGCTATTGAAATGATTTGTGCAGAGGAGCCAGTTGTATGGTGTGCAGGACCCAGTGAAAAATAAAAGGGTGAGGCCTCCAACAGCAGAGGATCAAGCCAAGCGTGAAACCTGCTGCCCAGGTCTCAGGCCGGGAAGCCAGCCCCGCAGTGTGCATGGGAGCATCCATAGTGGAAGGGAGCCCACAGAGCCTGTTCATGGACTAGGTGTGGAAAGGGCAGCACCAAAACTTCAGCCTGAACACCTGGCAGGACAGAGCCAGTGCTGCTGATAGGCAGGCTGCAGGAGGATGGCCAGGAGGCAGAACCCTGTGCAGAGACCAGCAGGCCATGGTGTTCAGCCCCAAGACAGGACCAGGCCATCCGCAGAGGAGAAACAAGGCAGGGGAGAAACAAGGCAGGACCTGGTACCCTCACTGGGGATGAGGGGAGCCAGTGAGGTGGAGGAGGAGGGCGTGGCAGAGCGGAGCGACAAGTGTGCAGGGGACCAGAGATGCCGTCACAGCAGTTCCAAATGCTGCCAGAGGGAGCAAGATGCCAGTGCAGGAAGTCACTGGATCATGGGAGGCGCTGAATGGAGAGGGTTGGTTGCGGGATGGGAGACGCAGACTGGGGACAGCAAGTCAGACAGTTCTTTGCAGCTGTTTGGGGGTAAAAAGGGCAGAGGAAGCAGTGCAGGGTCCGAAGGGACGGGGCTGGGCAGTTTGGGCTTTGGTTTTCCATTGTTGCTTTTTGTCAGATGGGGATGACAGCACGCTTCCGTGCCTGTGGGAGGAGGATCCAGGCAATGTCAGTGGCGTGACGGGCGGGAGCAGGAACCGGTGGGCAGCAGAGTTGGCCCGGGCAGGTTGTGGGCCTGGGGAGGCCAGCTAATGGCCGGGGGCAGGCACTTTTCTGCCTGGCGCCTTCCTGGCTGTGCTGTGGGCCACGGGCACAGGCGCCATTCAGCATCTGTCAGCTGCCATCAAGAGCCATTGCCATGAGCCAAATGACCTGCCTATGTAAACAAGGTCAGTTACGAGGTTCTGCTCATCCCAGCGGTCCCCAAGCTGCTGTGGGGCTGGGGCTCTCTCCTGCAGTATCTCTGGTGGACCCTGGGTGGGGGCAGGGTGGCGATGAGGAACAATCACAGCTGCTTCTTAGCTGTGCCCCACTCAGCTGTGTGCTGAGCACGAGAAAGAGGTGCCTGCATGTGAGACCTGTGCATTCACCTTCCCACACATGAAAGGGAGGGAGCATGGGCTCAGAGTCATTAGCAAACACATTGTTAGCCATGGCTCTTTTTCAACCAATGAAATCTGAGTGGAAGGCCCACATAGCAAAGCAGGTGCATAGTAGGGCCACTTCGGGAGCTCACTCAGACTCTGAACCCTCCGGGGAGGAGCATTCCCAGGGCTGTGGGCTCTAAGTGGTCCAGTGTGCTGACCACAACCTGCTCATGGGCAAGCATCTCTGCTGGGGCCGCCTCCCACGGGACCGAGTGGCACTCCTACCCACTCCTCAATGTCCAAAACTTCACCACAGGCCTTTCCAAAAGCCCATATTGTCCCTGGACCACTGGGCATAGAGCAGCTTTCCAGGTCACTTGAGAGCCTGGAATGTGGGGCAGGCGGGGGTGGAGGACAAGGGGATTGCACCATATCTAAAAGACAGAAGCCCAACATCCCAACAGACCCTCAAAGGTCAGCGCTCCCTCTGAGCCCAGCACGGCACCGTGAAAGGTCTTTGCTGTCCAGCGCTTGGTGTCTGAGCACTGGCCCAGGTAGGGGCAGCCTGATGACTCAAGGGCCTGAGCTGTCTTCCATGATGGGGAGTATTTTAGCCTCTGACATCCTTTTCACACCCCAGAAGGCTGATCCTGGACAGTACTGGAATCTGGAGGAACCTCCTACCTTCTCCCCTGCTCAGATCAGGATGCCGGGCCCGGCCCAGGCAAGGAGGGCGCACCTAGTCACTTGGGGGGCACAGGCCTGGTCCCACCAGGCATGAAGCATGTCCTAGACCTCCGGAGATCAGAGCAGGCTGGTGCTGGCGAATGCATTGGCAGACAGACCCCCATGGGGAGCAGAGCCCCAGAGTGGCCCCGCATGCTTGCGAGTTCACAAACAAAGCGAGAAACCCTTGACTTGCTCAGAAGGTTGGGGCACACTGGCTGGCCTTGTGAGGGAAGTGTCTTCCTATCTCGCTCCCTACACCACAATACATTCTTGAGAGTAAAGTAAAGACATACCAAAAAATAAAAAATAAAAATAACCTTACTGGAAGAAAATACGAGATTTTTTTGTTTGTTTTTGTTTTTGTTTTTTTTGGTAATGATTTTAAAGTATAGAGATCTTAAAATCAAGAACCAGTAAAAAGAAAGATGGAAAAACATCCAGTCACAAAAATTAAACCTTCTTACCTGACAGACAAAGCCAAAAGCCAAAGGCAAACTAAGAATAACACATTTTCAACATATGGCAAAAGGTTAATTTCCTTAATATTTAAATCCTCTTACAAACCCATTTGCAAAGGACCAAGAACCCAGTAGAAACCACAGGCAAAGCGCGCGCGTGAAGACTTGGCAGAAAAAGAAATGCAAAGGGCAATTCAATGCCAGGAAAAAAAAAACCATTAATTACGACAGAAATATAAATTTGTAATACTACGTGGTGGTTAAACATGCTCATAAAATTTTATGGGAGATGTTGATTTGAGTCTTTAGAATATGATTCAATAATATCTATCAGAAATAAAACTGAACATAACTTTTCTTTGACCGCTTCTTTATTTATTTACTTATGTATTTATTTATTTATTTTGAGACAGGGTCTCCCTCTATTGCCCAGGCTGCAGTAATGGCACAATCACGGCTCACTGAAGCCTTGACCTCCCAGGCTCAGGTGATCCTCCTACCTCAGCCTCCTGAGTAGCTGGGACTACAGGTGTGCACCACCACTGCCTGGCTAAATTTTGTATTTTTAGTAGAGACGGTGTTTTGCCACATTGCCAAGGCTGGTCTTGAACTCTTGAGCTCAAGCAATCCGCCTGCTTTGGCCTCCCAAAAAGCGCTGGGATTACAGGCATGAGCCACCACAGCCCCACCTGTTTGACCACTTTTAACCCTACGCTTGTACCTGTGTACAAAGACATGAGGTTCTGTATTGCAGTGTATTTTGGTTGCAAAACATTAGAAATGACTTATATGGAGAAAACCAGGCAGCCACCACTGCCTGCCAGAGGCAGTTTGTGAAATCCCAAGGGCAGAGCTGGGACAGCCTGACCCCCACCTCACTCCTCCCCTCATTTGGGAGGAGGTGCCAGCAACACCACCCGCCCTCCTTCCTGGGACCACTCATTCCCCATGCTGATTGAAGGAGTTGTCATTCCAGAAGCGCGGGTGCCTGAGGCACTGTGGTGAGGATTCCAGGTGGTCTGGGGTCGAGGCCAAGGCCTGAGAGCAGCCGAGGGCATGAGTAAAGTGCATTTTGAAGGCAGGGAGGAGGCTGACTGGAGTTTGGAGAGAGACACACAGCCCAGTGGCAATGAGGCTGCTTTGTCTGTGGAACCACAGGTCCGTCGGGGGCACCGTGGTGGCAAAATACAGCAAAGGGACTCGGAAGTGTGGGTGGCAAAGTGCAGGGGCCTGAGGAGCGCCCACCTTCGCAAAGGGAGACGCCCGGTGCGGATCTGTTGAGAAACGCAAGTGGCCCCCAGCCAGCCAGAGCGGAGCCGTGCACCTCAATTCTCTCTGCATAATGTGCCTTCCTGCATTTCCACAGCTACAGACTCCACGCTAAGCTCTGAGAAATCAATTTCCACGGCAGCTTGACTAAGTACAGCATGTTTTCCTTTCATCTGCTCTCTCACACCCACCAAATATGTGTGATGGACAATTAAAGGACCTGTGTTCCTCTGCACTTTGGAGAGTTGAGAGTGCCTGTAAGGAAGGCACTTAGGGAAATGACAGGGTAAGAAACCAGACTGACCCACAACATGCAAGATGCCCGCTGCATCCTCCCCAGCGGCTCCTGCCCAGCGGGAGGGGCCCTGATGGAGAACTCAGTCTGCTGGAAGAATAAATGCCCCGTGTTGTAGCAAATGGGGATGGATTGCTCTGCACCTGCTAAGAGAATCGAGCTGTTCAGTCAATACCCTCTCTGTGTGACAAAACACAGTGGATTACAGAAACCAACCACTGCTCCCCTGAATGTGGATGCCAGGCTTAGAGAATGGATTCTGGAGAGACCCCTCTGAAAGCCAGCCTAGCAAGGCAGCTTGCTGGAGGGGAGATCTGGCCAGCTCTGTCCCCACTCAGCCCAGCAAGGGACTGGGCAGATCCACGGGGAGTTTTGTGCTAACCCAATTCCCATCTCCTGGAATAAAATCAGTCATGTCCAAACCCCCCCCCCCCCCACCACCACATTTTATCTAGAAACAGATGGGCTGGGAAAAAAAGTACCTCAGCCTGCCTCAGTCCTTGGCCTGGCCACACGCCGCCACACTGCCCACCATTTCTACCCGCCCCTGCTTTTATTTCTGATTGGTAGGCAGAGGTGAGAGAATTCTGTTACCAGAAGCCGAGGAGACCCCTGGGCCGCAGCAGCCACAGGCTGTTGGTGATGCAGGTGTGATCTGCCGTGGGGATGGATCCCCGTCTCTATGGAGCATCCTTCCTCCAGCAAGATTTGCTTCCAAAGAGTCAAAGTCATGGAACTCCAATCCCTGAAACAGAGGCAGCCCCTTCCTTTCATTCCAAGACAGGAGGGACAGGAATCGGGTCCCAGATACGGAGTTTGACTGTTACCTTAAAAATAAAGAGCAAGATAAGATCTGCAGACCAGTGTGGAAGAGAGACCGCTTTCCTCGAGGACACATCGTGGCAGGATGGATGTAATATGGGGGTGCAGGGGACAGAATGGACAGAAGGCCACTCTGGTGATTCAGGAGACAGTGACAGGAAATGCTGCTCGGGTCTTGTCTGTCAGAACAAACCGAACAAGGGCCAAGTGTGCCCACGCCCCCGGTCTTGTAGGAGCCGCCTTAGAGGATGACTGAAGGGCCTGCCTAGCTCCCGCCTGCTGGCTTGTGTTTGTTGTTGGGTGAGCATCCGGTGGTGTCCCTGCAGACCCAGGCAATCCAGAGTGAGGTAAGGCGGGTTCGGACCCCCACTGTGCGGATGCTTCGATGTCCAGCAGGCTCCGAATGGGCAGCCCTCCTGGCTCCCCCGCTCTCTCATCTGATTCAAAGCAGCATTTTAGAGCTGGAAAGAACCTCCAAGTATGTGTGGCCAGATCACTCCCCAAGGTGCCCCTGCTCTGCCTTCACACTAACCCTGGGCTGTTGACCCTGTGCCTCACACCTCCTGTCCCAGATTCAAGACGGGCTTGGACTCATGAGGGCTCCCTGGCACTCCCACTGCAACGCTGGGCCTGTCGTGCTGAGCTCCGGATACGTGGGGTCATCAGGCCTCCCGGGGACCAGACCTCAGGGCCATGAGGAGAAAAGCAGCGTGGTGAGCCGGTCGGTGGTGGGGAGAAAACCATCCACGAGGCATGTGTGGGTGCCTTCACCTGCGTCAGGATTTCAGACTTCAAATCTCAGGGCTCATGTTTAGTCTCTTTTGGTGACAATGGGCCTGAGAGTGTTTGTGGATAGGCAAAGGGCTGCGAGGAGGCTGAGAATGAGGGTTGAGAGAGGAAGGGATAGGAAATGACATCAGAGACTTCCAGGAAGGAGACTCTCAATGACTTGTAACCCCTGTAAAGCCCTATGAAAAGGGCCTGGCATACAACAACCACTGTGTGGGCATTCTTTTCCATCATCCCCATGGTTATTGTTATTAGTTGAAGAATATAATTTTGTAGTAGTGCATAGTGCAATGCTGCAGACCAAAGAGGTGTTTTAACACAGAACTATTTGGACAATCCATTCTGAGATGTTTAAAGCAGAAGAGAAGACGGTTGTTTCTTCATGAATAATTATTAACGTTCACTCATTCATCAGATGCCGTGGCAGTTGGTCTTTTCCAGGCCTGCCACCCTGAGAGATTCCATCCCCCGTGCGTGCTCTTCCTACAATGTGAGGGCAGCCCTACTCCTATCTTGTGGCGGGGGCTGTGTCCCCACTCCTGGATCCCAGGCAGGCTTTGTGCCACCTCACCCAGTGGGGTACAGAAGACGCGATGTGAGGTGACTTCCAAGGCCAGCTCACAAAAATGCCATCTGTGTATTTCTACCTTGTTCTCCTGGACTTCCCTGGGTACCCAGCGACTGTGCTGGGGGAAGCCAGGCAGCCACATGGAGAAGCCGTGTGAAGGTCTTATGCCAGCGCCCCCAGTGGTGGTGCCAGGTGCCAGCCAGCATCAGTGGCTGAGGGTGGGATGAGGCTTCAGGTGAGCCCAGCCCCTGCCGTACGGCCCTCTCCACCTTCAAGCCACCCCAGCCGATGCTTTACGGAGCAGAAAGAAACTGGCCCTTCTGAGCTCTACTGCAACTGCAGATTGGTGATTAAAATAAATGATTATTGTTGTTTGAGGACCAGGTGTGGAATGACTTGTTAGGCATTACAGGTATGGAATCGCTTACGGGGCCCGGAGGAGGTATCGCCAGATCCAAAACCAAACAATGTGACTTGCCCTGAGGCCGGCTGCTGAGAGAAAGCAATGTGCTGCTGGACCTGAGAGTGTCTGTGGACACCCAAGGGGCCTCCAGGAGGCTGAGAGCAAGGGCTGAGAGGAAGGGGAGGGAAATGTTAACAGCGGCTTGGAGGTATGAGACCCCTGTCATGTCCTGGCAAAAAGCCTGGTACCACTGTGGCTTCATGGAAAATGAGAAATCACCTTAATAAATTCAATGGGCTATCTATGAAGTTTCCAGACAGAATATTCAAAACACCACCTGGCTGCTTCTGGAGGCCAAGAATAAAATGCCAGAGTGGCGAGACACATTAAAGGCTGGCCTGGTAAATGGCAGAGGACCAGGGCTGGCTGCATCTGAAAATAAAACTGCTTCTCCTTGCCTGCCCCCTCCAGCTGGGAAACCATAAATGGCTTCCAGGGTTCCATTTCCAAGACACACAAAGAAACTCCCAAAAAACCATTCTCTCACAAGAAGTAACTAAATGCCTGCCACTTGTAAACAAGTAAAATGCAAAATCACAACAGCCTGAAGGCTGTGGGGAGTAAACACACACGGGCAGGTACTGGACGGGAATACGAGTGTGCAGGTGGTGAGTGTTGATGTGGTGTGGATCCGTGTCCCCACCCAAACCTCACGTTCAGCTCTAATCCCCAGTGTTGGAGGTAGGGCCTGGTGGGAGGTGACTGGATCATGAGGGCAGGGTTCTCGTGAATGGTTCAGCAGCCTCCCCACTTGACACCACATGGTGAGTGAGTTCTCATGAGATCTGACTGTTTAGAAGCGTGTGGCACCTCCCCAGCAATCTCTGTCGCTCCTGCTCCGGCCACGGAAGACGTGCCTCTTTCTTTGCCTTCCGCCATGATGATAAGTTTCCTGAGGCCTCCTGAGAAACCGTGCAGATGCCAGCGCCATGTTTCCTGTACCAGCTGCAGACCTGTGAGCCAAATAAGCCTCTTTTCTTTATGAATTCCTTAGTCTCAGTTCTTCCTTTATAGAAGTGTGAGAATGGCGTCATATAAGTGTTGGGCGAGTTTCATGTTTCTCCAGCTTGTCCAGAGGGCTCATGGTCATGGTGTAGTGCCAGGCTGCTAGGACTCTGGTGGGAAAACCTGTTGTCCTTCTAGCTGGAGGAAGCACAGAAAGAAGCCCCAACCCAGCAGGCTGGTGGAGAGTGAGTGGAAACCCAGAAAAAGAGGAAGCCAAGAAGCCAAGAAAACTCCCATTCTGTATAAAAACTCTGCTCAGGACCCCAGCTGGACCCCGAAGCATGCTTGTGAAACAGACGAGAAGCAGCTTGAAATGAGATTTGGGGTCCCACTGTGACTGTTAATTTTATGCATCAGTTTGACTAGCGTACGGGGTACCCGGGTCTTTGGGTAAACGTGATTTCTGAGTGTGCCTGTGGGGGTGTTTCTGCAGGAGATCAAGCTGGAGAAACATAAAACTTGCCCCACACTTGTATGAGGCCATTCTCACACGGTGATAATAAGTGAACTCAGTAAAGCCAACAGCACTTCCCACGCCAATGGGCATCGTCCAACTCTTCAAGGGTCTAAAGATAACAGAGGAGCAGGAAAGAGAATGCCCTCTCTCTGCCTGAATGCTGGAGCTGAGACATCGGTTTCCTCCACCCCTCAGCCTGGGGTTTATACCATGGGCTCTCCGGGGTCTCCAACTTGCAGGTGGCAGATCCAGGCAGCTTCTCAGGCTCCACAGCCACATGAGACAATCCTCATACTGAATCTTTTTTCTCTCTGCAGACCCCGTTGGTTCTGTTTCTCTGGAGAACCCTGACTCATACACCTGTCAACTACTGGCATGACAGCATTTGCAGTTTTGCTCTAACCAAGTAAATTGGCTGTTAAAACAAAAACATCAACCCTCTTTGGAGCAATATAACAGAATCCAGAATCTCACAACATAGCAGTAATAGTCTTCAAAATTATTCAACATTTGAATGTTAAAGTCAGGAAGATGTGACTCATTTACGAGGAAAAATACTCCAAGATAAATCTCGGGATGAACCGAATGTTGGAATTACTAGACAAGAACAGCTATTTTTAACTATGCTCAGTGTGGAAAAGGAAAATATTCTCATAGCAAATGGGAAGAAAAAAATTGTAGCAGAGATACAGAATGTGTAAAAAGTATCCAACGGAAATGTTAGAACTCAAAAATAAAGCAGAAGAAAAAAAAATTGCCTGATAGAGTCAATAGCAGATTGGAGGTGATAGAGGAAAGAGTCGGTGCATTTGAATATAGAACTATCGTCATCATCTAATCCAAAAGAGAGAGAGAGAGAGAGAAGACACTGTAAGGATGAATCACACCTCAGAAACTTATTTTTGGAAAATCTCACAAAGAAGTATTGGAATCTCGAAAGGAGAGGAGAGATCATGGGAAAGAAAAAAATGGAAGAATGTCCTCAAACTCATGAAATTTGACCAAAGATATAAATTTATGATTCAAGAAGCACAAGGAACTGCAATCAGGATACATTTGCAGAAGCTCACATCCAGGCACAGCAGCAAATGGCTAATACCCAACGATAAAGAGGAAACGTTGAAAGTAGGAAGAGGAAAAGGACATGAGAACGACCACAGCCTCAGCCTTCTCATCTGGTTAAGAAGAGAGCCTTCTCAACCCAGAACTCCATATCCAGTTAATATTCTTCAACAACAAAGAGTAAAGGCATTTCCAGTTAGAGGAAAGCTAAAACAGCTTTTTCTCAGGAGACCTTCCCTACAAGAAATGCTGAAGAAATTTCCTCAGCAGAAAGAAAACAACACCAGGTGGAAATCTCGGTGTTCAGAAACAAAACAAGAGCATCAAGAATAGGAAACAGAGAGGTAAACAGAAAAACACGATGTCTCCCTTCATTTTGTTAAAGCACATATGACTGGTTAAAACAAAAAGCATACTGGGTCTTATGGGGTTTATAATGTTTATGAAATTATTCATTTGATTACTATCACATAAGGAGAAGGGTATGGAAGCCTCTATAGGATTGCTAAGTGGTACAATATTAGCCAGACTGAAAAATAAGGGGATGTATATGTATTAGTCCATTTTCACACTGTGGATAAAGACATACCCGAGACTGGGCAATTTACGAAAGAAAGAGGCTTAATGACTTATCGTTTCACATGACTGAGGGGGCCTCGCAATCATGGCAGAAGGCAAGGGGGAGCAAATCACATCTTACAGAGATGGTACCAGGCACAAAAAAAAAAAAAAGCTTGTGCAAGAAAACTCCCCCTTATAAAAACCATCAGATCTCGTGAAACTCACTCACTCTCACAAGAACAGCGTGGGAAAGACCTGCTCCCATTCACAGTCCTTAGCACAACCACTAAAACAGTAATGCAAAAATGTATCACTAAAAGTCAAGAGGTAAAGTATAACGGAATTCTAAAAATTAATCAAATAATCCAAAAGAAGGTAGGAAAGTGGAGAGAAACCAAAAAAGAGAAAAAACAAAACAAGTAATAAGACAATAATCCAGATGATTTTTTAAAAAATAAAAAAACAAGGCCTAACTGTATACTCTCTATAAGAGAAGCACTTTAAATAGAAAGACAATGACTGAAAGTAAATGGAAAGTAAATGGATGAAAAACCGTAAGTCTTGCAAACAGCCAGACCGAGAAGTTAAAGCAGCTTCATTAATGTCAGATAAAATACACAAAGAATGTTGTCAAAGATAAAGACAGAAATTTTGTAAAGATCAAAGGGTTAACTGATTGGGAAGACAAAATAATTGCAAATGTGTGTACACCTAATAACAGAGCTTCAAAATACATGAAACAAACACTACAAAACCAAAGGAAGAAAGATAATTCCGTGATCGTAGTAAGAGACGTTGACACCCCTCTCTAGCAACTGATAGAAGAACTGGAGAAAAAAAGTCAATTAAACACTGAAAAACATTTATATGAAAGTGGTAATGACTTAAAATAGCCAAATTATATCAATTATATCAGTTGTATTGATATAATTGATATGTATTGAGCAGTACACCCAACAACCAAAAGACAGACTTTTTTTTTAAGTGCATGTGGTCGGCTCAGCAAGACGAGTCATTTCTAAGCCATAAAACAAATATCATACATTTTAAAGACTTGCAGTCATACAGAGCATGTTCTCTAACTGCAATGGAATTAAATTAGAAATCAGTGACAATAAGATATCTGGGAAACTCCTAAACATATGGGTGTCAACAACATACTTCTAGATAATTCATGGTCAAAGAAGAAATCACAATGGAAATTAGAAAATGTTCAAAACATGATCATGAAAGTATGACATATGAATTTATGGGATTCAGTTAAAGCAGTGCTTAGAGGGAAACTCAAAACTTTAAAATGTTTGTATCTGAAATGAATACAGGTTTAAAATCAAAATCTAAAGTTCTCCCTCAAGAACTAAAAGAAGAGCGAAATCAGTCTAGGTATGTAGAAGGAAGAAAATAATGACAATATGAAAAGAAATCAGAGAAGTGGGAAATCAATCAAAAATATAGAAAATTAACAAAGCTAAAAATATTATTTGACAAGATTAAGCAAATGACAAAACCCTAAACTTACCCAGAAAAAAATGAGGAAGACCAAAAATTGTCAATATCAGGAATAAAAGAACACATGTGATTTCAGATCTATAGATGTTAAAAAGATGAGGAATTATTACGAATAACTATTTGCAAACAAATTCACTGACATTAAAAATACAAGAGAATAGCATGAACAACTTTATGCCAACAAATGTGACAACTTTGTTAAAAGGGGGAAAGGCCTTGAAAAACGCAACCTACCAAAATTCACATTATGTGAAAGAGAAAATCTGAATATCTGTATAGTTATTTTAAAATTAAAAAAAAAATAAAAACAAATCTCACCAAGAAAATTTCAGGCCCGGATGGTTTCACTCTTGAATTCTGAGAACATTTCAAGAAGAAATAACAACAAATATACACAAAACCTTTTCAGAAAGAAGAAGAGAAGGGAAAATGGCCCAACTAGTCTGATGAGGCCGGCGTGATCCTGATACGAAAACAAAGACATCGCAAGAAAAATTAAAAAGCTGTAAGCCAATACTCCTCACAAACATAGACACAACAATCCTTCACAAAATAGTAGCAACTCAGGAATCTAGCAACATATACCACTAATAATGCGTTAGGAACAAGCAGATTTTATCTCAAAATGCAAGGTTGGTTTAACATTTGAAACTCAATCAGTGTCATTCACCATAGTAACGGAATAAAGGAAGGGAGAAAACGATATAATCATTTTAATAGATACAGAAAAACATCAGACAAAAATTCAATATCCAATCATAAACTCCTAGAGAAATAAGGATAAGGGTAGAATAAAGGGTAGCTTTATAAAGAGTACCCTTTATAAAGAATAAAGGGTAGTTATGTAAAACCTGTAAAATCTATAGCTAATTACCACACTAATCCTCCCTATAAGACTGGTAACAAAACAAGGCTTCTTGCTCTTGCCGCTTCTATTCAAACATTTACTTGAAATTCTAGTCATTGCAAAAGGAAGACAAAGAAATAAAAGCATTCAGATTTGATAAGAAATAAAGCAGTTCCTATTTGTGGGTAAAATAATTGCTTGTGTAAAAAATGCCAGGAAGTCTGTAAAACAATTACTGGAATGAATAAGTGCATGCAGTAAAATTGAAAGATACGAGATACAGAAATCAGTCTCAGTGTATATACTGATATCAAACAATTAGAAAGTGAAATTTTTAAAATTACTCTTACAATAGCACCACAACCCACAGAAGGAAGAAATTTAACAAAAAAGGGTCACTCCTCCTCACTGAAAACCATGAAACACTGCAGAGAGACATTCACCTAAGTAAATGGAAGACAGACCCTATTGATGTATCAGAAGACTCCGGCACTGTCAAAAGGTCAGTCCTCTCTAAATTGATCTATAGATTCAGTGTAACCCAAGCGAGATTCCAGCAGTCATTTTGCTGGAATGGAGAAATTAACAGGCTGATTAAAAAATGTATACGAGGCCGAGTGCGGTGGCTCAAGCCTGTAATCCCAGCACTTTGGGAGGCAGAGATGGGTGGATCACAAGGTCAGGAGATCGAGACCATCCTGGCTAACCCAGTGAAACCCCGTCTCTACTAAAAAATACAAAAAACTAGCCAGGCAAGGTGGCGGGCGCCTGTAGTCCCAGCTACTCGGGAGGCTGAGGCAGGGGAATGGCGTGAACCCGGGAGGCGGAGCTTGCAGTAAGCTGAGATCCGGCCACTGCACTCCAGCCTGGGCGACAGAGCGAGACTTCGTCTCAAAAAAAAAAAAAAAAAATAGTATACGAAAATGGTAATGGCTTAGAATAGCCAAAGCAATTTTTAAAAAGAACAAAGTTGAAGGTGTGGTGGGGTCGTCAAAGTTTGGTTAAGGGATGTAAATGGACAGCTAGGGAGGAGGAATGAGTTCAGGGCTCTATTGCACCTAGGATGACTATAATTAGTTAACAACAGTTTAATAAATAGCTAGGAGAGTGGATTTCAAATGTTCCCAACACACAGAAATGATAAATGCTTGCAGCAATGGCTATGCTAATCACCCTGAAATCAAATGATCATTACATACTCTATACATGTATTAAAATCTCACACTGTAGCCCATAAGTATGGGCAATTATTATGTGTTGATTAAAAATAATTATAAAAGGAATAAATGAATACAGATTCTCAGGCCCAGATCGATCCACTGAATTTGAATTGTCAGCAAAGGAACCTGGGGTCTACATTTTAATGATACCTCTGTCATTCCTATCATCAAGCAAGTGGCAGAAACCCTTAGACTAATTCTACTTGGATCAAATGGGAAATGTGTTTAGTGCCGAATATAAATAATTTTGTAATTGTGAGCTTTCCAAGTATAGTTCTACTTAAATCACATCATCAAATGGTGATTTTCTGTGTTTCACATACATAAAGCACAAAACAAGCAAAACTAAGATTTAAAATCCAGAGTGGCGAGCCTCGGGGCTTAGGGACTGGAAAGCGGCAGGAGGGGCTTTCTTGGGGACCGGGAACGTTCTGTTTATTTAACTTGTGCTGGATTCATGGATGTGTTTGGTTTGCAAAACTTCATCAAGTTATTAGGTATATAAACAAAGTGTGATATATAAACCCACTTATATATGCCATATGTACGATACACATATATATCAGTAAAAGCAGTTTTCAGAAAGATTTAAAGGTGTCAGTAACCTAAAAAGATTTAAAGGTAAAGGTTAATTGAAAAATAAGCATAAATATAAATGCTAAGAGTAGCTCTACTAGATCAGCATTTTTATTAATATGAAGGATACACTGCCCAAATATACGTGGACTTCAGATTATGTGCTTCACCCCTGAACAGGTACGAGAACAAAGTGGAGGGCTTAAACTCATCTGATTTTAAGATTTATTGTCAATGCATAATAACCAAGACAGTGAGGATTTTGCAAAAGGATACACAATAATCAGTGATAGCTAACAGAGAGTGCTGAAATAGTTTCACACATATGTGAAATTCATGATTAACCAAAGTGCAATGGCAACTCATGGGGAAAGACAAGTTTTTTTGACAAATGCTGCTGGAATTATGAGGTACATCTATGAAGAGAAAATGAACATTGACCGTCACCTCACACCATATACAAAAGCAAAACTCGAATCATAGGGCAAAGTGCAAAAGCTAATACTGAACTTCTAGGAGAAAACATAGGAGAAAATCTTTGCAACTGTGGGACACAGATTTCTTAGATTGGTTGCAAAGAAAACCCCACAAAATATAAATGGGAAAAGTGAACTGTATCAAAATCCAAAACTTGAAAGCCACCACTAAGAAAACAAAAACAAAAAGGGGCAAGGCACAGAGTGGAAGAAAGTATTGAAAATACATCTATCTGACAAAAGACTTAGACCCAGAATGTAGGAAGAACTTTTACAACTCACGGAGAAGACAAAAATATTTTTTAGAAAATGGGCAGAACAGCAGGGTGCATCTCCAGACAATACGCACAGGGCCGATAACCACACAAGATGATGCCCAGTATCTTTGGTCATCTGTGGCAAGGGTGGACCAGGAGACTGTGAAGGGACTGCTGAGGCCATCCAGGCTAGGGCACACAGTGGCTCTGGCCACCCCAACTGAAGCCTGGGTGTCCTCCTGGGGCCACTCTCAGAGAGAGTCCCAGAGAGGAAAAGGAACTGGCAGAGGAAATGAACCTCGATGACATCACTGGCTCAGGGGTTCAACTAAGTGTGACTCAGGCACAGGATGAGGCTGGCCCAGGAATGAGAAGCTCGGACAGGAGGTGGACTCCACACCTGGCATTTCAGCACCATCTGCCTGGTTTGTTGCCTCCCCTTCCTGCTCTCCCAATACCCACCTGCCTCCCAGGATGCTGAGGACCCATCCCAGAGTCCCATGGTCCTGCCAAAGGGGACATGCCCCCCACCAAAGAGAAGCAGACAGACCCAGCCAGGAGGGCTGTTTCAATAGTGCAGAGACCAGGACCCCTGTGGGATTCCCTTATGGGCCAGAGCCAACCAACAGCTCTCTGGATTTCAGATCCCCTTCCCTTCCCCTGCTGGTCCAGCACCTGGCATGGAGCAACCATCCCATAGGGTGAGGAGGGAGAAGAGTCCTGCTACAAAGAGCTCAGTGCAAGGCCTGGTACAAGTTAATTGTTCAGCAAGTGGCAGCTCTCTCATGATCTGTTTATGTCCCTGATGGCTCTTGGCTACAAGGGTGGAATTCAGAAGCATATCTCCAGCCCTGGGACTGGGAATGACAAGATCAAAGCTGAACCTAATCCTTGAAGGACAACCTGGTATAGCAGGAAAATGTTGGTACAGGAAGATAAAGATGCAAATGGTACTTGGCGGATAAATATTCCCAGATCCAGCAGGGCTCTCTGATCCTTCACCTTAAGGAAGTCTGTGTGTTCAGTTTGTTTATTAATATTTTAGTTGTGCAAAGCACATGAAGTCTCAGCACTAACCTAGCATCCCTGCAATGCCGTGGGAGAGAGGATGGGGCTGGGGCTGCAACCCCAGGAACGAAAGACCAGAGACCTCCACCACCGCAGCCTGAGCCTTCCTGTCCCTCCAGCTCTTCTCCTGAATCTGTGCCCTGCGAGTGAATTGAGAAGAAAATGGGATGCTGGTGCAAGCACAAGCTGGACCGTCATTCATGAAACCAGAGCCCACAGAGGGCCTCCCACTAGCCTTTCCACAAAGTGGGCACTTCATGAGCCCCAGAAGCGCTTCGTGTTCAGTCTCAGCCCCTGCATCTCCACGCAGCAGCCACTCAAGTCTTCACTGAGCCTCTTCAGCTTAAGCACAGATTTAGAAGACGACGTCGTGGAGGTCAAGCAATTGCCTGCTTCATTTCCATGCACTGGCATCACCAAGAAGGCCCTGGAGACTTTTCCTAAGTAGCAGGCTTGATACAGAATTATCAGATCGTCTCCATTTTTGTTGTTGTTTTTGTTAAATCCCCTGCGTTGATGCTAACCAAATGCTAGCCAGAAAGACCGTTGAAATTGATGTGTGTCATTTCCTTTTGCCTTTTCTCTTAAACCAATGACCTTCACTAGTGCATTTAATAGCCTTTGGGTTTTTTTTTTAAGCTTTGTTCTCAAATTGCACCCTGGGGAACCAAGCAGGTGAAACTTCAGACCTCTCTGAGTGGCTATCTCTGCAGATGGAAATTTGGGACTGAGGGAAACCCCAGAGGAGGAGAGGGCAGCTGTAACGAGGGAGCTGGGGGCAGATCCCAGCTCTGAATCCCAAGGGTCCTGGGTTTGAAGCAACCTCAGCCACTCCTGGCCCTGTAACCTACAGCCAGCAATTCTCCTCCATCTCTGCCTCAGTTTCTTCATCTGTAAAATGAAGCAAGAGCAGTGTACTCTCCATAAAGCAAGGAAGGAGAAAATTTCTGCTGCCAAGAGCTCAGCTTAGGGCCCGGCACAAGTTAATTGTTCAGCAAGCAGTGGCTCTCTCATGATCTATTTATGCCCCAGATGGCTCTTGGCTATAAGAGTGGAATTCAGAAGCAGGTCTCCAGCCCTGGGAGTGGGGTTTACAAGATCAAAGCTGAGCCTGACCCTCATGAGGTGATGTGGGATTGGGGAAGAAGAGGAGCTCTAGAAACCAGCAGAACTGTGGTTCTGCCACATCCCAGCACATAGATCTTAGCATGTCTGAGACCCAATTCCCTCACTTTAAGGAGGAAGCAGGGTGGCATGAATACAGACGAAGCCAGAATGTACTTCATGCACGCACAGGTAAACACACACACAGCCCCCAGCACCACAGTCCACATTCAGTTTTAGTAAAGGCACATTTCCTCCCCTCCCTCTCTCCCAGGAGGAAACTTGAGTACCAGGCAGGCTACCAGGATAGAAATCCCACTGCAGAAACCCACTGTATTAGACTGTTTTCACACTGCTAATACAGACATACTCGAGATTGGGAAAAATGTTTAATGGACTCACAGTGGCACATGGCTGACGAGGCCTCACAATCATGGCGGCAGACAAGGAGGAGCAAGTCACATCTTACATGGATGGCAGCAGGCAAAGAGAGAGCTTATGCTGGGAAACTCCCCCTTATAAAACCATCAGATCTTGTGAGACTTTTTCACTATCACGAGAACAGCATGAGATGAGAAAGACCTGCCCCCATGATTCAACTACCTCCCACCGGGTGCCTCCCACAACATGTGGGAATTCAAGATGAGATTTGGGTGGGGACACAGCCAAACCATATCATTCCACCCCAGACCCTCCCAAATTTCATGTCCTCACATTTCAAAACCAATTATGCCTTCCCAACAGTCCCCCAAAGTCAACTCATTTCAGCATTAACTCAAAAGTCCACAGTCCAAAGTCTCATCCAAGACAAGTCAAGTCCCTTCTGCCTATGAGCTTGTAAAATCTAAAGCAAGTTAGTTACTTCCTAGATACAATAGGGGTACAGGCATTGCCTAAATGCAGCCCTTCCAAATGGGAGATATTAGCCAAAACAAAGGGGTTACAGGCCCCATGCAAGTCCAAAATCCAGCAGGGCAGTCAAATCTTAAAGCTTCAAAATGATCTCCTTTAACTCCATATCTCACATCCAGGTCACACTGATGCATGAGGTATGTTCCCACGGTCTTGGGCAGCTCTGCCTCTGTGGCTTTGCAGGGTACCACCTCCTTCCCAGCTGCTTTCATGGGCTGGCGTTGAGTGTCTGTGGCTTTTCCAGGCACACAGTGCAAACTGTCAGTGGATCTACCATTCTGGAGTCTGGAGGACAATGGCCCTCTTCTCACAGCTCCAGTAGGTGGTGGCCCAGTGGGGACTCTGTGTGGGGGCTCCAGCCCCACATTTCCCTTCTGCACTGCCCTAACAGAGGTTCTCAATGAGGGCCCCACCCCTGCAGCAAACTTCTGCCTGGGCATCCAAGCAACAGAGGATGTTTCCATACATCTTCTGAAATCTAGGTGAAGGTTCCCAAACCTCAATTATTGGTTTCTGTGCACTTGCAGGCTAACACCACATGGAAGCTGCCAAGGCTTGGGGCTTGCACCCTCTAAAGTCACGGCCTGAGCTCCACATTGGCCCCTTTCAGCCATGACTGGAGTGGCTGGGATGCAGGGCACCAAGTCCCTAGGCTGCACACAGAACAGGGACCCTGGGCCAGGGCCAAAAACCATTTTTTCCTCCTAGGCCTCTGGGCCTGTGATGGGAGGAGCTGCCGTGAAGACCTCTGACATGCCCTGGAGACATTTTCCCCATTGTCTTGGGGATCAACATTCGGGTCCTTGTTGCTTATGCAAATTTCTGCAGCCAGCTTGAATTTCTCCTCAGAAAATGTGATTTTCTTTTTTGTCACATTGTCAGGCTGCAAATCTTCCAAACTTTTATGTTCTGCTTCCCTTATAAAACTGAATGCCTTTAACAACACCCAAGTCACCTCTTGAATGTTTTGCTGCTTAGAAATTTCTTGCACCAGATATGCTAAATCATCTCTCTCAAGTTCAAAATTCAACAAATCTCTAGGGCAGAGGCAAAATTCTGCCAATGTCTTTGCTAAAGCATAACAAGAGTCACTTTTGCTCCAGTTCCCAACAAGTTTCTCATCTCTCTCTGAGACTACCTCAGCCTGGATTTCATTGTCCATATCATCATCAGCATTTTTGTCAAAGCCATTCAACAAATCTCTAGGGAGTTCCAAACTTTTCCACATGTTCCTGTCTTCTTCTGAGCCCTCCAAACTGTTCCAACTTCTGTCTGATACTCAGTTCCAAAGTTAATTCCACATTTTCAGGTATCGTTACAGTAGTGCCCCACTCTACTGGTACCAATGTACTGTAGTAGTCTGTTTTTATGCTGCTAATAAAGACATACTTGAGACTGGGTAATTTATACAGGAAAATGGTTTAATGGACTTACAGTTCCACATGGCTGGGGATGCCTCACAATCATGGCACAAGGCAAGGAGGAGCAAGTCATGTCTTACATGGATGGCAGCAGGCCAAGAGAGAGCTTATGCTGGGAAACTCCCCCTTATAAAACTGTCAAACCTCGTGAGACTTATTCACTATCATAACAGCACGAGAAAGACCTGCCCCCATGATTCAATTACCTCCCACTGGGTCCCTCCCACAACATGTGGGAATTCAGGACAAGATCTGAATGAGGACATGGCCAAACCATATCACCCAATAAGCCCTTCACTTGAGGATCTGGGCTGGGCTCTCAGGCAAGAATCAGGAGGCACTGAGTTGGGGTCCAGTCCAACAATGGCAACTCAATGGCATGTCCTGGCTCATGGTTGGGCAGACAGGGCCTCCCTCTGGGATTCACACTGGTTCTGATTAACAAGAACCATGCTTGGGCCATGACCTGGGGCCTGTGCCCTGCTCTTAGCCTGCTGGGCACCATACCAACCCAAGAGAGCCCACCAAGGCTGTCCACGTGGCATCCTCAGTGATAGTTTCTAGGGCTGCTTCCTTGGCCCCCAACCAGCCCCACATCCCTGGACCCGGGCTCTGTGGAGGGCCTCGCTCTGCCCTTCAGCTCCCATCCTCCCATCCTGCTTCCCCTCAGGGAAGCCCCTCCAGCCTGATGGGTGCTGTCTGTCCCCACTGGTTAATCTCCCGCTATGGTCGGGCCCTGGACAGCAGACTGCCATGTCCAGCCTCCTTTTTGGCATCTCCACTTGGGACCTCCTCCCAGGCTCTGACACCTGCAATGCCCCACACTGTTCCTGACTTCTCTCCCCTACCCTGCCTCTCTCTGTCTTTCTTTGTGCAATGAAAGCCCCTGACTCACCCAGAGTCCCCAAACCAAACATGTAAGCTGTGTCGTTACTCATGTGACCCCTTCCAGTGGCCCCTGGAGTGCAGCCCCTCCTTCCCTGTAGCTCCCTGTGAATCCTCCTCATCCATTCTCCACAAAGAGACAGAGTTTTCAAAGCACGAATCAGACGCCGTCACTCCCTGACTCAAAACCCCAGTGACTGCCTTTTCATGAGACCAAGGGCTAATGGTCTGTTCAGGGCTGACAAGGCCCTGCCTGCTCCCCATGCCCTCCCCCTGCACCAGTAATGCTGACACCAACCTCCAACCTTTCCCCAAAGCCACCTACTCTCACCCTCAGACCTCTGCATGGGATGCTCTTCCCCACTTCATGGGCCATCTTCCCCAAAATGCTCCCCGAGTGACTCTGGGACCAGCATCCTATTCATTAGGCTCACACCACTCAATAATGGCCAACATTTACCAGATTTTTCTATCTGCTTGCTTGTTTGTTTTCTGTCTGTCCCTGCAGTTGGCTGAGTAACAGCCCTCCAAGATCTCCATGTTCTCATCCCTGGAGCTGGACATGAAGCTTGATGGGCCTTTGTTCAGAAGAAGTGGGCTGCAGATGTGGCCAAGTCCAGAGTCTTCCGATCCACCTGGCTTCTCCCTGTGGGTACTAAATTCAAGTGTCCTTATAAGAGGTAGAGGAAGACACATGTGGTCAGGGGGAGACACACGGAGGGGGGAGACACATGCAGTTGGGGGGATACATGTGGGGGGGAGGCACATGCAGGTGGGGAGACACATGCAGAGAGGAGACACATGCAGTCGGGGGGACACATGCAGGAGGGGAGGCACATGTGGAGGGGAGACACATGCTGGAGGGGGAAGACACATGCAGGAGGGGGAGACACATTCACTGGGGGGAGACACATGCAGTGGAGGGAGACACATGCAGGAGGGGAGACACATGCAGTGGGGGGAGACACATGCAGGTGGGGAGACACATGCAGGAGGGGAGACACATGCAGTGGGAGGAGACACATGCAATGGGAGGAGACACATGCAGGAAGGGAGACACATGCAGGAGGGGAGACACAGGCAAGAGGGGAGACACATGCAGGAAGGGAGACACATGCAGTGGGGGGAGACACATGCAATGGGAGGAGACACATGCAGGAAGGGAGACACATGCAGGAGGGGAGACACAGGCAAGAGGGGAGACACATGCAGGAAGGGAGACACATGCAGTGGGGGGAGACACATGCAGAGGGGGAGACATGCGGTGGGGAGACACATGCAGAGTGGAGACACATGCAGGAGGGGAAGACACATGCGGGGTGGGGAGACATGCAGTGGGGACACATGCAGAGGGGAAGATATATGCAGGGTTGGGGGAGACACATGCAGAGGAGTAGGGAATGTGGAGATGCTGCAGAGACAGCTTGAAGGTGCTGGCCTAGAAGACTGGAGCAGCCACAGGCCAAGGAACACCCGGAGCCTCCAGAAGCTGCAGGAGAAGGAAGGATCCTCCCCTAGAGCCTCTGGAGGAAGGACAGCCTCGCCAACACCTTCATCTTGGACTTCTCGCCTCCAGAACTTGGAGAGAATGAATCTCTGTTGCCTTAAGTTTCTCGAGTTGGGGTATCTTCTTATCATCAGCCCTGTTTGATGTAATAACACTCTCTTTCCCTCACTAAGGCTCCGTTTGCCTTCAGGGAACTCTGGTGAGGGAGAGAGAGCCTTACTCCATTCGACAGTCAGAAGAGCCAAGAAAACAAAGCAGAGTCCAGGGTCTGAATGAAGCCAGGGTGGGATTCACATGGTGTCAGGGACAACAGGCTCCTGGCAGGAAAGCAGGCATGTCTCCAAGCAGCCTCAGGGCAGGGCAGTGCAGCGGGACAGGACTGAGCAAGGGGAGAGAAAAGGGGCAGGATACGAGAGGTGGGGACCTCGTGACGGAGGACGGAGGGCTCTCCGGCCTGTGGGAAGCCTCCGCAGGGTCGGGACCTCAGGGAAGCTTCTGTAAATCCACTCTGGCTGCAGGGTTAGGGAAGCAGCAGGGAGACCGGAGGATGCAGTTGAGTGGTTGATGACTGTGTGGGGCGGTGCTGGATAATTCAGGAGGTGGCCCGAAAGACCTGCGGGTGAGTTGGATGTGAGGTTTAAAAGAAAGCGGATTGCCCAGCATAGCTCCTGGAATTTAGGCCCGGGCAACAGTAAGGGCAGAACTACTGTTCCCTAGACTGGGAAGGTGGGGCAGGAGCTGGCTGGGTCTGGGGTAGGCTGCGTAGAGCTCTGCTGTGGACTCGCCAGGTGCACAAGTGTGTTAGATACCAAGGGACGCTGTCAGGCGGTGCAGTACGAGTTGGAATTCAGAGAAGAGGCTATGTTGAAATGTAGGTGAGGGGAGCACAGCAATGGGAGTTCCTGTCCTATGCTGAAGGAGGCACCTGGCAGGGGGCCACAGAGGACAGAGTCCTGCAACACCCAACCTTTAGAAGGTGGGAAGGTGCCAGCCTGGTCAACATGGTGAAACCCTGTCTCTACTAAAAATACAAAAATTAGCCGGGCGTGGTGGCGGACACCTGTAATCCCAGCTACTCGGGAGGCTGAGGCAGGAGAATCACTTGAACCCGGGAGGCGGAGGTTGCAGTGAGCCAAGATCGTGTCACTGCACTCCAGCCTGGTGACAGACTGAGACTCCATCTAAAAAATATATACATATAGTGGAAAGGTGGTGAGGCCCCCACAGAGCCTGGGGAGGAGCAGCCAGGCGGGGACGAGGCCTCGCAAGGCAGGGGCATGCACTGTTCAGAGGAAGTGAGGCTTCCAGGGCAGAGGGAGGAGAGCCTGTGCCGGGTGCTGCTGGTTCCCTCAGGTCAGATGAAGGCTGGCATTCCCACCGCTGAGTGTGATGATGAGGAAGGCGCTGGTGAGCTTGCCCGGAGCTGCGTGGAGGAGCAGCCTGGAGAGATGGGATGTGGACATTCATCTCTGCAAAGGGGGACAGAGAGGTGGGGCATGGCTGCAGGGGATGAAAGGAAAGACATTTCTTTGGTGAAGATGGGCAAAAATAGCAACATGTTTTTGAAGAGAGGACAGGTGTGGAGAGACAGAGCAGGGAGGGGGTGAGCTCCCAGGCCCATGGGACAGTGGTCCTGCATGGGGGCAGAGACGATTCACCTTCTGCAAGGAGTAAGGCAGGGCCAGGCAGGGCTCTGGGTGGTGGATCTTGTGATGGGAGCTGAGAGTTGGGCTGGGCCTTCCTCAGTGCAGAGAGACTCATGTCATCTGCAGGGGGAGAGGTGTGAGGAGGAGGGCTGGGGGGCAGGAGAGAGGTGTGAGGAGGAGGGCGAAGGGACAGGGGAGAGGTGTGAGGAGGAGGGCCAAGGGGCAGGGGAGAGGTGTGAGGAGGAGGGCCCGAGGGGCAGGAGAGAGGTGTGAGGAGGAGGGCCGAGGGGCAGGGGAGAGATGTGAGGAGGAGGGCCGAGGGGCAGGGGAGAAAGAGTTAACGCTCCTCCAAGGGAGTTGGGGCTGTGGGCAGGGGGAGGCAGAGGCAGGATTTCAGGATTCCCTTGAGCTGGGAGGTCATGGATTCAAACAGGGACCAGTCCACAGGGCGGTGTGATTTCCCCGGCCCTGCTCAGCTGTCAGGGAGCAGGGAGGGGTGGATGGGGAGTCGGGTGTCGCCAGGAAGACAGGAGGATGGACAACACCAGGGAACTGAGAGCACAGGTGTGACTTCTGGGGGAATTTCAGCTGGACAAACAGGGAAGTGACAAGGGGGAGACCACGGAGCAGGGCTTGGTGCTGCCCGCCCTGGCTGAACATCTGCAAGTGCACAAACGACTCCCGTGAACATCAAATGTGCTCCTAGGCTGCAAGGATTTAGTGAGAGAATGACATAAGCTCAGCATGTGCCCAACACACAGTTGGGCTGAGAACTCCAAACCACCCAGGTGGTCCCAGAGGCAGAGCTGGCCACCCTTTCCTCGCTTGACAGCTTCCAGACAGAAGCCGCTGGTTGCCATGCACAAGTCCAGGGAGCTGATAAGGAGGGGCAGCCTGGGTCCTCTGTGAGCCTGTTCACCATCACCCCCCACCCAGGCCGGTGTCCCCAGGGGCCAGGGAAGCCATCTGGGTGCTCGCTCGGCTCAGCTGGGTTTGGAGAGGGTGAAGCCAGCAGCCTGAAGGTTCAGGGCACAGGCAGCCGATGGCGTGGGTTTTGAGTCCCGTTTGCTAGGAAATTCGCAGAGAGGAGGGGAGAGTTAGTGCCGTTGCCTTGGCAACGCTCTGTCACATTCTGATGGGGCTCAGCAGTAGAAGGAGGCTTGTCTTAGAGGAGCACAAAGCAGATCGATTTGCTGGTGTCCTGAGGCAGCTCAGCAGGAAAGCGGCTGCTTCCCGGGTGCCTGCTGCCCGAGCTCCATCGGGAAGGCAGCAGGAGAGGGGCGGGTGGGGGTGTCCCGGGACCCACGGTACCCACCAAAGAGTGAGGCGGGGCTAATGCTGGGTACCCACTTGGCCTCATCCCAAGGCAGCTCAGGATCTCAGAGCTGGGGTAGAGGAGGTGGGCAGCTGCCCCAGACCAACTGGAGCTTTGGGACCCAGGCCCCACACTCACCTCTACATAAAGCCTCTGCTCTAGGGACCTTCCTGATTTTGCAGACAGGAATGCCATGGCATGAGGAAAAAGACAAGAATCTAAATCTGTCAGCAGTGAGGTGTGTCAGTGTCACGGGCTGCGGCCACCCTGCAGCTGAACTTCAGCCAACCCTGAAGGGGTGGACCCAACGAAGAACTTAGAGCAACCTCCTCGAGGGGCCCGAGTGGACGCCAGATCCCCCAAAATCCAAAACTAGAGCCAAAGAGCTAGGAGCTTGGGTTGCAGGAGCAAATATAAATATTAAAAGCACAGACAAGATACAAATAATACAAGCAATACAGATTGAGAGGAGGGACAGGGTGGTCAGAGAAAGAGGAGCTGAATGTTACCCAGCCTTTCAAAAGAGGAAGTGGGTGATATTGTCAAAAACGGAACCATGGGATAGAGAATGTCTAATTCCAAACAGTTAATGGTCCTCATAGACTTTTCCTTCTCAATCTTAGAAGGTTCTTCTAGGAAACAATGCCTCACGTGGTGAAGATAAACGCGCTTGAAGTCAGCAGCGTCTTCCGCTTGACTTTGTTCCCCTTCCTTCTTTACATTGCAGTCCAATCTAATATTTCTAGGCTGCAAAGCCTGGGAAGGATGATGTCATCTTTTACACCAGCATTTGCTCATCCTTCCTATTTCTTTCTAGCCATTGCCATGTGCCAGGCATGGTTCTAGGTATTTGGCACGGCTGTGGCTCCCTGACGCCCCTCAGCTGGGTGCTGAGGTGGAGCTGCTATCATCAATCCACCTTCAAGGAGATAAATGGGGCCCAGAGAGGGTGACGGGCCCAGAGAGGGTGACTGGCCCAGGGCCTCAACAGCTCCCAAGAGGCGGGCTCTGGCTTGGAATCCAGACCATTTGGTCTTAGAGGCCACCCTCTTACATTTGCACACTTTGCATTCTCTAACTACATGCACAGAGGAATGTCTGCAGAGCAGTCCCATTGTCTACACTGGCTATTCTGGGTAGGGGCCTTTTGTTACTTCTACGTTCTTCTTTGTATTTTATCTTTTTAAAGAAATGCAATAATAAGTCTGTATTTTTTTTTTTTTAAAAAAAAACAGCTTTATTAAGATATAGTTTACAGGATGGGTGTGGTGGCTCACACCTGTAATCCCAGCACTTTGAGAGGCCGAGGCATTCAGATCATGAGGTCAGGAGATCAAGACCATCTTGGCTAACACAGTGAAAACCCATCTCTACTAAAAATACAAAAAAATTAGCCGGGCGTGGTGGCAGGGGCCTGTAGTCCCAGTTACTTGGGAGGCTGAGGCAGGAGAATGGCGTGAACCCAGGAGTTGGGGGTCGCAGTGAGCCGAGATCATGCCACTGCACTCCAGCCTGGGTGACAGAGCGAGACTCTGTCTCAAAAAAAAAAAAAGATACAGTTTACATACCATACAATTCACTCATTTAAGGTGTAGAATTCAATGGTTTTTGGTACATTATATTACTATATTTTTAAAACTGTGGTTACATATTTGTAACATAAGGTTTACTGTTTTAACCGTTAAGTGAACAAATTAGTGGCACTGATGACATTCACCATATTGTGCAACCATCACCACTGTCAACTTCCAAAACTTTGCCATCCCTCCAGGCTTAAACTTGTACCCATTAACTAATCATGTCCCATCCTCCCTCCCCTTAGCCCCTGGTAACCACTAATCTACTTCCTGTCTCTGTGAATTTGACTACTCTAGGGACCTCATAAAAGCAGAATCCTGCAGTACTCGTCCGTCAGTGACCAGCTTATTTCGCTGAGGATAATGTCTTCAAGCTTCACCCGTGTTGTAGCATGTGTTGGAATTTCCCTTCTCTTCATGGCTGGTAACAGTTCGTTGGATGGATGGAGCGCATTTATCGATTGATGCATCTATTGATGGACACGGGGGTGGTTCCCACTTTTTTTATTGTTTGCTTGTTTGTTTTATCAAGACGGAGTCTCGCTCTTTCTGTCCCCTAGGCTGGAGTGCAATGGCACGATCTCAGCTCACTGCAAACTCCGCCTCCCAGGTTCAAGCGATTCTCCTGCTTCAGCCTCCCGACTAGGTGGGACTACAGGTGCCCATCACCATGCCCGGTTAATTTTCGTATTTTTAGTAGAGACCAAGTTTCACCATGTTGGCCAGGCTGATCTTGAACTACTGACCTCAGGTGATCCGCCCGCCTTGGCCTCCCAAAGTGCTGGGATTACAGGCGTGAGCCACCGCGCCCGGTCTGTTCCCACTTTTTAGCTCTTATGAATAATGCTGCCATGAACGTAGGCGTGCACATATCCACTCCAGTCCCTGCTTTCTCTTCCTTTGGGTGTGTACTCAGAAGTGGAATTGCTGGGTCACATGTTGTGTAACTTTAAAAATAAAAACAATCCTTGCTAAAACTGGATCTGAGGTTGCAGTCCACCCAAGGAAATCAATGCAGCCTTCCTCCCCAACCCACAGGAACAAAACCCCAAAGACGGGGGTTGCATTCCAGCCCTATGGCTGCGTCACGTGTCTCCCAGAGCCCAGACATTTATTAGCGGCTACCTGGAGCATCAGTGTGAAGGCTGAAGGAGAAACTTGGAATGAGGCCCGGTGTGCTGTGCGTGCCCCATGCACAGAGTTCTTATGCACATAAAGTGTTTTTATTCCCGCACTGGATCTCCTCAGTAGCCCCTGAGACCCACTGTATGCTCACCATTCATTCCCATTGGACAGATGTGGGGACTGAGGTTCAGACAGCCACTACCCAGACAGCCCTTCAGCTCTAAATGCAGGGTCCTCTCTGGTCCCTGGCTACCTCTCTCAATGATCCCCAAGGGGCTCACAAACAACTTTCCTCCATTCTAGGACAACAAAGACACTGGGAGTAGTAACGTGAGGGGGGCAGAGAGAAAAGAAGCCTTAACAGCTGCACCCGCCCTTTTTTCCCAGCACCACCTCCTCGCAGAGTCTTGGGGGCCACCCTGCCTAAGGGGCTGTGGCATATCACCACGAATGCCACTGTTTAAACTCCTCCGAGGCTGGGAAGCCCACCCAGACCAACAAACTGGCCCACCCTGGCTTCCCTGGAAGGAGCTCTGTCCCCAGGGCTCAGAGAACAGAGTCCCTGCAGTAAAGGCCCTCAGAGTGCAAGGGCCAAGTTGGAGGGCCCCTTCTCATCTTCTCTTCTTCAGCACATGTGCCCAGCTCCTGCACCCAATGCCCAGGGGACGCCTCCTAGATGTCGGCAGCTCGGTGACAGGGGCAGGAGGTGGCATCGCCCTTGTTCTGGATATCACTGGCTGACCCCAGTACGTTACTCCCCTGAACTCCAGTGGCCTCATATGTGACACAGGGGGCCAGGCCACATCATCCTGGGCAGTGCTGCTCTCTGTAATTATTGGGTCTGGAGTCTCTTCATGTCAGAGATTCTCTTTAGGGAATTTATTTTCCATAGATTAAAGACTAAACAACAGAGAACAGAGACAGGCTTCTAGATACCCGCTGCAACCTTAGCTTCTCAGAAAATACAGGTGCTTGGGACTCCTCTCACAAAATGGGGAATTTAAATGGAAAACGTGGCCGCAAGATGATTCCTTTAGTCAAAGGGTCTGAGTACACATTAAAGGAGGGTGGAGGGAGAGGGGACACAGAAAGGGAGGAAAGGGGAGGAGGGCACCAGGACAGGCAGAGCCAAGGGAGTCCTGGGGGAGGATACGCACCTACCTGTATGGGGCCCTGTGGACCTGGCACGTGCCTATAAGGAGCCCTACTGTTGTGTGTTAGGTCGTGACACAGCTCCGCCCGCCCTAGGTACCTTTTCGGAACCAGGAACCTAAGAGAGGGGCTCTCCCACCAGGGCCGGGGGCTTCCAGAACCCCCTTGGCTCTGCCTGTCCTGGTGCCCTCGGTCCCGGCCCTGGTGGGAGAGCTCCTCTCTTAGGTTTCTAGTTCAGAAAAGGCACCTGGGGTGGGCAGAGCTGTGTCACAACCTAACACAGGACAGGGCCCCTTACAGGCATGTGTGTATCCACCCCCAGGAGCACACAGACAGACCCTCCTCCACATGCCCTGTCTGGCGACAGGAGCCCAGCACCCCATGCTTGTTCCCGCTTCCACACCTTTGCTGACCTCCCCACGCATCAGGGCTGCGTGCCAGGTGACCAGGGTTCTAACCCTGGCTTCCTCCCTGAACCCTCCTCCTGGAAACATCCTTCCTGACTCAGCTTCAGCTTAGAAGTCACCTCATTGAAGGGTGACTTCTAAGGACCCATTCAGCTTTTATCTCCTGTCACTCTGTAGACATCAAGACTTAACATCCCATCCCTCCCACCCCCAGTTGTCATTCTCCTTCCCCAATCTTCGGCCCACTTCCTGTCCAGGGGCCCAGGTCCCCAGCGCGGGCAACCCCTCTGTCCCCATTCCGGGACCTGGAGCCTGCGAGGGCTCAGGCCGGCCAGGATGGAGTTCTCTATCCCAGTTCAATTTCCCCCGCCTTTTTGATGTCACATCCTGTCCCAGCCTGCTTCCCCGCCGGCCGCCGCCCTCCCTCCTCCCCCGGAGAGAGCAAGGCGCGCGGGTCCCTCTGCGCCACCCCCGCCCCCGCCCCTTCCGAGCAAACTTTTGGCACCCGCCGCAGCCCAGCGCGCGTTCGTGCTCCGCAGGGCGCGCCTCTCTCCGCCAATGCCAGGCGCGCGGGGGAGCCATTAAGAGGCGAGGAGAGAGGAGGGCGCAGCTCCCGCCCAGCCCAGCCCTGCCCAGCCCTGCCCGGAGGCAGACGCGCCGGAACCGGGACGCGATAAATATGCAGAGCGGAGGCTTCGCGCAGCAGAGCCCGCGCGCCGCCCGCTCCGGGTGCTGAATCCAGGCGCGGGGACACGAGCCAG
>NW_012117821.1:3368737-3380523 GCF_000951035.1 Colobus angolensis palliatus | reverse complement strand
CGGGAGCCCCACAAAGTCCGGGAACGGCTCCGGCTCCACGCCGCCCCGCGCCCCTGGCCTGGGCACCCGAAGCGCCAGGGTTGGGGAGGGGCCAGGGTGCTGGGCCGGACCTGGGTGGGAGGGAGGGGTGCAGGCTGACCCGAGACGGTGCTCCTCCAGTTCCGGCCCAGCAGGGCTGACAGCTGCCCCCTTTTTCCTAGGACTCCGCTGCCCCCTGCTCCCTGCTGAGAAGTTCGAAGGGCAGCACAAGGGGGTCTTTGGCTGCTATTGTCATCTGGAGGGGAAGAGTGAGAACCGGATAGCCAAGTCCCCAGGCATTTTTGGAGGTGGCAGGCTTAATCCTACCCGCAACACACACCCCTGAGGGGCACATCCTCCCTTTGGACATAACACCACCCTTGGGGGCTCGGGAAAGAGGCGGTGGGGATTGTGCCGCTGAGACTGGGAAGGGCAGCCAGCGTACCGGCCAGCTGGGTGCATTGTTGGCTTAATGTGTAGGGCTTGGGGGGCTGTGGCCACATGCCCGGCAGGAGGTGAGTGAAGAGCCCTGTGGTGTGCTGGTGTGGGGATCCTGGGCATTTCTCACGGGCTCGTTGTCCCCTGAACAATGTATCAATAGAGAAAGGTCTCTGCTTGGTATTCTCCATTTTAAAGATGCATCTTGGAGCTGGCAAATCTTGGGGGAGGAGAAGGGCTGTCTGTGAGCGCCGAACTGGGAGGGCTGCTTTGGCACCATGGTGCTGGGAAGAGCCTGCCAGCCTCCGGAGCCGGGCTACTTGGGAGTGACATTAAAATGCCCTTTCAATGATACCACTGTGCCATGCTCTGAACTGGGAGACTCTGGCCCTTTGGAGTGGCAAGACCAGGAAGTGATGGGCAGCTAGCACCTTGGCCCCAAGCCCCAGCTGCCCCTGACCCTCCTTTCCTTCCTCCCTGCCTCCCTCTCCCTCAGAATAAAAGAGGAAACAAAGGAGAGGAGATGGGAGGGCCAGAGAGTGAGAGGAAGACCACAGGAGAGAAGATACTGAATGAGCTTCCCTTGTTTTGCCTGGAAGCCCTCACTGGCTCCCTGGCTCTGCCCAGAACGTGCAGCCCAAATCCCAATCCAGCAGTGGGGTTACGTCGTCCCGTTTACCCTCCGAGTCCCTCTCCTGGTGCTGCCCAGACGATCGGCCAGTCCCCCCTGGAGAGGTTCTGTGTGGCGTCTAGGAGAGAAGTTTTCTTGGCCACAGGAAGGCCTGGTGGAGGGGTGGTGGTTGTGCACTGTGGCTGGACAGGTGCATTCATTCACGTGCACACACACACACGCAGAGGGGAGCAGATACCTGCAGAGAAGAGCAACCAGGTCCCGATTAGTGGCAAGCTGCCCTATAAAGGGCTGTGCTTGTGTCTTATCAAGACACCTTGGCAAAGAGATGGCTGGTTCTGGATGGTCCTGGACAAGGCCGCACCCAGGGGCCCTCCAAGCCTTAATGGCACCCTTAAGCCTGCATGCCCAGGCCAAAAGATGCTTTTTCTCCGTAAGTTCTCCTCTTTGTGTCTTTTTAAAGATTCCCTGTTCTGGGGAGAAACTTTTGGTTCAACTTCAATTAGAAGCTTTATCTCAGTGGTGAAAGTATTTGTCCATCCACACAAAGGGTCCTGGACATCCGAACCCCAGCCAGCCCCTGTGCACACCCCTGTATCCTCAGACCTTGGTGTCAGGGCCCAGCCAGCCACCTTCAGAACCCTGGTCAGCTCCGCCAGCCGGCAGCCTCCCGGCTCAGGAAGGGAAGTGCTGTTGTTTTCTTTGCTGGCCTGGCAGGTTCCTTTCTCTGAAGCTGAGCCACAGGCTGTCTCAGGGGAATGTGTCCCTCGACTCAGCCAGGAGGCACGTCCCACCCTCACGGTACAACTCTACCTTCCCTGGGCTGGCTTCTGATAACTGTGCTTTCGGAATCTTGCATTGGAGGCCAATTATCCCTAATGTGGTGGGATTTTGGAGAAAAGGCTCAGCAGGTGAAATCATTTCGAGTCTCTGAAGGGGGTGGAGAGTGGCTGGCTCAGCACCAGCACCTGAGAGCCTGGCTACCCTGGCCCCCCCCCCTGGGGTGGGCCCCACTGGGGTTATACCAGGTGACTTTCACCTTTGACCTCTAAGGTGGCACCTGGGGTCGGGAGTGGGTGTGGGTGCAGGACCAGCCTGCTCTGATTCCAAGAGCTACTTGGGGACATCCATCCCCAAGCATCTTACTTTCTTGATTCCAAAGTTGTGCGTCGTGGGTTCCTTGAGCAACGCTGTTCACATTTGTGAGTGAGTGAAGAAATGTGTCTGGGCTTCAGGAAAGGGTGCTGGAGCTGCCTGGTGTCTGCCTCCTGCTTCCACTGTAGGTAAATTGCTCCCCACAGCCACATCCTTGCTTTTAACTCTGCCCAAGGGATGGACATGCGATTCTAGGGCTACTGTGCTTCTAAATGAGCATACGTCGACATGAGAAGACGTCAGAAATGCCTGGATCCTACCTGCACTTAATACATGCTGCCTGGAGGATTCAGGCGGGCAGGCAGGGGGAGTGGAGCACATGGCCGGGCCATCTGTTCTCCCGACAGCTTGCTTACGATGAGACACTCCATCAAATGCCAACCGTTGATGGATGGCCTACGACATGCAAGGCTGTGGGGCCAGGTGAACTTTGTCCTCAGACAGAAAGACAGTTTACATGGTCTTGCTCTGTGGTTTTCCATAAAAGGCTGGTATTTCATGCTCTTAAAGAAGCAGGGTAAAGTGGCATCGTACTGAGCTTCCCGGGCAGGGTACCGAGGCATTGATCTCTGGGCCTTGGGGAAGGTGGGGCAGGGCAGGGGCTCCCGCCTCCACACCCCCCAAGCTTCCTTTCAGAGTGAAGCATGTTTTTTGTACGTAATAGGGTAAAAGGGGCCGGGAATCTTTGTAGCAACAACCTTGAACCCAGATGACCTCACTCTCACCTCGATCCCACCAGACACTGGCTGCGTGACCTTGAGAAAGGCCCTTTAACCCTTCTGAGCCTGACCTTCCTTGTTTCACAAGGAGGATTAAACAAGATGATTCTTGAGTAAGATCCCTTCCTGCTACAGACCCCCCAACCCCATTCTTTCATTGGCTTACTCATCCTCTCCTTAAACAAGCCTTTCCTGAATACCAGCTGGTTGGATTTAACTCGGTCAATTCCAGGCTTACAATGGTGAGTGAGCCAAACCCTTGCTGCTTGGCACCTGGGGCTGGCATGCTTTGAGGGAAGACCCCAGGCTCTGCCATAATCATGTGTTTCAGTGGCACAAGAAGTGTCTGCGCCGAGTGCTCTGGGTGGGAGTTGGGGAGTGAGTTCTGTTTGGGAAGCCGGAGGAAGCTCTGGAGAAGGAGGATGTTTGATCTGGGTCCAAGGTTGCACCTGGGTCCACTAGTGAGCCCGGGGGAAAGAAGAAGAGGACAGAGGCCGGGTGTGGTGGCTCATGCCTTTAATGCCAGCACTTTGATCACTTGAGATCAGGAGTTCAAAACCAGCCTGGCCAACATGATGAAACCCCATCTCTACTAAAAATACAAAAAATTAGCTGGGTGTGGTGGTGGACGCCTATAATCCCAGCTACTTAGGAGACTAAGGGAGGAGACTCACTTGAACCCAGGAGGCGGAGGTTGCAGTGAGCCGAGATTGCACCACTGCACTCCAGCTTGGGCAACAGCACAAGACTCTGTCTGAAGAAGAAGACGATGACGAAGAAGAAGAAGGAGAAGGAGAAGAAGAAGAAGAAGAAGACAGAAACGGCTGCAGACAGAGGTTGTAGCAGGAAGAAGGGCCTGGAAACCCTGACTCTTGCATCCAATGCTCAATCCATGTAGGTTGAGGGTATTTGAAGTGTTTGAAGATGGAAGCGGAGCTCTCCTCATTAGCCATGCATCCCCAGGCTGGGCCTGGCCTTTCCTACAACATGACACCCCTGGATGCCCCTGGTGGAGTTCAAGCTGTAAGTGAACACAGAACAGGCTTGAGTGGCAACCGTCACTGTGACTGTTTGTCTTCAGGCTTTATTGAGTGGCTACTGTATGCTGGGTCTCAGAGTTGGGCCAGCTGTTTGCCGGTCTGGGTGCCTGCATTGAGAAGTGGGCGGACCCTGGACTGCACGTGGGGAGTCGTGAGTTGGTGTGAACAGAGCAGATGAGAAGACCAGGGAGGCGATGCTGACTTCGCCTTTAGAACCCCAGTGAGGCCCATCCCTCTAAGTCTGTTCCTCATCCCCCCATTTAGCTCATTCTAGAGCTGAAGACCTCACTTCACTCCCCTGAGCAAATCAAACAAGTAGAAACGGCTAACCGCTTTTTCTGCTGAAACCTAAGCTTGGACCAGGTGGTCCGGATGACCTGTCTTGTCCCCCTGCCAGGCCCTCCCCTCCAGCTTCTCTGCCCCACTCTGTCCTAGACATGCTGGGAGGATACAGTGTTTGTAGAAGGGGGTGGAGTGCAGGGGTAGAGGGAAGAGTTCAGGTGGAATTGGCTCTTTTCCTAAACCAATTATTTTAGAATATGTGGAATTCATTCAGTCTTTGCATCGAAGTTGGCCGTGGCCTCTGGGGCTGGCGACGCTTCTGGACACGCAGAGGGAGCGGGGCACACTCCCCTTTCCCATTCCTGGGCTGCCTCCCTCGGTGGATAGGCTTCCGACATCAGGGGCGCTGAGCTGTCAATCCTGCCGATGAGGCAGCTGCTCCGTCTCCTAAAGTAATTTGCTTCTCATTCCACTGACTTCAACCTTCCCCAATCAGAAGAAAGGTAATTTCCTGCCTTGGGTTGTATTTATTACTAAAGTTATCAGGCCCTGTAATCAGTATTAACATCACCGTGTAAAGGAATACAAAACTAATGACTAGCTAAACTGAATTAGATACATGGCAACCACTAACCAGACTGACGGGGCGAGCAGCCAATTTTCAGCTCTGAAAGATGCATCCTGGACGCCCTGCACAGTCAGAAACCTCAGCGCTGTCCCGACTGGCACCGCAAGGCAACTGAGGGGAGGGGAAGAGAGATCAGAAAGTAAAAATGCACACCTCTGAGGTTTGTAGGTTATTAAAATAATAATCTAAGTATTATAACTAATAATGATAATAAATAATATAGGAAACTGGAGCCCGCCCAGAGTTAAAGCCCCAGGAATCCCACCAGTGGCGAGGACTGATACCGCGTGTCAGGAGTAAACTTTATCATGTTGGGGCAGTCCCAGCAATCCTGGGCAGTTGTCCTCATTCTTGACCTGAGGACGCACAGGTGTGGGGAGGTAAAGCCGTCTGCCCAGCCACCCAGCACATAAGTGATGGCCCCAGATGGAGCTCTAGGTCTGTCTGATGCCTGAGAAACCTGAGTTCTGGTGTTTGTTAAGACAGAAAGAAAATGCAATAGTCGAAAAACAGCGCAGTGTCACCGAGCACCAGTGTACAGGAAGTGCCAGTGCTGCCGCCCGGTCGCCGACCTCTGTGGAACGCACCGCAGAGCCCATCAGCCGTGCCTTTCCGACTGTGTGGACATGTGCGCTGCTGGCTGCTGACCTTGAAAATGGGCTTTTGAAGGAGAAAGCAGGGCAAGAAGGAGGGGATCCGCTTGTGGTTTCCCTGCAACCCTTGAGGATCAAAGACCCCAGCAGCCCCATCCACCCCAGCAGGCCCATCCGCTCCTTGGAGACGAGAGTGCATCTAGGAGTACCTGCTTGACCGCCTCAGTTCTCTGGGGCATAAGGTTAGGGGTTACATAGGCAGCCCTGTGCCCCTCAAATGTCCCAGCATGTGTATGACAACTCGAGATCCAAGAAGTAAGAATTAGGGGCCAGGCACAGTGGCTCATGCCTGTAATCCCAGCACTTCGGGAGGTCGAGGCGGGTGGATCACTTGAGGTCAGGAGTTCGAGACCAAGAAGTAAGAAATAGGACCTACACGTCCTGAGATAAGGTGGCCTCTGCATGAGGCTGTAAACCGCCCGACATGCCCGCGGGTCTGGTGACACCCTTTGTTGCACTTGGCATGCTTTGCACAAGGTGGCTGGAGGGGCCACCATGGAGAGAATCTGCCGCATTTGCACTGACCCATCCTCATGTGTGGCTGCTCACCTGGAGAAGGTTTCCTGTCCCTGCTTCTTCTGTGCTCACATCAAAGCTCACGCCCCTGCCTGGGCTCCAGCTGGTGATGGCAGCTGCAGTGTTTAGATGTGCCTTAGCCAACCTGCTTACCCCAAGAAGACATACCGGCAGCAGGGATCTGGCCCGTATATTCCTTATGCACAGTTCAATGACAGTTAAAATCTGATTGGAGAGTGTGTAGCCATGAAGAGTTGAGATGGAAGAGTGTAAGGGGGAGATGGGAATGAGGCCGGCTCCCCAGCCCTTGTCCACATTCAGATCAGCAGTTCACAGCCTCGCTTTGGGCTGTCCCTAAAGTGGTTCCATTCCGTCTAGTGGTTTTAGGTATACAAGTTGTCCTTGGGGAGTTTAAACCCTGCCGCAGGGATTTCCTTACCATACAAAATGGCTCTCCTGAGTGGTGCTGAAAAGAAAGTCTCCCCCACTTGCTTCTGCTGATGCTTCGTGGGCCTGAGAGTCAAAGAAAGAACATCAGTGTATCGTAAATGACTTCACTCCATGACTGAAGGGTGTGGTTTGTAGATAGCGCAGAGGGACTCAGAAATGGGGAGCCAGCCATTTGCCAACAATTTGGCTGTCAGCTTGAGTCCTTGAGCCCCTGCCCAGCCCCCTTCCTAGCCCCCAATATGCACACACAGGTTTCTGTTCCCAGGCCACTCATCCTCAGTCTCTTGTCCCCCAGATGCACAGACTGAGGCAGCTGTGAGTGGCCGCAGGTAAGGGGCATTGACAGACCCAGGGATGCTTTGTTCCATCAGCAATACAAAGGATGATGAAACAGGAGATTCCCCCAGGGGCTGCAGCAGTCTTGGGGAGAGGTGGCTAAGAAAGTTTCCAGGCTCCACAGTCTCTGACAGCAGTGCCCGGGAGCCTCCTGTGCAGAGGCCGGGTGTCATCTGGATGCAAAGAACTTTGCTCGGAATCTGGCAGCACCAAATCCTTGGCTGTAAGCAAATGGTGCCACCTGGGGCATTTTCCACATTCCCAGCTGGACCCTGGGACTGACTCTTTGATGTTTCTCATCACGATGTCACCTTTGAATTCATGTCAGGATCAGTGACTGAGTCCATAGAAACCAGGCTGCCCTTCCCCATTAGTTACGGTGAGAGTTTCCTCACCTGCGAAGTAGGAAATGATCATGTTTGTGGGGTCCCTGAAAAATGTGCATTCAGCCCAGAGGGTGATCAGTCTGCTGAATTATCTTGTCCCGGTTCTTCCAAGTACCACTCCCAGAATTGGCCTCTTTTCTATTCGGCAACTAAGGGAATACACAGCTTTGACTTCCCATGGCCTGGCTATGGCCAGGCTGAGACGATATCCATGAAAGAGGTGTGGAACCTGCCAGGGAGAGCGCAGAGGGTGCAGGAGGGGTCTGGGGGAACAGGGGCCGTGGATAAGTCAGCTCTCTGGATGGACAAGGAACTAGGACTGAAAAGCTGGACACGAAGCTGACTGCTGAATGGAAGAATCGTCCTCCAGCGACAGCCAAGGGTCTGTGGGATGCTCTCCCCAGGGGAAGTGGCTCCCCATCACTGTCACTGGGGGACTTGAACAGCTGACATGGAGGGAAAGGGAGAAGGACAATGCCTTGGAGGAAGCTGAATCTCCTGGGTCAGCAGCTCAGGCCAGCTGTGCTCACAAACCCCAAGCACAGTGGCTCCCGATGGCAACGGCGTGCATAGGGCACAGGCTACCCGGGGGCACCTCTGGCTCACATGTCCTCTCATTCAAGGGCCCTGGGCGAGGGAGGGGCCCTCTCTGGGCCCGTTTCCCTCATGACAGAGGCAGAGAGTCAGGGCGTGGCTGAGACATTTGACTCTGAAAGCTGCTCAGTTATGGCCCTTAGCCATTCTGCCTCCCCTGGCCAAAGCTGCAGGTCACACAGCCACGCCTGACGCAGGTGGCGTTTGGGAGACTGTTGGCTTATGGGAGGTGCTGCCAGGCACAGGGAGCCGGGCCAGGATGGAAATCCTCTCCAGGGAAGGGGGTGAGGAGCAGTTACACCTCCACCCATGTGTGAACCCAGAGGCCTAGGAGGAGGGGAGTGTGGGGGACCCTTGGCTCAGAAGACCCATGCTAGTCTTCTGTGGCTGTCAAGAGGGAGTGCTCAGGGGACCCGTGGTTCCTCCCCTGCTGCCTGGCTTGAGGCCAGGTCCTTTCCTTGCTCCAGGAATGTTCCAGCACAGAAAGGGAATGAAAAAGGTACACACAGCGTAGAAAAAGTAGGGGTGGCTCCATGTGGGACCTGTGTCTCTGTGTCTTTCCTCTCTCTCTCTCTCTGTCTCTCTTCTCTCTCTCTGTCTCTCATCTCTGTCTCTCCTCTCTCCCTCTGTCGCTTTTCTCTCCCTCACCTCTCTGTCTCTCTTCTCTCTCCTCTCTCTTTTCTCTCCCTCACCTCTCTGTCTCTCTTCTCTCTCCTCTCTCTTCTCTCTCCTCTCTCTCTTTTCTCTCCCTCACCTCTCTGTCTCTCTTCTCTCTCCTCTCCTCTCTCCTCTCTCTCTGTCTCTCTCTCCATTTCTTTGTCTTCCTATCTGTCTTCTCTGTCTTTGTCTCTCTCTTCTTCTTCCCTTCTCCCTCCCTTTCTTCCTCCCCTCCCCTTGTTTCCCTTCAAGGTATTTGCCAATAGCCTGAGGACAGTATGCGCATTTTTAAACAGCAACTAGGCATCCAAACTTTGTCCCTTGAGGGCATCCTTTGCCAAGGAGCATCAGGAAGTGGCCCAGAGAGCTGCTTCCCACCAAGCGGCCACTCCTGGCTCTGGGACCTGAGTAGGTTTGCATCCTGTGAACCTCACTATTCTGACTGTAGGTGTCGGTGGTTGTCTGACTGTGGGTGTCGGTGTCATCTTTGTCCTCCCAGCTCACCATGTGGCTGTCCTAGGGCTTCCCGAAGTGATTCTTCAACAGCCCACGTGTGTCCGCCTCTTGTAAGGTCTATAGCAAGCTGGGCAGGAGCACCCTCTCACACATGCATCTTCTGAGCTGTGAAGCCGGGGGATGCGGAGGAGGTATGCTTGTTTTTATGTGTGGTGATGAATTTATACAGAGTCCACCAAGGTCAAGACCTGTAAGGGGCTGGCATGAGGACAGAGACCTGGCTGGTCTAACCTGTCATGACAAGGAAGCTGGTGCAGGCTCCTGCCAGGACTCAAAAGGGGCGGGCAGCCTCCTGTCCTTCCCACGAGCATGGAAGGCAAGGGCCCATGAAATGTCTTCTGGCGCCTCTGTGGCTCGTGGAACTGTGCAGACGGCCAGGGCTTCTGTGGCCATGCAGCTCATGCTATGCGACTCATGCCACTTCTGGGGCTCATGAGATTTAACTATGGCCATGACATTTACAAGACAAGGATGCTACCATGTGTATGGGCTTAGCCCTGGAAATAGGCTGTCTCCATACGACCTTGGACAGGTCTTGTCATCTTTCTAGGCCTGAGACTTCTCATTTATACAGTGGAGTCAATGCCACCACACCATGCACTTCAGTAAGGATTGGGTAGGTGCCAGGCATGGCAAAGCCCTAGTGCCATCTGCTGTGGAGCACCCGCCCCATCAGTATTCGTATGATTGTTCAGAGCTGCAGGTGTAATGAGCCCTTGCTTTAAGAGAAGTCGTGAAGAAATTGGGATTGAAAGTCCTCTTTAGGAACACTTGGTATTGGCTGGGGCCGTGGATCCTCTAATCCAAATGCCTTCATTCTTCAACAATCCATAGTTTCCTTCTGGAATGCTCCATGGCCTTCTAAATCAAATTACACTTACTCAAGCCTTATCTGACGACGCTTTCAAAACGATTTCGCCCACTGAATCACAGATTTTAGAAACTGGATGGGACAGTTTGGAGCAGGTGCAGGTTGGAGCCGCTCAGGTGCAGGTTGGAGCTGCTCAGGTGCGGGTTGGAGCCGCTCAGGTGCAGGTTAGAGGCGCTCAGGTGCAGGTTGGAGCCGCTCAGGTGCAGGTTAGAGCGGCTCAGGTGCAGGTTAATCTTGTACTTTCGTTAAATAAATGTCTATGGCTTCTGAGATGGCCTGAGAGTTTTGTGGATGGGATTGGGTTGCATTTGAAGTTGTTCTCACAGAACAAGTGGTCCTTGTCCTTCCGCAGTGGGAAGCGGCGTGAGTGATCTGGACAGACACAGCTTGTGGCCTTGAATCGGTGTTAAACGTGCATGGCCAGAGGAGCGGGGCGGAGCCAGCCCAACAGGACTTGCGTCTCGGCCGGGGCCCAGTCTGTGAGCCGGACCTGCAGTCCCAGCTTACACTGGGAGATGGCGCCCTTCCCCAACAGTTGGAATATCCTGGCATTCGACCCAGCCTGGCTGCCTGGGATTACAGCATTCATCAGAAAAGCAGATCTGAGGGGCTCATTTAACTAGCGGGTCTCACACCCAGCACTCAGGCCAGGATCATCTTGGCTGCAGCTGAAGTCTCTACAGCCGAGGACCGCGCGCACAGAGAGAAAAGCCCCAGGAAGGCGTTGTTGCTCTCAGGCGGGCGCCAGGGAGGCGCGCTCCTTCCGGTCCGGCGTCCGTCTTTCAAAATCCCATCCAGGAAGGGAGATTAATTTTCACCCAGGCAGAGAAGTGTAGTGAGTGAGCTGGGGGATGCTTTCCTTCCCAAATGGCTGGGAAAGCTTAATGGAAGGCCCCGGAGGAAGCGGCTTTCATCTCCGATTAGAAGCCTTCTGCAAATGCAAAAGCCCTATTAACTCGTTTGACCCAGTCAGGCCTGCGCTTCGGGTGGGACTGACACGCGTGAGTCCTGCCGCCGTCGCCGCCGCAGAGAGCCGGGAAGAGGGACAGCGTGCGCCACTTGCCCTGCCGCTGGGCCTGGGCGCCAGGACTCAAGCGCCACCCCTGAGCCAGTGAGGACACCCCCCAACCCACGCCCCTCCACCACAGACCCCAGTCCCGGCCCCACACCCCCACCTCCCCAACACCACGCTCATGGGCGTGGCCCCTTCAGCTCCTGAGGCCCAGGTCTGAGCCCCAGACCTTATGCAGCTCCTGCCCGGTGTGCGCCCTCCCAGGCCCCTCCCTGTGCACCGCGGGCCACAGCGGACCACCCCAGCCCCCGCCCTGCTGTGCCGGTGCCAGGGGTGCCGGTTGGCTCCCTTCCTCCCTAGCAAGGTCTTAGGGCACCGCGGCTGCCCAGGGTTCGCAGGCGCGCCTTTAACTCTGCACCAATACCCCGACGCCCCCCTGGCGCTGGAGGCCTTCGCGAGTCTGGCTGCTTTTCGGAACCGGCCCTGCCCGCTGGATTTCCGGCGAGGGTCCAGGCTGGCTGGGACCCTCGAATCACCGCGGAAAAGGGCCCCAGTAGGCAGGATGGCGCCGTCTCTCTGCGGGCAACCTTGGCCCCAAAGCGGTCCCTCTGCGGGGATCGGAGAGGGGTGCCTAGGCTTGAGGATGGGAGAAGCCCCGGGACAGGAGGGCCGCGGGCCGTGCCCCAGCTGGGGTCCCCGCGCCGCCGCCGGGTATTTTATGATCTGGGGATGGTGGTGCGTCCGTCTCCTCATGTCACCCTGATCCCAACTCCTGGGCGGACTGGAGTTTGCAGATCTCGCTGCCGGCAGCCAGGGGGCGGCGGGGAGCCGAACAAGGGGAAAAATCCACCCATTTCCTGGGCGGATTGCGTCGGCCCCGCCCG
>NW_012117821.1:3359402-3368072 GCF_000951035.1 Colobus angolensis palliatus | reverse complement strand
AAGGGCAGGGGTCGCGGGCCAGCGCAGCGGTGGTGACCCTGCTCCCCACTCCCCCAGCCTGGGCCAGTCGATCTCCGCCCGCGCGCCCCCGGGGCGGCGTTTCCTTCACCTGGGCGCTTAGCCGCGGGGCCCGGGGAGCTTGGTGGGGGTTCGGAGGCTTGGAGTCCTGGGTCACTAATCATGAGCCCCTCATTGAAAAGGTTAGAAAACTAAGGCTGTTGACTTGGGGACTTATCCAAGGTCACACTCAGCGAGTGAGGGGTGGCGCCACCGCTAGACCCTAGTCTGGGCTCGGTCCAGCGGGGACTCTGAGCCCGCCCTAGTTTGGAAAAGCCAGACTGGCCCGACTGGACTGGGAGTGGGGCCCCGGCCGGTGGGCTCCGGAGCTCCTGTCCGCGCCTTCGTTCCCAAAGTCCCAAGGCGCCCATTCCTCCCCTGTCCATAGGAGGGTTTGTTCCCTCCCCTGGGAGGAGGGTGCCGAGGGGCTGGGGTGGGGCCCCTGGGAGCCTGCCCTTGGCTGCTCACTGCCTGGTCTTTGCCTTCGTCTTCTGCGCGCACCCCTCCCTCCTGGCCTCTGAAACTGAAATCGCCTCTCCCTCTCGAGCCTAGCGGGAGGGGAACCGTGGCCAGGGCTGCTTCTGGGCAGAGCTGACTTAGATGGCTGAGCAAGGCTGAGCTGAAACCAGCCACCCGGAGGGCCGCGGGGGAAGGGGCTGCTGCTGGGAAGGCGCACCCCAGACCACTGCCCCTCTAGGCTGAAAGGAGAGGTGAAGGACGTGAGTCTCCCTCCCTCTCCCTTTTTGCTGCCAGAGGTTCAGTGCTCTGCAAGAGGGCTCCGTGGTGTGGCTCCCTCCTAAGACCCCTCTTGAGGCCGCCCCCCTAGCTCCTTCAGGAATCGGAGGGCGATTCCTCCATGATGACTTTGTTCCGGCCTGCTGGTCCCGATCTTCTCGGGTTAGGAATGAATGAGATTAAAGATATGACTACTATAGATTCTCCCCGCCCAACTTCTCCTCCCCATCTTCATGCTAAAAATAGCAGAGAGATGACCTGATGCCACCGGAGGGGAGCGTGCTTGGAGACAGTGGGGCCGGCAGCAGGGTGGAGCGTGGAGGCTCATGAGTGCCTGCCCCGGTACCTGGCTGGGCTGGGCTGCGAGGTTAGACCAGACATAGGCAGCTCCGGTTTCTTGGTGGTCTTTGGACAAACCTCAGGACTGAGGTTGGGGGTGACCCCTGCACAGCATGTCACCAGCAATTTGGTGACATTCACCAAATGGCTCATGGGTGGAGCCCACGAGGAGTTGGAAGCCTAGTGTTTTCTTGGGTCAGTCTTTGCCACGCTGCCGGCAGGGAGGTTGCCGCGGCTGGGGGTTCATCACAGCTCTGGGCGAATAGGCTGCTGGATCTGGGTCTGTTACAGTGGGTGCTGCTTCTGCGAGTGTCAGGGAATGGCAGGGTGAGGCTTGGTGGTGCCAGTCACCCGTGCTTGACTTACAGGAAGGCTATCCTGTTTCTGACATACATGCCCACTTCGAGCCACCCAGCGTTTGCTTTCCTGCCTTGCTCCTTGTCCAGCCTGTGGCCTCCAGTTGCCCCTTCCATCCACCCAGCAGATCAGTTTGGCCAGATGACAAACTCCAGACATCCCTTGAGTTGAACTTGAATTTTAAGAATGTGAAGGGTCTTGCCTCTTTGACATCCTTCCAGCCCTGGGCCCCCTAACGGGAGACCTGTGCTTCTTTGTTCCCAGGGACCCTTTCTTCCCTTTGGGTCAAACATGTCTTGGGACCATTTCCTCATGCCTTTTCCCGGGGGTGGATGTGGACACTTGCCCCGGTTGTTGGCTCTGATACACAACCTCATGGTCTCCCTTTCTTTCCTTCCCTCTCCCTCCCCACCCCGCCCCTCTCCAGGTGCTGCCCACCAACCCTGAGGAGAGCTGGCAGGTGTACAGCTCTGCCCAGGACAGCGAGGGCAGGTGTATCTGCACAGTGGTTGCCCCACAGCAGACCATGTGTTCACGGGATGCCCGCACAAAACAGCTGAGGCAGCTACTGGAGAAGGTGAGTCTGCGCAGAGTGTGCGTGTGTGTGTGTGTGTGTGTGCATGCCTGTGTGCTCACGCCAACATCAAGCCTTGGCTAGCTTGCAGGCCCCATTTCTGCTCTTTCCTGGCTTGTCTCTATTCAAAATATTTGTGAATGAATGAAAGGGTGGGTGGATGGGTGGGTCTATGAGTGAGGGGATGGATGGATAAGTGGATGGATGGATGGATGAATGGGTGGGTGGATGGATGGATGGATGAATGGGTGGGTGGATGAACAGGTGAGTCAATGGATGCATGACTGGGTGGATGGATGGATGGATGAATGGGTGGGTGGATGGATGGATGGATGAATGGGTGGGTGGATGAACAGGTGGATTGAGACTTCCATGGGTGGTCCAGGAAGAGAGGACTAGACCTGCCTCCCTGTCACTGCAGGCTCCACTGAGAAGTCATGTGGGCATGGTGAGATGGGACACAAGGCTCATCTCTGAGTGATGTCATAATCTGTGTGCATAGGGCTGGGGCTGTCACCCAGCAGCTACCTTGGAGAGCGCCTCTGGGCCCAGGCATGCATGGCCATTTGGATTTTATGAGATAAGATCTTTTTTCTGCCCTTGAGTGGTTGTACCTGGCCAGTGGCTGGACAGGTGCTTCTCACCATGAACGCCTTCCTGGGGCTAAAGCAGCCCACATTGTCGCCTTCAGAACCCACATGGGGACAGCAGGGTGTTGTTTGCATAACATTTTGCATCTGTTATTTCACTTAATCTTCGTCAGAAGAACCATGTGAAGCTGGTGGGATTTTTCACGGCTGAGTTCACCTGGTTCAGTCTCCTCCACTCCCCACTTTAGTCAGGGGGCCATCTCCTGATGGGCACCGCCCACCGGCCTTTTGGCACATTCCGCCCAAGGACCCCGTATTCTGTGGTTAGTGTAGGTTCTGGGGGCCCCCAGGAAAGTTACCAAGAGAACAAGGAGGAATGGTGGGCCCTTCTGTTTCACCCATTGATTCCCCAGAAGAAAGGGGCATTTGCATGTAGCGCCTGTGGGCAGGGAACTTTCCCACCCTGAGGGAGTGGGGTCACACCACACACACACGCTCACATACATAGTCACACACACATACTAACACACTCACACATAGTCACACTCACTAACACACACAGTCACACTCACACTCAGTCTCACGCTCAGTCACACACACGCGCACACACTAACACAGTCACACTCGCACAGTCACACACACAGTCACACACACGCGCACACACCCTAACACACACAGTCACACTCGCAGTCACACACACTCACACTCACACACACACAGTCACACACTCACACACACACACCGGTAAAGCCATGGTTCTTCCTGCAGATTGGCCTTGGACTTTCTGGAATGGGTGTCAGCTCAGGAGTATGACCGGAGGCCTGTGAGGGGTGGGGGGCCTCTGTAACTCGGGGCTGGCTCCGTGCTGCGGGGACAGACGGTGCTGTCACTGCCCACCTCGTTGGGGAAGATGGGAGCAGCCTGGTGAGAGGATAGCATTGCCCCGACTCGGGTTAACATTCCTGCTGCTGAACCACAAACCCTCAGGAAACTCTGGACAAAGCAAGTGCCCTTTCTTGGAGAGGGAGAGGGTGGGCTAGAGATTTCGAGTGCCCACCCAGCTCTGACAGGCCCTGAAAGCTCCGAGTCACTGCCTTTTCCTGTGTCCCAGTCCCTGTCTGGATGGCCACAGGACCCTTGTTTCTTGGGCAGAAAGTTTGCATCACGGTATCCAGGGCAATGGGCCTAGTTCGTAACGCACGCTCACCTTGAAGAAATAGAATTTTTTTTTCTTTAGCCACCTGAGTAAATCATTTTTTTTTTTTTTGAGGCGGAGTCTCGCTCTGTCACCCGGACTGGAGTGCAGTGGCCGGATCTCAGCTCACTGCAAGCTCCGCCTTCCAGGTTTACGCCATTCTCTTGCCTCAGCCTCCCAAGTAGCTGGGACCACAGGTGCCCGCCACCTCGCCCGGCTAGTTTTTGTATTTTTTTTTTTTTTTTAGTAGAGACGGGGTTTCACCGTGTTAGTCAGGATGGTCTCGATCTCCTGACCTCGTGATCCACCCGTCTCGGCCTCCCAAAGTGCTGGGATTACAGGCTTGAGCCACCGCGCCCGGCTAGAGTAAATCATTTTAAAAGAATTAAAGTAAGATGCATTTAACAGATTCCACCAACATTTATTAACACCAAACTAGACCAAAGCCTAACTGAGCCTTTAATTATTCAGAAGCTTAGAGTGGGGAGGTGCCACTTGGAGGGGCCTCTGGGCTGTGGGGGCTGGGGAGAGTCAGGAGGGGAGAACAGAACCCTGAACCCAGGGAGGAGGCACTTTCCGGGAGAGCAGAGAGTTGGGAAATGGATTCCAGAATGCTCCATGAGCCCCTGGGACTGCAGGCCCTGGAACATTCCTTCCCGCCTGTGCGTGCCACAGCATTACTGCTTAAAAATTTAAAACCCCATTTGATACCATGGCGGGCACTCTATTTTCGGAGGGCATGAGCCATTTGCTGTGAAAGAGGGCCCTCGCTCCTTAATGCACTGTGCATTTTAGCAGGAGGCAGGGCTGCTCCGTCCTCAGCTCCCCCGCACACCCTGGCCTGTGTGCTATTTTCTTTCTTTCCTCTTTCTCTTTTCTTCTCTTGCCTTCTCTTCATGGGCAGAAGCAGGACAGGATGCTCCAGAAACCTCAGCCCATGTGCCCTGTGGATGGGGCTAGGTCACAGCTGAGCATATTCCAGCCAGGTCTGCCGGTGTTTCTGTGGCCTGGCTTCGCCTTTAACCCACCTGGTGAGGCCCCACCCCCAGAGTCTCTGATTTCTGTTGCCCTGGAGTCCCTGTGGGGAGCCCAGACATGTATAGCCCTGGAAGCCTCACGAGGTCATTCCATGCAGCTGGGGTCGAGCACTGTAGGGACACGGATAGTGGCAGGCGTGGGGCACGGGCTCCGTTCTCTTTGAAGATGCACTTGGCTCTGGGTTTGAGAGTGTAGGCTTTGGAGCCAGTCCAGCTTGAACTGGCAGGCCTCCTGGCTGTGCGACAGTAAGCAAGTTGCTTAACTTCTCTGAGCCTTGGTCTCCCTGTGTATAAAATGGGACTCAAACTAGTATTCATCTCCCGGAGTTTTGTAAAGATCACATGAGATAAATAACACAGCAGACTCAGTGCAGTGCCTGGAACACGGGAAAGGATGGGTCATTATTAGCTGCTGGTTATCTTGAGGCCGGGTGTGTCTCTGTGTGTTGCTGGCCCCCCTCCCGCTTCTTAATGCCTGCTGCCGCGTTGGGTGAAGTGTGGGATAGACTGTCATCCCCTAGCTCTGTGACCCTGAGCCCGCCAGTTAGTTGGCTTCTCAGAGGCACATCCTGCAGGCAAGAAAATGAAGGAAGGGCTGTGCTTAGAGGACACCCTCCCTGAGGGTGGGGAGATGGGCCGGTGATTGCAGTCCTGGACTGACTGTCAGCTGGAGGCCAACCTTGCCTGTGCCTTGTCCATGGCCAGAAAGGAAAGTGCATTCAGGGTTGGAAGAACCGTAGGAGAGTAACTGTTTGGTTTTAAGGTAGCTGCATAGCTTGGTATCTTTCAAATTTGTGTTTTAAATCTAAAGTCAAATCTTGGCAATCTTTTAAAAGCATTCTTTCTCTGGGGAGCAAAAAGCCTGCGGCACTGTGTGTGGTCTCCTGACTGAGGCCAGCAGGAGCTCAGCAGCTTCTCCTCGGCACTTGTGGGCCTTCGCTCCTGGGGATTTTGCCAGGAGGGGAATGGAGAGAGGGGTCTGGACTGGCACTGCCATTTGTATTGTTGCTTCCTCCGGCCATGTGGCTGCAGGGGCCACCCCTGTGCACTAGATTTACTGGACTTTGTGCAGGGGTAACAGGTGTGGATGAGACCCAGTGTCACTCCCTCCATGAGCATCCTGTCCAGAAGGCTGTCAGGGGACAGCTGTGTGGCTCACTCCTAGTCAGACATTGCGCCAACAAAGTGACGTTGTTGTTTCCGAATAGTTTGCAGCCGGTTTTAACTCCATTCATCAGGGAAGCCTCCCCGGAGGAGGTGGCGTTTGGGCTGGGCCTTGAAGGATGAATAAAGCCAAACTTTACATCTTTTCTTGAAAAAGGTGCTATGGTTATTCAAAGTGACAGAGGAAGACAAGCAAGGGAATCAGGCAGGGCGGTGTAAGAAGTATGCTTCCATTTCCCAGGGAAGAGAAGGGGTGACAGGGAGCTAAAGCCACCCCACCGTGTGCTTTACAAACTTAAAATTTCAAGATGAGTTTGTGTGTGTGACTTTCTAATAACAAGATATGAAATTCCTTGCATTTTGGGGTGCTGAGATTGGCCATAGTGGTTTTCCTCCTACTGAGGAGGCTAGGCTTGTTCTCGCGTATTTTACTTTACTTTATTTGGCGGGGTGGAGGATGTATAGTAAGAAGTGGAAACCACACTGTTCTCTTTTCACACTGACCAGGCAAAGCTAAGCCTCATCCCCAAATGGATTTGTTCCTAGGAGGGAGAGTATTTTTATATTCAGCACAAAAGTCAGAAGTGAAGATTTGCTGTCATGGAGGTAACTTCCTCCCTAGTAATTGGATTAGATTCTGAGAAAATGACCCAAACGCCACTGCGGCAATCCTCAGCTTCCTCCCGCCTCCCTGCAGCCCCAGATGCATTTGCACAGAAGCACACGCCAGTTTCCTGCAAATAAAATGCACTGGCAGGTGGCTGCACTAAAACTGTTTTTCTTTTAAGCTCCCTGGAATCCTGTTGAATATTAAAGTTCCATCTTGAGGCTAGACTCAATTCAGATCTGCCTGTAAAGATGTAAAACAGCGATTCTTCATTTGCAGGGTGATTGATTCCTGACTCTATGTTCGGAATGTACATGTTTGCAGAGCAGTCATCTACCTATGATACTGTAGGGTGTGATGGATGGCATAGGAGATAGGGAAAAAAGCTTGATGCAGAGTCAGGGAGAGCAGCTCCCTTGTTCCTTCACTCTGCACTTAAGTAATCAACCTTATCAGCAAGGCACTCAATGAGATTTAGGAAGAAGAATTTATACCTCGGGGCGGGGCAGCCTAAGAGTGCCATTTCTCTCTGCTGGTATTTATGCTTGCCTTACTGATTTTGTCCTGCAACAGAAAGACTAGGAACAATCCCCACCCACCACCACTGACAAAAAAAAAAAGAAAAAAAAGAGAGAGAGAGAGATCATGAGAAATCACCCAGTCTGTGCCTGGAGCTACAACCAATAAAGGAACTTGAGTCTCCCACACCCCTGATTTGCATCCCTGATGATAAGAACACATTGGCAGAGGAAATGTTTACCCAACCTATTTGCTGTGTTTGGGGAGCTATCAGTCCGATGCTGGCGATTACCTTGTAAATAATGCATGGGCCACTTCTGGTTCCCAGTGTGCTGGCTGTGTGGGAAAGGGCAGTGTCCGTACGAGCAGGCAGAGAAGATTGCCTGGTACCTACGGCGGCTCTTTTGCTGAACTTGTTGCCTTTTTGACAGGTGCAGAACATGTCTCAATCCATAGAGGTCTTGGACAGGCGGACCCAGAGAGACTTGCAGTACGTGGAGAAGATGGAGAACCAAATGAAAGGACTGGAGTCCAAGTTCAAACAGGTGGAGGAGAGTCATAAGCAACACCTGGCCAGGCAGTTTAAGGTATGTATGTTCCTCCCCATCTCTGTCCCCTTATCCTCCCTCCTCCTCTTCTTCCTCCTTCCCCTCCCTCCTCTCCCCCCTCTTCTTCCTCCTCTTCCTTCTTCCCCTCCCTCCTCTCTTCCTCCTCCTCCTTTCCCTCCCTCCTCTCCTCCTCTTCCTCCTCCTCCTTCCCCTCACTCCTCCTCTTCCTCCTTCCCCTCCCTCCTCTCCCCCTCTTCTTCCCCTCCCTCCCCTCTTCCTCCTCTTCCTCCTCCTCCTTTCCCTCCCTCCTCTCCTCCTTTACCTCCTCCCCCCCTCACTCCTCCTCCTCTTCTTCCTCTTTCCCCTCTCCTCCTTCCTCTCCTCCTCCTCCTTCCCCTCCCTCCTTTTCCCTTCCTCTTCCTCCTTCTCCCCCTATCTCTACCCTCCTCTCCTCCTCCTCCCCCTCCCTCCTCTTCCCCTCCTTCCTCTCCCCTTCTCTTCCTCCTTCCTCTCCCCCGCCTCCTCTCATTCTCCTTCTCCCCCCCTCTTTTCTCCCTTTCTCTTCCCCCTTCCTCCCTCCTCCCTCTCCTCCTCTGTCTCCTCCTCCCTCTCCTCCTCCTCTTCCCCTTCCTTCTCCTCCCCCTCTTCCTCCTTCTCTTCCTTCTTCTCCTCTCCCTCCTCTTCCCCGTTGCCCCTGTACCTCCCCCTCCTCTCTCCTTCTCTTCCTCCCTTTTCTCCTCATACCCCTCCCCTCCTCCTTTCTCTTCCTCCCCCTTCCCTTCCTCCTCCTCTGCCCTCCTCCCCCTCCTCCTCATTCCTCCCCCTCCCCCTCTCCTTTTCTTCCTCCCCTTTCTCCTCCTCGTCCCCCTCACCCTCTCCTTCCTCCTCCCCTCTTTTCCTCCTCCTCCTTCCTCCCTCCCTTCTTTCCTTCCCCCTCCTCCCCCCCCA